>NC_091284.1:574690406-575022906 GCF_032444005.1 Ranitomeya imitator | reverse complement strand
CCAATATACTACGTGACTGGGCAATATACTACGTGGCTCTGTGCTGTATACTACGTGACTGGGCAGTATACTACGTGGCTCTGTGCTGTATACTATGTGGCTCTGTGGTGTATACTACATGGCTCTGTGGTGTATACTACGTGGCTCTGTGGTGTATACTACGTGGCTCTGTGCTGAATACTACGTGGCTCTGTGCTGAATACTACGTGGCTCTGGGCAGTATACTACGTGGCTCTGTGCTGTATACTACATGGCTCTGCGTAGCTGGGCAATATACTATGTGACTGGGCAATATACTACGTGAACTACGTGCGTGGGCAATATACTACGTGGCTGGGCAATATACTACGTGGCTGGGCAATATACTACGTGGCTGGGCAATATACTACGTGGCTGGGCAATATACTACGTGGCTGGGCAATATACTACGTGGCTGGGCAATATACTATGTAGCTGGGCAATATACTACGTGACTGGGCAATATACTAGGTGGCTGGGCAATATACTACGTGGCTGGGCAATATACTACGTGGCTGGGCAATATACTACGTGGACATACATATTCTAGAATACCCGATGCGTTAGAATCGGGCCACCATCTAGTGTATTATAAACAGTTTAGTCTATTCAATGCAGTTTTTAAAAACTGATAAACAAGAAGCAACTGCAATATGGAAAAAAACAGTCGGTTTTACACGAGTGTGATCGTAGACACAGATGTGTGAATGTAGCCTTATGGAGATTGTTGAAAAGGGCTTATCTGGCATCTGCGCGATTTGATGTAGCCCAGAACTCCATAGACGCCTTATCCCTAGTTATCTGTATTGTATATGTGCAATGATCCACAACTTCCTTCTCTATTGTTAGTGGAAGATTAACACTGTGTTCTTGCTACTGATAAACCATATTTCTATTACCTAGAATTCATTTCATGCATCATTACATCGCTTGTGGTTTAATCTATTTACAATCCTACTTGGTTGGGTATTTCTAAGTATTATTTCAAATTCGCATTACTTTATAAAGAAAAGAAGCTAAAGTCGGAACAGGAAATTTAGATTGAAAGGATTAATTCTCCTGATTAGGACTTGCCTGTTGTTAATTTTTTATTGAGGGTAACTGAACACTTGATACCCCATCCAAAGTTCATTGTGAAGTGCAAAAGTTTATCAATTAATCGCATTAATTCCAGTAGTTGCAAAAGTTTTGCTACAACAGCAGGAATAATGGAACAAAGAGCAGAACTTTACTGCTTTTCAGTTTTACATTTCCAGCTCCAGTACAACTCATGTTAATCATTTATGGCTACGTGAAAGAAAACATTACACCAAGGTGTTAGAAACCTCTCTTGAAATTCTACTTGACACCCCTACATGTTGGAAGAATATACAGTGGCTTGCAGTAGTATTCACCCCCTTGACATTTTATAGTGTTTTATCTCACAACCTGTATTTTCAGTTTTTCTTTTTTTTGAGGGTTTGCCTCAGTTTATTTAAAGAACATGACTACAACTGTAACCATTTGCTTTTCATTTTATTGTGAAGCAAACAACAAATAGGACAAAATAACTGAAAACTTCAGTGTTCATAACTATTCATCGCCCTAAAGCCAGTATTTTGTAGAGCCTCCTTTTGCAGCAATTACAGCTGTAAGTCGCTTTGGATAAGTCGCTCTCAGGTTTCCACATCTGGCTATTGGAATTGTTACCCATTCCACAAGGCAAAACTGCTCCAGCCTGTTAGATGGTTTCCTCTGATGGACCACCATCTTCAAGTCTGACCACAGATTCTAAATTGAATAAAGGTCTGGGCTTTGACTAGGCCACTTATTTACACATTTCCCCTTAAACCACTCAAGTGTTGCTTTAGCAGTATTCTTTGAGTCATTGCCTTGTCAGAAGGTGAACATCTGTCACAATCTCAAATCACTGACAGACTGAAACAGGTTTTGCTCAATAATTTCCCTGTATTTCACAACATTCATCTTCCACTCAACTCAAACTATTTTCCCTGTCCCTGCTGCCCAAAACCATCCTACAGCATGATGCTCTCACCACTATGTTTTACTGTGGAGATGGTGTTCTTGGGGTGATGAGCTGTGTTGGTTTGGCGCCAGACATAGGGTTTACCTTGCTGGCAAAAAAGTTCAATTTTGATTTCATCTGACCACCGCATCTTTCTCCATACATTTGGGGAGTCGCCCATATACCTTTTGTCAAAATCAAAATGAGCCTTACAATTTTTGTGGGAAGTAAAAACTTTTTTTCTGCCTACTCTTCCATAAAGGCCACCTCTATTGAGTGTATGGCTTATTCTGGTCATATGGACAGATATTCCAGTTTCTGCTTGGGAACTTTGCAGCTCCTTCAGGGTTACGTTTTGTCTCTGTGCTACCTCTGTGATTAATGCCCTCCTTGTCCGGGCTGAAAGTTTTGGAGAGTGGCCCTCTCTTGGCAGGTTTGTTGTGGTACCATGTTATTTCCATTTGATGATAATGGATTTGATTTGGTGTTCTGGGTATCATCAGAGATTAGAATTTTGTATTACTTTTCAACAACTTTGTCCCTGACTTGTTTAGAGATCTGTTTGGTCTTTGTGGTGTTGTTAAGTTAGTAGTGCCTCTTGTTTAATGGTGTTGCAGCTTCTGTGGCCTTTCAGAAAAGGTGTGTATATACTGACAGACCATGTGACACTAAGATTGCACACAGGTGGGCTTCCCTTCAATAAGCACGTGACTTATGAAGGAAATTGCTTGCACCAGAATTTTTTAGGGCCTTCATAGCAAAATGGGTGAATACATATGCACATGCAAATTTTTAGTAGTTTAATCCCATAAATGTAATTTATGCCTTTATATTTCTCACTTCACTTCACCAACTTAGACTATTTAGTGCTAATGCATTACACACAAATCGGATTACAAAAATATTTAAACACAGGTTGTAATGTACCAAAATAGGTAAAAAGCCATGGGGGTGAATACTTTCACAAGTCACTGTAGGTTGTACATTGGGGGTACAATATCAGGTTAATAGCTATATGTTCAAGTAAGACTAAAATTGAGAAAAAAAGGTCACCAGGTCAAAAATGCATAAGCTCTTTAAAATAAAGTTCAGTAGACCACTATTTCTGGTTCTCAAAGCAAACAAGACAGCAAAAATTTGAAAGGCGGACAAAAACAATTGCGTTTAAAGTTTATATAAGAAATGTGTTCTCTAGGAGTATATTGATGAACTCTATATCAGCATCGGATTTGGAGCACCGAAATTCGCTAAATCAATCAGAACAGTTCTTACGACGATGCACGTTCTTAGTAGATAAAACGTCTCCTCACACGAAAACAACTTAGTTCAGTCTTTATAGACTCCAAATATAATGGCTACACAGACATACCAAATAATAACATGGGCACAGAAAAGTTTTTCTGTGCTGTTAGGTTTTCAAGATATATATTCTACTTTTTTTTCCTTTTTGATTTTAGTATGCAGATTTAAACAGACATATGGATGCACTCAATGCCTGGAGAAATGCCACATTTTTGAAGCCACAGCACAGTTTAGCCTGGAATAACATGATCATACTGCTTGATAATACAGGTATGCAATTCCATTAGTCCAGATTATGCCTGAGTAATAGAATGCTAGAAAGCTTATAAGTATTTCTATAATGCATCAGTTGATCTTGCATAGTAGTTTGTCTTACATTGTGGACTTGATTTAATCTCTTATTTAGATCTCACCTTATGATATTGTTGAGTGCTTGAGTTCCTTAGTCATTAGTGAAAACCTGGTAAGTATCCACAACTTCCGGTTCTGATCCTAGGGCCATAAATAAGCGTGTCTTATCATTATTTTACTGTGTGCAAGAATATTTGGAGGGAAACAGTCAGCTGATTCATGCTGCTAAAATCACAGCTCGAAGCTTGGCAAAAATAGAAGATCTGTGCGGGGACCATAGGGCTTGGATCTTGCTATGTAAACTCATTAAAGGGACTCTGTCAGCACATTATGACTGCTCTAAGCCCCACCAGTCGGTGCTTCACAGCAGGGCCAATTATTTATATACAGCTTCCCACCTGCTAGTTTTCCCTCAATCTCCACCTCACACTTTTTTTTGGGGGATTGACAGCTCTGGCTTCATAGGGCCAGAGAAGGGAGGAGATAGATGGAAACCAAGCAGAAGGGAAGATGTAGGTAAATGATTGGCCCACCAGCTCCTGTACTTTAAAGATCTTTGGTGAACTCAGTGATTTTTTTCTCACGGTGCTGAGGTTACCGCAGTTCAGCCCGGCTGGGAACACGGCCTGAGTGAGGTCACCGCTAGTCACTGAGGCTGAGCTCGCAGCAGCTCATTCATCAGTGGTTCTTAGCCTAGACGGTCGCATCTTGGCACCGTCCAGGTTCAAAACTATTAATCTTCCAGACATGTATTACGGCATGGAACAGAACATCAGACAGGTGAGGGATATTGTTTTTTTATTTTTGTTTTATTACAGGAGACAAGGTATTCAATGGAATGGGCTTTTAGGTGAGTATATCTGTGTTTATTTTTAAATAAAAATAGAAAAGTGTGTTTTGTTTTGATTTCAAATAAAATACTTTATACTTGCTGTGATTAGTAATGGAGAGGTGTCTTGTAGTCGCTCAAATATGAACCTCACTTGCCACTACAGGGCAAGTGGGAAGAGGCAGGCAAAGCGCCAGAATTGGCACATTTAATAGATATGCCTTTTCTGGACTGCTGTGGGCTGCTATTTTAAGGCTGGTAGGTGGGTTAATATCCATGGCCCCTTACCAGCCTGAGAATACTAGCACCCAGCTGTCTACTTTAGCAAGGCTGGTTGTTAAAAGTGGGGGAATGCCACTGTTTTTTTTTTTATTATTATTTATTTAAAAATACAGCGTGGGACCCCTCTATTCTTGATAACGAGCCTTGCTGATGCTGACAGCTGAGGGTTGCGGCCCCCAGCTGTGAGTTTTGCCTGGCTGGTTAACAAAAATACAGGGGAACTCATGCCGTTTTTTTTATTTATTTATAGCGCGGGCATCGGGTGATGGATACTCCCATCAGCCACCGCCTGCTATCACGATCATTAGCGGCAACAGGTGTTGGTTGATGGGAGTAATAGTCCCATCAGCCGTTGTGTGCTGTCTCTGTTATCAGTTGAATATAACTGTTCTCATTCTTCCCTGATTGCGCTGATCGTCGGCAGAGCAGGGGAGAATGATGAGAGCAGTCTTCCGCATTTGGCGCCGGGAAACAGCGCTAATTGTACCACTGCTTGTCAGGTGCCAGTGCGTGTCACACGGATGACATCTGTGTGTCATCCATGTGCACTTGTGAGTGACATTTTGCAACCCGTGCTGCAGTTAAAAAACAGACATAGCTTATTTTGCCCACAGATACACGGTCCATGGACACACACACTTGCACAGATCCATTCACTTGAATAGGTCTACTTGTATGTTTCCGATACATGTGAAAACTGTTACTACCCAGTTCACACTGACGTCTGAAAGAGGCCTAAAAGTTGAGTGCAGTGTTCAGCATTGGTTATATCACAACAGTTCAATTAAGAATCAGCGTAGGGTTTATTAATTTAATTTACTGATTGCCGTGAGGCAAATAGACCCTAAATAAAGATTCTGTGATGCTAAAATATAACTTTTATTTTAAAAATTTAATAAATTATGCTATTTAAATTCACAGTGTCTGTATTGGCTATTAGATAGTTGTCCTAGCTGCTATTTATTTTCTTTTTATAGCCTTTTTTAGAATCGTGTTTTTTGTGATATTCAAGGGGAGACAATTTGCTTTTAAAATATAACTTCAGTCACTATTGGTACTCGCGTACAAAATAGTGGTGTGCGGCCACACTATGCCAAGAATTATTGAACAGAACAATATGAAGGTAGTGTCCCAGGATTTACAGACATGATATCCCCATGAATGAAGACAACCAGATTAGCCATACATTAACATGGCAATCATTCCAATAATTCAAAATCAGTGGCAGCCTGGTTAGTTTTATAACAGGTAGTGGATAGAAACCAATTATTAGAATCTTGATTGAGAGGGGAAGAATCTAATAGTATCACGATTCTAATAAGGCTATAAAAAGAAAATGAATAGCAGCTAGGACAACTGTCTAATGACCAATACAGACACTGTGATTTTAAATAGCACAATTTATTAATTTTGAAAATAAGTTATATTCTTTAGTTAGGGTCTATTTGCCTCACGGCAGTCTGTAAATTACAGTGTTCAGCATTGTAGCCCAGGTGGAGCTTGCCACTGTCACTTTATTCTAATGGGGATAAAGGTTCCGATTCTAGTAGTGATGAGCGAGCGTTCTCTGATAAGCGAGCACACTCGTGTGCTAATAGAGTATTTTTAGTGTGCTTGAATACTGTGTTCAAGTTGCCGTGGCTGCATGACTCGGTCCTGTCGGACAGCCGCATCACATGCAGGGATTGCCTGTTCGCTAAGGCAAAGACACTCTTAGCACACGAGCGTGCTCGGATAACACCTTATCAGAGCACGCTCGCTCATCAATAGTTTCTACCGATCAGTACAGGTACCAACACATAGATGATGACTTGTTGTAACTGGATAATCCCTTTAATAACTAATTGTATTAATATAGAATTTAATTTTGCACTTTTCCTGAACACAGAATATATGCATTTCCAAATATTTACTTGTTATATGTTGTGTTGAAATCTGTTTTGACAGTTATTTTTCTTTTCTCCTATGATTAGGCAATCTAGCTCAAGCAGAAGCTATAGGAAAAGAAGCCTTAAAACTATTACCACATGATCATTCAATTACATTTTCACTAGCCAATGTGCTTGGAAAGGCACAAAAATACAAGGTTGGTCTGTGATCATATGCCTTAATTTTTAATGCATTCTACAGGCATAACTTTACTAATGGCTCCTGTAGTCCTTTAGTACATTTAGTCCATAAGGTGTGTTTTACGTGTTCTTTTATGTTATCAGTCGGAAGTCTTTACAGTAGATTTCATACCATAATATCGCTTGTCTGACATTTTGGCCACATGAGGGCAGTGTTCTTTTGTTGTCTGTTGGGTAAGGTTCCATTGCTAGTATGGACTGAGTAGTAAATGCAGATAATTACATAAATGCTTGTTCAGCATAGTGCACTTTGTGTTGGGATGAGAATTTGATACATTATATTGGTTCTGATAAATAAAGCGGATATAAATTATAAAATAAAAGTGAAAGCATATTCAGACTCTCCTTTATGAATAATGCACGTATATATATATATATATATATTTTTTTTTTTCTAACTGTACAGGCTTTGTATTGTTTTATTCTAGGAGTCTGAAGGTTTGTTCCTCAGAGCCATTGAAGCTAACCCCTCGTCTGCAAGTTATCACGGCAATTTGGGTAAGAGCTTTTTCTGAGTCCATCATTTACATTTTAAATCTGAATAAACTGTCACACTGTCGACACATATACTGCGAGATATTTTTCCTATTGATGGAGTGGAAAATTAATTATCAAACAATGTCAAGAATGAAAAGTCAAAAGGCATATGTTTAACAGTCCATTCTCACTGTGTAGTAATTGAAAAGGGTAAAATCAATTTCAATCAAAAATCCGTCGGCACAAAAGGCCCACCTATCGGAGAGAAGCCATTCCATTATGAGGAGATGACTGTTAGCACTGTAAAGGCCTCCTTGTGCAGACTCTTTGTTTAGGAGCCGCATGAATAGAATTAAAAAATGGAAAGAGCCCCTCTGAGGCCTGCTCTTTCTTATAGCACAATCCTGTCAAAGTTTTCAGGGCACGCTGAGTTGAAAGGCAGCAGCATTGTGGAGCAAGTGGACATGGCTAAACACAGATGCTCCTTGGGTCAATCATGATATTTTTTTTTGGAGCTGTTGATGAGATGATTAGCTCCACTTATTACATATTTCCTGTATTATTAGGTGGCAGATTATACAGAAGCCCTATATTGCTAAAAGGGCACTGAGTTCATATTCTATATTATTCCTCCACTTATGAGAATTTTCTATTGTTATACATTTTACTGTCATAGTTTTGTTTATTTCTTCGTTAATTATTAACATTTCCCTTAGAAGTTCTGATAACATAGAACATCCAGCAATGAATTGTCCAGATTAGGTAGAGGCTAAAGGTCAGTATATCCCGATAAGTATCAGATTTCTTAGAGAAGCCAGTGATGAGGCCGCTTAGTGCAAATCCTTTTTGTAACAGGGAGTATTTATTTCTGAGACTTCATATACTATGTGTATAGAGAGATTATATGCAAATGCTGTGCACCTATCCAGGTAGAATGAGCTCAGGTCTCTTGAGGCTTAGACTGTAACAGACAGGAGGAGAGGAGCGGACTACAGATCAGCCGTGCAGCTGTGTTTGAATAGCACTCTTAATTGAAGCCATCGAGCTCAGCAGTCTATGTAGTACATCTCATTAGGCTACATACACACTGCGCTTCTCAGCATTCATCATAGCTTCACTTCCACATTGTACCGGGGAGTTTGACGAACACGGATCGTGCTACAAAAATAAAATGAGGCCATATGTATTCTGTCAGGAAACCACACAAATAAAAACCTTATTCGCACGTACCTTTTTTCCACTCAATTTTTGGGGAGCTAAAAAGCAAATTGAAATGTTTTCTGCATATAATTTTTCCAATTTTAGACCTGCGATGTATTTTTATTTTCATAAGCAAAATGTCAATTCTTTCAGGATTTTACACAATTTTTTTTGCCATCTGAGCAACAGAAAAAAAAAACCTAAAAAATTCACAGAAACAGGATCCATTGTAATGTGTAATTGCTTCTTTTTTGTGTGAAAACTGTTGGCATTTTCATTTTTCCTCTGTGAAGATACCCTTAGACAGAGTTCACACGGGCTTTGACGGGTGCACATTATTTTCACATTTCCGTTTTTGTTTTTATTCCCAATTTGCCTTTATTATTCTTAAAACATTTGAAAATACAATACCTTAAATATTTTATGGCAACAAAATAAACGAATGGCTCACATAATGTCAACTGTGCATTTTAATCCCGTAATTTTTAAAATCTGTTTCTAAGAACAATTTGCAATTTATGGTTCGGCCGTTTCCGTCACTGCTGTAGTCTTTGAATGGGGCAGCAGAGCACATACTTGATTACTGCTGCAGTCATTTAGATGAGGGAGCACAGTTTCCCATCTTACTGATTTGTGGGTATCCCAGCGGCTAGATCTCCACAAATCATACAGTGAATAAGGGATAAATGTTAAAGGCAAGACTACCCATTCAAGGAGTAAGTGTGCCATTTCATCAGAGTTTTGTATTCACTATTATAACCTGTATGTATTTCAGCCGTGCTTTACCATCGATGGGGGCGTCTTGATTTAGCCAAGAAATACTATGAAATTTCCATGAAGTTAGATCCATCTGCCTCTGGGACTAAGGAGAACTACAATTTGCTGAAACGAAAGCTGGAGCAGCAGGCAAACAAGAGGCAAATGTAACCAGTCTATAGAGCATACCAGATCTCTACACAAATTGGATGTACATCTCCTGCCTCTTTATGCAGAAAAAAAGTCCTTAGAAAATGTACAATAATGGAGATTTTCCAGATGTAGATAGGAACATTTGTAAGGTGGCCCCCACATTACTTTTCCTATTTATTAATAAGGGGTCAGGATGAGCGCAGAGCCGTGAAGGTCTTGTCCTGATGAGCCCTCCTGTATATTCTGTATATTGTGCACCTCTTTATATCTTTTTACGTCAATGTTTTACACCAGTCTGGACTGTTCGCTGCTACACTCTGGTAGATGTAGAACACAACTGAACAGATTTCTTATTGTATTATTTATTTCTTTTGTATTATATGCTGCATGTATCATTATGGTTTTTCTATTTTTCCCTAAGAACACTTTTTTCAGGAGAATTTTTAACCAGCTTTAATTTGTGTGTTGCAAAGTCTATATATCCCATGCACCCAGCCTTACCTTGTGTGATGTGGAAGTTAATTATGTATTTATTTAGGCATGCAACCACCTTGCACAGGTCAAGTATAAATGTGTGATGGCACTGGAAAAATAAAAAACATTTCTTATGAGCTATGCATATAACCCAGGACACATACAGTACTGTAAACCTTGCCTTGTTTCTGTTAAGTTTTCAGAGTTCTCATTAACTTTTAGGCTCTCTACATATACATATTTTGTCCTCAATTCATCATCATTTCTATATTTTGTTTGCACTAGCATATTTTGCCCCATATTCATAAAAATGGCACACAAAGGGGTAGATTTATCAGAGCTGCCTAATTCTTAGTGCAAACTTAAAGGGACCCTGTCATCAGTTTTCGCCGATATAAGTTACGGCCATCACCTTCCAGGGCTGATATTCAGCATTCTATAATGCTGTATATCTGCCCCCAACCCGACCTGGAAGAGAAGATAAATAACTTTTATTATACTCATCTGCTGGGTGGTCCGGTCCATGGGGTGTCCCTGGTCCAGTGCCGGCGCCTCCCATCTCCATTCGATGCCGTCCTCCTTCTTGCAGGGCCTCTGACCTATCCTGGCACCTGTGCAATGCATTACTTTGCTCTGCCCACAACAGGGCAGAGGATTTTGGCTGAGCAGGAGCGCGACACTAAGCAAGCAGGAGGGTGGCTTCGCATGACAATGGGTGGCGCCGAACCAGCATCAGTGATAGCCCTCGGACCGGAGCACCCAGGTGAGTATAAAAAAAGTAATTTTTCTTCTCTTCCAGGTTGGGTTGGGGGCACATATACAGCATTATAGAATACCATATATCAGCCCTGAAAAGTGATAGCCGTATCTTATATCGGCAAAAACTGATGACAGGATCCCTTTTAAAATGCTACAAAGGTTCATGCTGTTTACAAATCTGTCTAATTTTCAGTCTGTGAAGTCTAGTACTGTCTAGTCTACAGTTATTTCACCTGTTTGTTGGCTTACTTTGTGCCAGAAATGTGCACCACATTAGACCACACATCCTAGTTGGGCAAGTCTTAAAAAGTGTCTAAATCACACAAAAAATGGTGCAAGTCATACATTATAGTGGTTTGTTTTTTTTTGCAAATAGTGCTAGTATTCTGGCATATTTAGTTTGATAAATATACCAAACTGTTTGAATTTGCCACAAATGCAAAGATAATTGCACAAATATTTTACTGTGCTTTAAAACTATTAGACTTTATACTCCACCTGTACAATTTTGTGACATTTCAAAAGATTAATTAGCCCAAAAATATCTGAATAATGAAAATCAATCCCACAATATTGAGGAGACAAAACATGAGGACTGAAAAACTAGCTTAAAAATGGAGCAAAATCTATAATTTGGTGCAAACATAAAAATGCCTATAAACCAAACTGTTACTCTAAAAGATGTTTGTTTTAAGCCATTGCTTAGTGCCACCCTACAGAATTGGTGATCCAGCTGGATCTCTATACTTGTGTAGTAGCCCCAGTCTATTACTGACTGTAGTAGAGAATGGTTGGCTGTGCATATTGATTCATACACAAGCACTGGTTATGTCTCAGACATCAAACAATAGTGATAGGTAATTTAAATTGTCATCACTGTCTTCTTTGGGGCTCAGTGTCTGTATAGCGCTGCGGAACTTGTTGGATTGATATTATTACACTTCCTTATATAGCACCAAGTCCTTTTTCAAAAGAGAGTTGTGGTTTGTCCTGGTCTTCATTAAAAAAAAAATATCTTTACTACAAAGCCAATTCCTTACCATATTTGGATACAAAAGCTAGTCTTATTGTTTGTTCAGATGTTTTAACTTTATAACTGCACCATGAACCTTAACATTTTATGGATAGGGGGTTGAGCTGTACACACCTGTATGGGTGCACGTTAAACATTGTGTGAATTTTGTGGTTTGTCATACTCATATTGTTACATATGATTTATCATTAGACTGTTACTATTTTCCATCTGTCGTTGTACTTAAAAAAAAAAATAAAATATGGAATTGTTTGAGCATTATTTTCTGAGGAGATAATTCTGGGAACTACAAAACTGCTCCACCTGTAATAGTTTACTAGGATTGTATTCTTATTAGTGTTGAGCCACCTCCCTAGTGTTTGAGTTCGGTTCGTCGAACTGGGATGTGTTCGACAAACACCGTCGAACTCCATTGAAACCAATGGCAGGCAAACACACACATACAAACACATAGAAAATACCTTAAAAGGTTTCCAAAAGCTGCCAAACTGCTCAGAAGACACAACAAACACATGGAAAAATCACAACTACATATAGTCATGCGAAAAGAATAGAGGTGGAGGAGTAAAAGGAGGAGGAGACACAGATATAGGCATGTCATGCCCTTCTAAAATAAAGAAAGGCTGGAGTAAAAATCTAAAATCACCCTACCAACACCCAGACGTCGTGACAAAAAAAATTTAAAAAAGAAATATCTTTAGGTAGAATGGCGGCGGGTCCATTCAGAACACTTTCCTTAGAAGACGTAGTGGTAACCCCCGTTGGGAGTTGTGCCAAAAAAGGAACCCAATGCATTCAGACCAATCCACCATTTGTCATATCCAAGGGGCAGGTCTGTAAATGACAATATCGACGCGGAACCAAGTACAGTACTATGTACTGTACCTCCTTTGACGAGGCAATCAGGCGGGTCAAGAAGTTGGGAAGGGGCACCCTAATGGCCAAAACAGACATTGAGGGGGCGTTCCGGTTACTACCTGTGCCTCCGAATAGTGTCCTCCCATTGGGCTGCTTCTGTGAAGGAGCATACTACATAGATCGCTGTTTGCCCATGGGGTGCTCCATATCCTGCTCACTATTTGAGGCGTTTAGTTGCTTCCTCGAATGTGTCGTCATGGACATTTGTAAGGCGGCACATATCCATTACCTCGACGACTTCTTATGTCTGAGCCCAAAAGATTCACCACAGTGTGAATACACACGGTAATCCACCTGTGAGAAGGAGAGAGCTGGAGGGAGAGTGGACACCCCAGAGCCGAGGGGTTAGATTCAGAAAAGAAGACGACGGTGTAGCTTGCTTCATGGGTGGGGTACTCTGCTGAGTAGCACCAAATTCTACTAGGCCCAAAAGGATTTCCTGGGCTAGATGCCGTTACAAAAAAGTACTTAGGTAAACAGGCGGTGGGTGGCTGGGCTACTCTGCTGACTAGCAGACACTGAAGCTTTGGAGCAGACCTCTGAATCCCAGGCCATAGTATGAGTAAACAACTCTGCAGACGACCCCACCCACCTGGAATTGATGATGGCAACGTCATGTAAAACACAGCAAGGGGACTAAATAAAGAGTCTCCATTTTTTCCAAAAATTCGGCCACAGACACCACTTAAGTGGCATCAATTTCGCCAGTTTTTTTTTTGAAACGGTTGGTGAGGTGATTTTCAAAAATCATCAAGCTTTTAGTCTCCCCAAGAAGACACAGGGGTAGAAAAGTCCATGCAGATCCAGGATTTGTTTATCTTGATGAACGTTAGTCTGTCTACATTGTCACTGGTCAGCACACCACCAGCAGCGCTGAACACACGTTCAGAGAGAACACTGGCTGCGGGGCACGACAAGATCTCCAAGGTGTGAGTGACAAGCTCAGGACATTTTTCAAGATTGGAAGCCCAAAATGAGCAAGGGTCCAGTTCCACAGTCATGGCATCGATGTTAACTTGGAGATACTCTTGTACCATCCTCTCTAGGTGTTGGCTGTACGTCAGACTTTGTGGCCTTGCAAAGGATGGTCTAAAAAAATCTTGAAACGATTGGAAAAACTTGCTGTTACAACCAGATACGATGTTACTGTTACGGTTTGAGTGATGACTCGATAGTCCCACGGTTGGCAATTTAGAACTCAGAGATTCACTACGTACACCACTGGTCTTTTGTGGAAAAGCAGATGTTAGATTCTGTAACAGTCTCTGCTGATACTCCTGCATGCGTGAATCCCTTTCTATGGCAGGAATTATTTCGCCAAATTTACTTTTCTACCGGGGATATAAGAGTGTGGCAACCCAGTAGTCGGCATTACTTCGGGTTCTGACAATCCGAGGGTCATGTTGCAGGTAGTGCAGCAAGAAGGCACTCATGTGTCTTGCACATCCAGGAGGACCAAGTCCTTGTCTTGGTGGTGGCGAGGTGAGAATCATGCTTCCTTCCTCTGCCCTCTCCCCACAACCTCGCACAACAGAAATTTGATGAAGGTCTCCCTCATCTGATGAGTCTTCCATGCCCAGCGCCAGTTCGTCCTCCACTTTTTCCTCGCCTCCTGCACCTTCCTCAACAGTTTTGCTGCTACCATGCGCCCTCGGTAATCCCTCTCCCCCAGCCTCCAATGCCAACCGCCATGGTGCTGCCAACCGTCTGGACCTTGGAGATATCCCTTCCGCATACGACTCCTCCTGTTCCTCTTCCTCCTCTTGTTCCACCACCTGACTCCGAATACTGTTTAAGGTGTGCTCCAGCATGTAAATCACCGGAATGGTCATGCTGATAATGGCATCGTCCGCACTAAACATCTTCGTTGCTATTTCAAAACTGTGCAGAAGGGTGCATAGGTCCCTGATCTGAGACCACTCCTGCAGCGTGATTTGCCCCACCTCTGGATCTCGTTGGCCCAGGCTATACATCATAACGTATTGCACCAGGGCTTGTCGGTGCTGTCACGTGCAGAGTTGAATTCCACCGTGTGGGCACATCGCATTTCAGCCGGTGAACTGGCAGGCCCAACGACTTCTGTAGAGATGCAAGTCGTCGAGCTGCGGGATGCGCACGGCAGAAGTGAGCACACAGCGACTGCCCTCTGCAGAAGCCCATCTAGTCCGGGATAGTGGGATAAAAATTGCTGGAAAACCACGTTCAAAACGTGAGCCATACAAGGCACGTGTGTGTGACATTGCCCTGGCGAAGGGCCGCACCCAGGTTTGCAGCATTGTCGCACACAGCCTTCCCTGGCTGCAGGCTGAGTGGAGACAACCATTCATGGAACTCGGTCTCCAGAGCTGACTACAACTCCAGCTGTGTGACTCACATTTCCCAGACATGTCAATGTAAACACTGCCTGATGCCGTTGAGCCCTGGTGACAGCATAGTAAGGAGGTGTGCAGGATTCCTTCTGCGCAGTTAGAATGCGGGTGGCATTACCAGACAGGCTTTGGGTGCAGGTGGACCGAGAGGAGGTTGTGGAGGCAGAAGCAGTGGAGGAACTTCTAGATACAGAGGATCGACGAGCAACTCGTGGGGATGGCAAGACTTCGACAGCAGCCCCTTCTCCTGATGTCGCCATAGTTACCCAGTGCCCAGTCACCGACATGTAATGCCCCTGTCCATGTCTACTCGTCCAAGTGTCTGTGGTGAAATGCACCCTGTCACACACAAGGAAGCGGTGATGATGTGTGCGACATACTGGTGTAGCGCAGGCACAGCTTTTTTTGAGAAGTAGTGGCGACTGGGCATCTGGTACTGGGGCACTGCGACGGACATAAAGTCTCGAAAATCCTCTGTGTCCACCAGGCGGAAAGGCAGCATTTCTGTAGCCAACAGCTTGCTGATGGTGAAATTCAACCTCTTAGCTTTGTCATGGCTAGGAGGAAATGGTCTTTTACTTGTCCACATCTGAGGGACTGAGGGCTGGCTGCCATGCTTAGACGGAGTTGAGTAAGGTGTCCCCGGCAAACTGCTGGTCTGTGAGGAAGGTGCAGGCGGAGATGTTATGTTGCCTTGATCAAAATGTGGTGTTGATGTCGGAGAGCGCTCAACACCAGCAGGTGTTTCCACTTGCAAATGTCCTGATGACCTGCCAATCACACTGGCTGTTGCGGATAAAGAGGTGGAAGGTCTGCGTCCAAAACCATGTGCGACTGCTGTCCCCACAGTCACAGAGGATGAAGAGGACGCGGATGCACTTGATGGGGCAGACGGTGGTTATGCCTCATCCATGTGACAGTTCATGCATGAAGTACTCAAGCTAGTCATTTTTTGGCCTCTACTGAGATTTTGTTGACAAAACTTAGACAACATGAGTTGGGTTATCCTTTGCGATGTCAAAAAATGCCCAGACTATGCAAGGCTTAGAGCCCGTGCGACCTGAAGAGCCACCACGACTTCTGCTCAGAGGCACATTTGGGGTTGAGGATGCAGTTGTTGACGTGCTTCCAGTACTCCGTCTCTGTCCAGGAAGGCGCAATGTAACCTCGTCGTCAGACTCGTCACTAGCATCCTCCTCTGCTGACCTTATGGACTGGCGGACTGTGGGTTGACAGTAAGTGGGGTCTCCAACCTCATCATCATCATTCTGTGTGTTCTCACACCCGTAGTCCTCAGAGCCAACCTCTTCCTGCCCTGACCAAAAAGTCAAGTTTTCGTTGCAATCAGGTATCTCAGTCTTATCATCATCTTCCTCATTGTCTCCACCAACAGGAGTTACAGTTTGGGAACGAGGGTCTACATTATGCTAAGAACCTTCTTCATCTGGGCCTGGATCTGACTCAAAGATTCTGGGCATCAGTGCAGATCATTTCCTCGTCTGGATTCACAGAAGCTCTGGAGCAGACCTCTGATTCCCAGGCTATAGTATGTGTAAACAGCTGTACAGACTCAACCATGTGTGTTACCCCATGCTCAGACGGGTGGCTGGAGACTTGGGAGCTGTGAGGAAGCAAGTGTGATTGGAGTGACAACTCTGAGGACTGGAGTAGTTGTGATGTTGAAGTTGACATGGAGGAGAGCCCACTTGAACGAGCACTTGATATCCATTCAAGCACCTGCTGTTTTTGTGCCTCATCTGGAATTTTTGGCAATGCTCGTAGCGATGGTCATAAGAAAGGGATCATAGATTGTCCACGAAAAGAAGTAGACATCTTACTTTGGCTGGAAGATGGTCTTTCTTCTGCAGATGTTACTGTTGCTTTACCACCTACCCCACGGACACAACCTTTTTTTCCTTTCCAACATGCCTAGTTCCCTTTTCCACCAGCAGCAGGCCTTTTGCCACTCATTTTAGTGCTTAACTAATTGGCAACTCTGTATCTGTAGTTGTTGGCACAACAACCGATGCATGAAAACCGAGCAGAACTGAGTGGCCAAACTATGGTACTAGGCCCAAAAGGATTTACTGGGTTAGATGCAGAAAACATTTAGATACACAGGAGGTGTTGTTAGCTTCACAGGCGGTGTAGTTGGCTTCACAGGCGCGCTATTCCGCTGACGTGCAGACATTGCTCCTAGGCCCAAAACTATTTACTGGGTTAGATGCAGTAAAAATTGAGATACACAGGCGTGCAGACACTGCTCCTAGTCCCAAAACTATTTACTGGGTTAGATGCAGTAAACAATTAGATACACAGGTGTGCAGACACTGCTCCTAGGCCCAAAACTATTTACTGGGTTAGATGCAGTAAACATTTAGATACACAGGCGTGCAGACACTGCTCCTAGGCCCCAAACTATTTACTGGGTTAGATGCAGTAAAAATTGATACACAGGCGGTGTAGTTAGTTTCACAGGCAGGCTATTCCGCTGACGTGCAGACACTGCTCCTAAGCCCAAAACTATTTACTGGGTTAGATGCAGTAAAAATTGAGATACACAGGTGTGCAGACACTGCTCCTAGGCCCAAAACTATTTACTGGGTTAGATGCAGTAAAAATTGAGATACACAGGCGTGCAGACACTGCTCTTAGGCCCAAAACTATTTACTGGGTTAGATGCAGTAAAAATTTAGATACACAGGCGGTGTAGCTAGCTTCACAGGGGGGCTACTCAGATGACTACCAGACAATGCTACTAGCCCAAAAGAAATGGCTGAGCTAGATTACACCAAATGCTGTGACAAACACTTGCACAGTACTGGCACAGACCTGCCTGGCAAAAAGTGCTATGAACTGCTGTAACCTTCCCTGAAAAGGGCTTATATTACAACTAGTCCCGGCTCCCTAAACCTATCTCTCTGAAAATTCGCTCCAAAAAAACACTCTTAGACTGTATAGCACCCACAGCAGCAGCGGTGCCGTCTAACACTTAGCTGCAGCAGTGAGGAAATGATTGCGACGGGGCAAATGGCTGGTTCTTATAGGGCAAGGACATGTGACATACACAGCCAATGACACATGCCCTTGCTTGTGTGCATCACATGCACATTGCTGTGTGTGTTTGCACTGCTGATAGGCTGAGAGACTGCACCGCCCCACTGTAAATGCGGGAAAGAAAAAAAAAATGGAGGGAGATCGGCATTATTTCAGCACAGATCTATAACCCCCGCCCCCACCCACCCACTATACACTGAAACAGTCTATTAACAATGATAAACAGTTTTAATGTGCAAATCAAGTGAGGCTTTTGGTGAACGAACAGTTATCGAACAGAATCTCGAACAGCCGAATTTTAAACAAATTGTTTGAGTTCGACGAACGATTCGAACACCACCCAAAACTGCTCGAATTTGAAATTGGCGAACAGTTCGAGTCGAACACCGCTCATCTCTAATTCTTATCAGCTCTGCACTTGAATACCTATTTCTCCATTTAATATAATGTTACGACAGCTCTAACTATCACATTTCCTCTATTTATGACAGCTAACCGTTAAAAAAAAATTTGGGTGTAGGGGGAATCAGTAATTGTGCTGTTGTCCATGCTACCTTTTTTCCAGATCTAATTTGGCAACTCCTGAATAACTAGAAGTATGCAATCATGTGAACGTAGAACTTCGAAATGTAAAACAGACCGGCATTTAAAAGGTCAAAAGTGGTTACAGATACCCATCTAAACTTAATATGGGCACACAGTTTATAGACTGCTGAAAAAAATCCTACCTTTATGCCTCCTATCAAATGTTTTGTTGTTGAGAAATCATCTTTTATCACTTTGATAACTCTGCCTCCAGAGCTTATTTTAAATAAATGGGGAGTTACCAGTGTGAGACAAGTAACTACCATAGAACAGGAGAAATGAAATGTTTTCTTGCAAACACATTTTTTGCAGCACTCTCAGTTCTTCTGCATTGCAACAAAATGCACCCCTGTCTGTGAGATGGAAGCTGAGAGGAGCCTGCAAATATGGCAGTTATAATTGCACACAGCTCTGCAGTGAGATAAGGAGAGTAGAGAGGAGGCCATTACATATCACACTGGTAACTCCCCCTTCATGTAAAATAAGCTGTGGAGGCAGAATTATCCTCCGGACAGTGTCCTCCCCAGAGCCTGGAAGAGATCATTTACATAAAGTGATAAAAGATGATTTCTCATGCCCATAGTAGTAATTTACATAGGTTAACTGTGGTGACAGATTCCCTTTAAACGACATGCAACAGTTTGTACAGTGGCTTGTGAAAGTATTCTTCCCCTTGGCTTATTACTTATTTTGTTTCATTACAATCTGTGTTTAAATATCTTTGTGTGTGGTGCATCAGCACTAGTGATAAGCGAGAGTACTCATTGCTCGGGTTTTCCCGAGCACGCTCATGTGGTCTCCGAGTATTTATAACTGCAGTGTTTTTGTTGATGTAGCTGCATGATTTACTGCTGCTAGCCAGCCTGAGTACATGTGGGGGTTGCCTGGTTGCTAGGGAATCTCCACATGTATTCAAGCTGTCTTATCAGCTGTAAATCATGCAAGCTGAGGCAACGAAAACTAAACCTCCGAGCAGTTACAAATACTCGGAGACCACCTGAGCGTGCTCGGGAAAACCCGAGCAACGAGTATACTCGCTCATCACTAATCAACACTAAATAGTCTAAGTATGTGAAGTGAGAAAAATATAGGCGGAAATTTAATTAATTGGCATATGAATATGTATTCAACCCTTTTGCTATGAAGCCCCTAAAAATTTCTGATGCAAGCAGTTCCCATCATAAGTCACATGCTTAGTAAAAGGAAGTCCACTTGTGTGCAATCTAAGTGTCACATGGTCTGTCAGTATATACACACCTTTTCTGAAAAGCCACGGAGGCTGCAACACCATTAACCCCTTAACGACAGCAGTTAAGGGCAGTTATTCCTCAGCGATGCTTTTTAACAATTGGGGGTTTCCACTGGACATCAGGGAGTCTCCAAACACAACATGGTGCCCACCATTGATTCCAGCCAATATTGTGTTCAAAAAGTCAAATAGTGCTCCCTCCCTTCTGCCATGCACCCAAACAGTGGCTTTCCCCCCATGTACGGGATATCTGCTGCACAACAAATTTTGTGGTCCATTTTCTCCTGATACCCTTGAGAAAATTAAGTTTAGGTCTAAAGTACATTTTTTGTGAAGAAAGTTAAATTTTAATTTTTTCCTTCCATATTGCTTTAGTTCTAGTGAAGCACCGGAAGGGTTAATAAACTTCTTGAATGTGGTATTGCACACCTTGAGGGATTGCAGTTTTTTAGAATTGTGTCACTTTTGGGTATTTTCTGTCATATTGACCCCCCAAAAGTCATTTAAAATTTGAGGTGGTCCCTAAAAAAAAAAGGTTTTGCCAATTTTGTTGGAAAAATTGGAAAGTGGAAATCATTGGTCAAATTTTAACCCATATAACGTCCTCACAAAAATAATTGTTTCCAAAATTATTTTGATGGAATGTTGACATGTGGGAGATGTTATATATTAACTATTTTGTAAAACAAGAGGGGATTATAGGGAGAGAAATGGGAAGCGCAGACTTCTGAGTGTAGTAGTTAGTTTCCCAAGGTGTGTACTCAGTGTTAATCCACTCACCTTTTTGGTGTCTTGATATACTGTGTATAGATCCAATCCATGGATTGATTTTTTAAATTGCAGATTTTTAATTGCTATGAATTAGACTAGGATTGGACTGGAATTGACTGGAAGGTAAAGGAATAGAAAACCACTATAATGTTTCGGTTTCTTTTAACATTCACCCCCATACTACTTTATTTCTTCCCATCTCCTGCAGTCTCTCCACCCAGTAAGGAACTAGTAATTTCTTCCTCCATCCTCCCCAGCCACCTCACCTCCTCCACAGAACTATTCCTCCACATACAATCCTTTCTCTCCAGGCACACATGACCACATCATGACCTATCCAGCTCACACCTTCTAACGCTCAGTCTGCTGCTCCTCATTGCTGGCGACATATCCCCAAATCCTGGCCCTCCTCATCACATCCCCACACATTTCTAATCCCCTGCCACGATCCTCTACACGTCCTCGCAACCACAGTAACCTCATACCCATTCATCCAGCCCGCACTCCCCCAATCTCCCTATCTGGAGCACTATGGAACGCACGCTCTGTCTGCAATAAACTGTCATTTATCCATGACCTCTTTATCAATAACAAACTCTCCTTCCTCTGCATCACTGAAACCTGGCTCACCCCCTCTGACTCAGCCTCTCCAGCCGCACTTTCCTATGGTGGATTCCACCTCTCTCACACCCCTCGCCCCAGCGGCAAGAATGGCGGAGGAGTTGGTTTTCTCCTGTCAGATAACTACTCCTTCACCCCAATCCCACTTCCACCCTCTGTTACCCTCCCTTCCTTTGAGGTGCATTCCGTGCGCATCTACTCCCACTCCAACTGGCTGTCATCTACCGTCCCCCAGGGCCAGCCACCACCTTCTTTGACCACTTCACCACCTGGCTACTCCATTTCCTCGCCGCTGACATCCCCACTATCATCATGGGCGACTTCAACATTCCCATTGACACTTCCCTCTCAGCTGACACTAAACTTCTATCTCTCTCTTCCTCCTTCGGCCTCACTCAATGGTCTTCTGCAGCCACTCACAAAGATGGTCACATACTGGACCTCATCTTCACCCACCTCTGCTCCCTATCTAACCTCTCGAACTCACCTTTTCCACTCTCTGACCACAACCTACTCACATTCTGTTCCCTCTCCACTCCTTGTCTACAATCCCCACCCCACAAACTTTCACACCCTCGCAGAAATCTCAAACACCTTGATCTTCACTCACTCTCTGAATCCCTCCTCCCTCTCAGAGACATAAGCTCCCTACACAATGCAGATGACGCTGCCGCTCTATATAACACCTCAATAGCTGTAGCTTTGGAATCTCTTGCCCCTCTCACACATACCAAAGCTCGCAAAATCAACAGACAGCCCTGGCACACCCGCCTGACCAAAGAACTGAGGCGAGCTTCCAGGGCTGCTGAGCGCAGATGGAAAAGATCCCACTCCCAAGAGCACTTCACCACATTCAAACAGTCCCTCACTACTTTCAAGACCACACTCACCACAGCAAAACAAACCTACTTCTCATCTCTCATATCCTCCCTGTCTCACAACCCCAAACAGCTATTCAACACCTTCAATTCTCTCCTCCGCCCCCCAGCACCTCCTCCCTCCCCACTCATCTCAGCTGAAGACTTTGCCTCATTTTTCAAGCAGAAGATTGAGAACATCAGAGACTGTTTTAGTAAACCACCCCCAGAGCCCTACCTCCCAACTATCCAGCCCTCCACCTCCAAAACCAACTTCTCCACCATTACAGAACACAGACTCTCCACTCTACTCTCAAGATCGCATCTCACCACCTGTGCACTTGACCCACTCCCATCCCACTTCATCCCAAACCTCACCACAGTCTTCATCCCAACCCTAACCCATCTCTTCAACCTATCACTAACAACTGGCGTTTTCCCCTCAAGCTTTAAACATGCCTCCATCACACCTATCCTCAAAAAGCCCTCTCTTGACCCATCCTCTGTATCTAGCTATCGCCCTATATCACTTCTCCCCTTTGCCTCAAAACTACTGGAACAACATGTCCATCTTGAACTGTCCTCCCATCTATCTTCCTGCTCCTTCTTCGACCGCTTTCAATCAGGCTTCCGGTCACACCACTCCACTGAAACTGCCCTAACTAAGGTCACCAATGACCTATTAACCGCCAAGAGCAATCGACACTACTCTATCCTCCTCCTGGACCTGTCCTCTGCCTTTGACACAGTGGACCATTCCCTGCTGCTGCAGACCCTCTCATCCCTTGGCATCACAGACTTGGCCCTATCCTGGATCTCGTCATACCCAACTGACTGGACATTCAGCGTCTCCCACTCACACACCACCTGCTCACCTCGCCCCCTATCTGTCGGAGTCCCGCAAGGTTCAGTTCTAGGGCCCCTGCTCTTCTCCATTTACACCTTTGGCCTGGGACAGCTCATAGAATCTCACGGCTTTCAGTATCATCTCTATGCTGACGACACACAGATCTACATCTCTGGACCAGATATCACCACCCTACTAACCAGAATCCCTCAATGTCTATCCGCTATTTCATCCTTCTTCTCCGCTAGATTTCTAAAACTTAACATGGACAAAACAGAATTCATCATCTTTCCCCCATCTCACACGACCTCCCCAACGAACCTATCCATTACAGTAAACGGCTGCCCACTCTCCCCAGTCCCACAAGCCCGCTGTCTTGGGGTAATCCTTGACACTGATCTCTCCTTCAACCCACATATCCAAACCCTTTCCACTTCCTGCCGCCTCCAACTCAAAAATATTTCACGGATCCGTACATTCCTAAACCAAGAACCTGCAAAAACCCTAGTCCATGCCCTCATCATCTCTGTTATGAAAGGCAATTCAGAATCACAATGGACATGGAGGTCAGAGCACATACAGTGAACTGACAATAACCCAAAATAATAGAACGAGCTCTGAGACGTGGGAACTCTGCAGACCGCAATCCCTAAGCCTATCAAACCACACTAAAGGTAGCCGTGGAGCGCTCCTGACCAGAACCTAGGCGCCTCGTCACAGCCTGAGAAACTAGCTAATCCTGAAGATAGAAAAATAAGCCTACCTTGCCTCAGAGAAATTCCCCAAAGGAAAAGGCAGCCCCCCACATATAATGACTGTGAGTAAGATGAAAACACAAACATAGAGATGAAACAGATTTAGCAAAGTGAGGCCCGACTAGCTGAACAGAACGAGGATAGGGAAGATAACTTTGCGGTCAGCACAAAAACCTATAAAAAACCACGCAGAGGGGACAAAAAGACCCTCCGCACCGACTAACGGTACGGAGGTGGTCCCTCTGCGTCTCAGAGCTTCCAGCAGGCGAGAAAAACCAATAAAGCAAGCTGGACAGAAAAATAGCAACAAAATAACATAAGCAAAACTTAGCTTTGCAGAGCAGCAGGCCACAGGAATGATCCAGGGAAAAAACAAGTCCCACACTGAAACATTGACAGGAAGCATAGATCAAAGCATCAGGTGGAGTTAAGTAGAGAAGAAGCTAACGAGCTCACCAGATCACCTGAGGGAGGAAACTCAGAAGCTGCAGTACCACTTTCCTCCACAAACGGAAGATCCCAGAGCGAATCAGCCGAAGTACCACTTGTGACCACAGGAGTGAACTCTGCCACAGAATTCACAACACATCTCCCGCCTCGACTACTGTAACCTCCTGCTCTGTGGCCTCCCCTCTAACACTCTTGCACCCCTCCAATCTATTCTAAACTCTGCTGCCCGAGTAATCCACCTGTTCCCCCGCTATTCCCCGGCCTCTCCCCTCTGTCAATCCCTGCACTGGCTCCCCATCACCCAGAGACTCCAGTACAAAAGCCTAACCATGACATACAAAGCCATCCACAACCTGTCTCCTCCATACATCTGTGACCTCGTCTCCCGGTACTTTCCTGCACGCAACCTCCGATCCTCACAAGATCTCCTTCTCTTCTCCCCTCTTATCACAATCGCATACAAGATTTCTCTCGTGCATCCCCCCTACTCTGGAACTCTCTACCACAACATATCAGAGACTCGCCTACCATCGAAACCTTCAAAAAGAACCTGGAGACCTACCTCTTCCGACAAGCCTACAACCTGCAGTAACCACCGATTGACCTAATCGCTGCACGACCAGCTCTACCCTCACCTACTGTATCCTCACCCATCCCTCGAATGTGAGCCCTCGCGGGCAGGGTCCTCTCTCCTGTACCAGTTGTGACTTGTATTGTTCAAGATTATTGTACTTGTTTTTATTATGTACACCCCTCCTCACATGTAAAGCGCCATGGAATAAATGGCGCTATAATAATGAATAATAATAATAATGGATCACTCCATTCCTCTTTCCACTCAGTTTGCTGTAAAAGATCTGGGAACTGATGAGCGCACTGAACAGTGCTTTCATAGGCGATAACACTTTGTGAATGTTTTTCCCAGCAATATGCGCTCCTGAAGGATGATGGAACTCGATATTCTGATTCAAGGATGATTTTTATTTCAAACTAAAATACAACCGGTTTCGACTTCTTAGAGTCTTCCTCAGGTATAATGTCGTGCATATAAACAGATCTATCTGAACACATTTTATAGCAGATATCCCTGCATGTCAATTTGGGTGGGGGCTGACAGATCTATTCGTCAGACACACCCAGGTACTCAGATATGCAGGAATTTGCACTCTGAGGAATCTAACAAAATTCATATAACAAATTAATTTTTAGACTTTTCTTTTTTTCCTCACACAAGGAAGAAAAAAAAGTGTTAAAGAAATTCCACACTAAAAATTTTTTTACACAAATTCTTCACTAAAATGAATTTTTCTTTTCTAAGAGCACTATAAATATAATTATACTATATATAAAATTTCTTTTAAAATGTTATTAAACATACTGGAGTGTGATTTCATACAGAAATGTAAAATCCTACAAATATATACATTATAACCAAAAAAAAAAAAAACTTCCTTTTTTCATATTGGGACTATTTCCAAATGCCAAATACAAATTTTCGAAATTTCATTCATATCAAAACTGAAAAAACAAATATGCAATCTTGTACCTGTCAATTTATTTGCTTTGTACATTATATACCTTCTATAACATCATTTAATCCATCTGGGTATAATGTACCCAGACTGAAGATCCAATATGATGCTTTCCAGTTTAACTTTTGTACCCTATTAGTACAATTCACAGGTATTTGCTCCAACAGGGTTACAGAAATATTGAATGTTTAATTATGCTTCAAACATAAATGCCGGGATAAGCTCTGTTTTAAAAAGCCATTTTTTGTATTGTGTCTGTGGCCATTCATACGGGATCGTAAGGACTGAATAGTCCGACCCACGTATTGCAGGCCACAGGCACAGGTAATAACATATATCACAAAATCACTATCACACGTTAGTTTTTGTGTGATCGCTATGGTTTCACCCGTACTATACGACGTGATGTGATGAGTCATATGGGAGATAATTTTGCAGGTACAACATTTTCGGGAACCACATCGATAAATACCCGGTTTGGAAGCATCCGTTTTGTTTATCCTAATTTTTTCTTTTCTCTTTATACATTCACATTCCTCATCTTTGGTCATTCTGAGATTACTAGGGGCAATTATACCCTTCACTGTTTGGCCCCTACGAAAAGTAATATTGGGTTTTTCTGGTAAAAGTTTCTTCAAAAATGTATCTTTTTTTCAATAAGTACCAATATTTATTTAAAATGTTTCTTATCTCTGTATTACTACTGTTAAAAGCAGTGATAAAATTATACTGCCACCCATCTTTTTTTCTATCCTTATTTTTGTTTTTATTATTGTTTTTATTAGTTATCTGCTCAGGTTTTTCTCCTCCTTCCTTAGTTATCCCCTCTTCCTATAATAATAAGGAAACAAAAAACAAAAAAAAAGAAAAACCTGAGCAGATAACTAATAAAAACAATAATACAAATAAAAACAAAAATAATTATAGAAAAAAAAGATCTGGCTTAATGTCACCTTACAATAGCAAGGTGACATTAACCCTTCATTACCCCATATCCCACCGCTACACGGGAATGGGAAGAGAGTGGCCAAGTGCCAGAATAGGCGCATCTTCCAGATGTGCTTTTTCTGGGGTGGCTGGGGGCAGATGTTTTTATCCAGGGGGGGCAATAACCGTGGACCGTCTCCAGGCTATTAATATCTGCCCTCAGTCACTGGCTTTACCATCCTGGCAGAGAAAATTGCGCGGGAGCCCACGCCAATTTTGTCCGATTTAACCCTTAAATTTAATAGCTAGAGCGCCCAAATTTTGCACATACACACTACTAACATTAGTGTACTGTATGTAAACCATGTCTCATATCATGTCGGGTTTGTGAAGGAGATAGCAAAAGCCGGCAATTGAATTACCGGCTTTTAAGCTATCTAGCGCTGCACATTAAATATATATATATAGATATATATATATCTATATATATATATATATATTTAATGTGTCTCCATGACACATATATATATATACAGTATATATATACCTATTCTATGTGTATATATCTACTCTAATCTAACCTGTCAGTGTGATTTTACTGTACACTGCTCTCAATTACCGGCTTTTCAAAGGACAGCGCTGCGTTAAAATCGGACAGCAATACGGATGTCATACGGATGTTGCGATAAAAAAAAATCGCATGACAATCGCATACGTTACATCCGTTTTTTTGGTCCGTAAATCGGACCTTTTTTTTCTCACAAGTGGAAAAGAGGCCTAAGAAGTCAAAACCGGTTGTATTTTAGTTTGAAATAAAAATCATCCTTGTAGAGGATATCGAGTTCTATCATCATCCTTCAGGAGCGCATATTGCTGGGAAAAACATTCACAAAGTATTAACTATTTTGTGTGACACGAGCACAAAAATTAAAAGTTTGAAAATTGCAAAATGTTCAAAATTTTTGCCAAATTTCTATTTTTTTCCCCCATAAATAAACGCAAGTCCTATCGAAGAAATGTTACAACTATCATGAAGTACAATATGTCACAAAAAACAATCTCTGAACCAATGGAATTCGTTGAAGCGTTCCAGAGCCATAACCTCAAAGTGACAGTGGTGGTCAGCCTTGTAAAAATTGGCTTGATCACTAAGGGGTAAACAAGAGGCACCGCTATCCAAACACCAACAAGTCAGGGACAAAGTTGTGGAAAGTTGAAGTCGGTTGGGTTCTAAAAAAATTAAAAAAATCCTCAGCCTAGGCAACAAGAGCATTAATCAGAGAGGCAGCAAAGAGACCAAAGGTAACTCTGGAGGAGCTGCAGTGATCCCAGAGACTGGAGTATCTGTCAATATGGCCACAATAAGCCTTACATTCCATAGAGATGGCCTTAATGAAAGAGTTGGCAGAAAAAAGCCTTTATACTTATACACAAAAAATGTAAGGGTCATTTTGAGTTTGCCAAAAGAAATGTTGGGGACTCAAAAGCATGGAGGAATGTGCTGTGGTCAGATGAGACCAAACTTGAATGTTCTGGCCACCAAGGTAAACGCTATGTCTGACGCCAAACCAGCACAACTCATCACCCCAAGAACACCATACCCATAGTGAAACATTGTGGTGGCAGCATCATGCTGTGGGGATGTTTTTCGGTAGCAGGGACAGAGAAAATGGTCAGAGTCAAGGGCAAGATGGATGGTGTGAAATACAGGGATGTTCTTGAGAAAAACCATGCTTCAGTCTGTCAGTGATTTGAGACTGGGATAGAGGTTCACCTTCCAAAAAGACATTATTGACCCAAAGCACACTGCTAAAGCAACTCTCGAGTGGTTCACATCCCCTTCACATCATGTGCTGTATATAGAAGGTACAAGTCAAAGCGAATGTCTGTAGCGGGCTCATGCCCCATACCTGGTAGGTGATTGCTGTGTATTACAGCCAGGACCTGCCGCTAACAATTGGGGGGAAGGCCAAAAGCAGCATTTAACACAACCAAGTGCCCACATGTCATTATCTCCTCCCATCAGTGCGTCCGTGACGTGATTGCAGATCGCCGATGGGTTGTCAGCTGATGTGATCCATTGAAAGGAGACTGATTTCTGTTATATGCAGCATTTGATCAGACTATCGCATCTTCAAGCCTCCTAAGGGAGCTAGCAAGAACAGTAAAAAAATGTAAATATGAAAAAAGTAAACAAAGTTCAAATCACCCCTCTTTCCCCCATTCAAACTAAAGATATTTAAAAACAAACAAATGCGGTATCGCTGAGTTCAGAAAAGTCTGATCAAAATATAACAATCTGATTGTTACACACTGTAAATGGAAGAAATTAAGGAACGCAAAAACTACAATATTTTTTGTGGAATTGTAAAAAAAAAGTAAAAAGTGATCAAAAAGTCACATCTATCCCAAAGTGGAACTAATAAAAACTTTGTCTTGCCCCTCAAAAAATAAGCCATCATGCAGCTCCTTCGGAAGAAAAATAAAAAATTTACGGGTCTCGGAAAATGGGGACACAACCCCAAAAATTTTTTTTGCAGACCAGATTTTTTTTTTCTCCACTGAAATAATAAAAAAATTGGACAAGATTGGTATCACCATAATCATATTGATGAGGAGAATCATATTGCATGGTCATTTTTAGGAGAAAATGTACACAGTAAAAATTCCCAAACAACATCAGAATTATGTTTTGTGTTTTCACAAATTGACAGCACTTGGAATTTTTTCCACACTTTCGAGTACACTACGTAGTAAAATGAATGGTGTCATTGAAAAGTGCAACTCGTCAATCAAAAAACAATCCGATGTGGACAGAAAAATAAAATTCATGGCTCTGGGAAGAAGGGGAGGAAAAAAACAGAAACAAAAAAAAACAAAACAAAAATGGGCCCTGTTGTGAAGGTGTTAAAGAGAAAATATGTAAATGTTTTGTAGAGGCCTAGACCAGTGGTCCATGATGGCACCACACATATAATCCCCCATGTATAACAAGATGGTCCCACATATATAATCCCCCATGTATAGCAAGATGGTCCCACGCATATAACCCCCATGTACAGTACAGACCAAAGGTTGGGACACACCTCATTTAAAGATTTTTCTGTATTTTCATGACTATGAAAATTGTAAATTCACACTGAAGGCATCAAAACTATGAATTAACACATGTGGAATTATATACTTAACAAAAAAAGGTGTGAAACAACTGAAAATATGTCTTATATTCTAGGTTCTTCAAAGTAGCCACCTTTTGCTTTGATGACTGCTTTGCACAATCTTGGCATTCTCTTGATGAGCTTCAAGAGGTAGTCACCGGAAATGGTTTTCACTTCACAGGTGTGCCCTGTCAGGTTTAAGAAGTGGGATTTCTTGCCTTATAAATGGGGTTGGGACCATAAGTTGTGTTGAGCAGAAGTCTGGTGGATACGCAGCTGATAGTCCTGCTGAACAGACTGTTAGAATTTGTATTATGGCAAGAAAAAAAGCAGCTAAGTAAAGAAAAACGAGTGGCCATAATTACTTTAAGAAATGAAGGTCAGTCAGTCCGAAAACTTGGGAAAACTTTGAAAGTGTCCCCAAGTGCAGTTTCAAAAACCATCAAGCGCTACAAAGAAACTGGCTCACATGAGGACCGCCCCAGGAAAGGAAGACCAAGAGTCACCTCTGCTTCTGAGAAGTTTATCCGAGTCACCAGCCTCAGAAATCGCAGGTTAACAGCAGCTCAGATTAGAGACCAGGTCAATGCCACACAGAGTTCTAGCAGCAGACATCTCTACAACAATTGTTAGGGTATGTGCACACGTCAGGATTTCTTGCAGAAATTTTCCTGACAAAAACCGGACATTTCTGCCAGAAATCTGCATGCGTTTTTACCGCGATTTTGACGCTTTTTTTACGCGTTTTTGATGCATTTTTTGTGCGTTTTTTCCCAAATGCATAGAATTGCGGGAAAAACTCAGAAAATCCGCAAAAATAATGAACATGCTCATTTTTTTACCGCAATGCTTTTTTTTGCGGAAAAAAACGCATCCATGTGCAAAAACCATGCAGAATGCATTCTAAATGATAGAATGCATTCTAAATGATAGCACATAGCCTTAAGAGGAGACTTTGTGCAGCAAGTCTTCATGGTAAAATAGCTGCTAGGAAACCACTGCTAAGGACAGGCAACAAGCAGAAGAGACTTGTTTGGGCTAAAGAACACAAGGAATGGACATAAGACCAGTGGAAATCTGTGCTTTGGTCTGATGAGTCCAAATTTGAGATCTTTGGTTCCAACCACCGTGTCTTTGTGCGACGCAGAAAAGGTGAACGGATGGACTCTACACGCCTGATTCCGACCATGAAACATGGAGGAGGAGGTGTGGGGGTGCTTTGCTGGTGACACTGTTGGGGATTTATTCAAAATTGAAGGCATACTGAACCTGCATGGCTACCACAGCATCTTGCAGCGGCATACTATTCCATCTGGTTTGCGTTTAGTTGGACCATCATTTATTTTTCAACAGGACAATGACCCCAAACACACCTACAGGCTGTGTAAGAGCCATTTGATCAAGAGGGAGAGTGATGGAGTGCTACGCCAGATGACCTGGCCTCCACAGTCACCAGACCTGAACACAGTCGAGATGGTTTGGGGTGAGCTGGACCGCAGAGTGAAGGCAAAAGGACCAACAAGTGCTAAGCATCTCTGGGAACTCCTTCAAGATTGTTGGAAGACCATTTCCGGTGACTACCTCTTGAAGCTCATCAAGAGAATGCCAAGAGTGTGCAAAGCAGTCATCAAAGCAAAAGGTGGCTACTTTGAAGAACCTAGAATATAAGACATATTTTCAATTGTTTCACACTTTTTTGTTAAGTATATAATTCCACATGTGTTAATTCATAGTTTTGATGCCTTCAGTGTGAATTTACAGTATTCAGTCATGAAAGTACAGAAAAAACTTTAAATGAGAAGGTGTGTCCAAACTTTTGGTCTGTACTGTATAGCAAGATGGTCCCACACATATAATCCCCCCATGTATAGCAAGATGGTCCCACACATATAATCCCCCCTATGTATAGCAAGATGGTCTCACACATATAATCCCCCATGTTTAGCAAAATGGTCCCACACATATAATCCCCCATGTATAGCAAGATGGTCCCACACATATAATCCCCCATGTATAGCAAGATGGTCCCACACATATAATCCCCCATGTATAGCAAGATGGTCTCACACATATAATCCCTTAGGTAGAGTATGATGGTTCCACACATATAATCCCCCCATGTATAGCAAGATGGTCCCACACATATCCCCCAATGTAAAGGAAGATGGTCCCACACATATAATCCCCCCATGTATAGTATGATGGTCCCACAAAGTACTGATTGATAAATATACACTGCTCAAAAAAATAAAGGGAACACTAAAATACCACATCCTAGATATCACTGAATGAAATATTTCAGTTGCAAATCTTTATTCATTACATAGTGGAATGTGTTGAGAACAATAAAACATAAAAAAGATCAATGTAAATTAAAATGAATATCCCATGGAGGTCTGGATTTGGAATGATACTCAAAATCAAGTGGAAAATAAAATTACAGGCTGGTCCAACTTCAGTGGAAATGCCTCAGGACAAGGAAATTATGTTCTATTTTGTGTGGGGGGCCTCCACGTGCCTGTATGACCTCCCTACAATGCCTGGGCATATGCTCCTGATGAGGCGGCGGATGTTCTCCTAAAGGATCTCCTCCCAGGCCTGAACTAAAGCATCCGCCAACTCCTGGACAATCTGTGGTGCAACGTGACGTTGGTGAATGGTGCAAGACATGATGTCCCAGATGTGTTCAATCGGATTTAGGTCTGGGGAATGGGCAGGCCAGTCCATAGCTTCAATGCCTTCATCTTGCAGGAACTGCTGACACACTTCAGCTACATAAGGTCTGGCATTGTCCTGCATTAGGAGGAACCCAGGGCCAACTGCACCAGCATATGGTCTCACAAGGGATCTGAGGATCTCATCTTGGTATCTAATGGCAGTCAGGCTACCTCTGGCGAGCACATGGAGGGCTGTGCGGCCCTCCAAAGAAATGCCACCCCACACCATTACTAACCCACTGCCAAACCGGTCATGCTGAAGGATGTTTCAGGCAGCAGATCGCTCTCCACGGCATCTCCAGATTCTGTCACGTCTGTCATATGTGCTCAGTGTAAACCTGCTTTCATCTGTGAAGAGCACAGGGCACCAGTGGCAAATTTGCCAATACTGGTGTTCTGTGGCAAAGGCCAAGCTTCCTGCATGGTGTTGGGCTGTGAGCACAACCCCCATCTGTGGACGTCGGGCACTCAGACCATCCTCATGGAGTTGGTTTCTAACCATTTGTGCAGACACATACACATTTGTGGCCTGCTGGAGGTCATTTTGCAGGGCTGTGGCAGTGCTCCTCCTGTTCCTCCTTGCACAAAGGCTGAGGTAGCGGTCCCGCTGCTGGGTTCTTGCCCTTCTACGGCCCCCTCCACATTTCCAGGTGTACTGGTCTGTCTCCAGATAGCGCTTCCAGCCTCTGGACACTACGCTGACAGACACAGCAAACCTTCTTGCCACAGTGCGCAATGATGTGCCATCCTGGATGAGCTGCACTACCTGAGCCACTTGTGTGGGTTGTAGAGTCCGTCTCATGCTACCACGAGTGTGAAAGCACAACCAACATTCAAACGTGACCAAAATATCAGCCAGAAAGCATTGGTACTGAGATGTGGTCTGTGGTTCCCACCTGCAGAACCACTCCTTTAGGCCGGTTTCACATTTGCGTTTGTGTCCGCAGCGTTTCTACCGCACATATCCGCATGCGTTGTGTATTCCTATATTTAACATTAGGTACTCATGCATTTGTGATTGTTCGCGTTTTGCCGCGTTTGACAACGCATGCGTCGTTTCGTTGTTTGCGGCTTAGCGCGGAAATGCAACATGTAGTAATTTTTAGAGGTGTCAATTTGCTGCCTGGAAACGCATGTGGTCGACTGCGCAAGGTTTGCGCCAAAAAAACGCATTGCTGTCAATATAAAACGCATGCATTCAGAAGCTCATGCGTTTGGTTGCGTTCGTGAATGCATGCATTTCAATTGAAAAAAACATGTCTAGACACTGATAAGCCACCCCCCAGATAGTAGGTGATAAAGGGAGGTAGTGGACATTTGCAGGTCACTAAGCAGACATTGAAGCAGAGCAGACAGACACAAGCACCTTGGAGGAAACCAGACTCTGAACAATGTGAGTATATCCTAGCCAGTGCCTTTATTTTAAATTTTCTGTCTCTACATGTTCTAATTTCTGCCATTTTTTTCTTTCTACATGCAGCAGAATGTCTTCTTCGGCTTCTTCTCATGAGGAGTTTCTTCCTGGGCCGTTGGAAGTCGAGCATGTCAGTGAGGTGAGTACTTGCCTTGTCCGATTGGTAAGTATTCACTGTCACATCCACACATGGGACAATTTTTGTTTTTCATTTTTTTAGAGCTCTTCTTCATCTGCGGCAGAGACTGGGCAGGAGCAGCAGAGTCAAGGTCGGGTGGAAAGATGGCAGCGGGTACGTATTCAAGGCTGACTGTTATGTATCCTCAGTGTAATATTCTTGAATCTTCCTTTCTTTCCATTCGTATTTCTTTACTTTTTTTCTTCTGGAATGCTTTTGTATGTTGACTCTCCTATTCATGCCATTTCTCTGCATCTTTTTTCTTTCTTTTCCTTATGTTAATTGACCAAACTTTAATTACTTTATTTAATTTTTAGGTTCCACAATGGGAAGATTGTTGTGAATTCTGTTGTCGAACTCCCTCCTGTGGTCGTGAATGGTACTTCGGCGAGTTCTGTCTATGGGCTCCCTCTGGTGGCTATGAGTGAAGCTGCTGCTTCTGAGGTTCCTTACACAGGTGACGTGGTTTATCCTTTGGTTGGCTGCTCTATTTAACTCCTCTCAGATCGTTACTCCAGGCCAGCTGTCAATGTTTTTGCATTTGTTCAGTTCGCTCCTGGATCTCTCTGGTGACCTGCCTTCTCCTGCAGAAGCTAAGTTCCTGATAGTCATTATTTGTTCACTGTTTTCTTGTCCAGCTGGTTACCATGATTTTGTCTTGCTAGCTGGAAGCTCTGGGATGCAGAGTGGCCCTTCCGCACCGTGAGTCGGTGCGGAGGTCTTTTTTGCACTCTGCGTGGTCTTTTGTAGGTTTTTGTGCTGATCGCAAAGTTACCTTTCCTATCCTCTGTCTATTTAGTAAGTCTGGCCTCCCTTTGCTGAAACCTGTTTCATTTCTGCGTTTGTGACTTTCATCTTTACTCACAGTCAATATATATGGGGGGCTTCCTTTACCTTTGGGGAATTTCTCTGAGGCAAGGTAGGCTTTATTTTCTATCTCTAGGGCTAGCTAGCTCTTAGGCTGTGACGAGGCGCCTAGGTCTGGTCAGGAGCGCTCCACGGCTATTTCTAGTGTGTGTGATAGATTTAGGGATTGCGGTCAGCAGAGTTCCCACATCCCAGAGCTTGTCCTGTATGAGGTTTAACTATCAGGTCATTCCGGGTGCTCCTAACCACCAGGTCATAACAGAAGATGATCTGATTGAGAATGAACTCATCTCCCTGGTCCAGGAGCGAGTCCTGTTGTGGGACATCGGGGATCCACTGCACTCAAACAACGTCACGCTGCTGCGCCTATGGAATGAGGTGGCCAAAGAGCTGTGGGATGGCTGGGACAATGCCCCGACTCGGGTCCGAACTGCATTTATTAAGTATTGCACTGCAGTGTATTGCACTGCAGTGTGAAGCAGCAGAGACCTTGGCCGTGCTCAGTCGACTGTGTGTGATGAAGGAAACTCTCAGGAGTTTCTGTCATCAAACACAGTTGTGTGAGCACGGCCAAAAGTCCTTTTTGTGACCATTTTTATTTTTTTTTAACAGTGGCCAAAGTCAAAACACGTTGTCGTTCGATTAAGGACCGCTTCAACAAGGACCTGCGTCAAGAGAGCCGTGTTCCCAGTGGTTCAGGAGCAAGGATCCGAACGTACAAATACCATCGCGGTCTGGTATTTTTAAGACCGCTCCTTGCCCAGAGAGCGTAAGTATTTATCATGTGCATTAGGTTGTATTGCATTGCCATACTATGTATGTTTCTATTCCACAGGATTTGGCATCTGGTTTATTTTTGGTATTAATTTTCTTTTTCCTTTTTTCACAGCACATGGAGCACTACTGTTGGCCCAGGTTCTGGAGCGGTCCTTCATCCGACAGCCACGGACCCGTCCCAGCCATCCAGCAGCACAGCAGCAAGTGGGCCTTCCACACTAACTGGAGACCAGGGAGCTGGTCCATCAGGTCTTCCCCTTTCGCAGTCCTCTTCCACTGCCCCTTTTTTTGGGCTCCTCTTGGCAGCGGCAGAGGGCTTCGGACAGGTCACTCATGCCCGAGTTTTTGCACTTGAGGTCGGTTTTACACGAAGCAATCAAGGCTTTGGGTGACCGAATGGATGTTTCACATAGCCTCTTGAATACACGTATCCAGGAGGTCACCAAAAGCCTTGATCAAGTGAAAGCCGACCTCCAGAGGCCAGCACATCATTTTTTTAACCAAATTGAACAGGGCATGTCGGAACACCTTACTCCTGATCTCCAGCTGAGTGTCATGCAGGCCTGCAATGCTGCTTACGTGCAGGCTATGCAGCAGAGTCGGTATTTCCAGCAGACAGTGTCGGCATATCCAACTGTGCCTTCACTGTCACGATTAACCTCAATGCCGACCTCTGCTGCATACCACTGCACGGCCACCTCAATTCCTTCCACAGCCGGACACCACTACAGCGCCAGCACGATGCTGAGTGCAGTTGGACATCCCACCGCCACCACCATGACAACCGCTGCTCCTGCTTGGACCTCCTCCACTGGCACCACGATGCAGCAGGACCCTGGCATGGCCTTCTGTACCGCCACCACCACAATGCAGCAGGACCCTGGCATGGCCTTCCGTACCACCACCACAATGCAGCAGGACCCTGGCATGGCTTTCCGTACCGCCACCACCACGATGCAGCAGGACCCTGGCATGGCTTTCCGTACCGACACCACCATGATGCAGCAGGACCCTGGCATGGCCTTCCGCTCTACGAGTGCTATGGACTCTGGCATGGCTGCATGCTCTAGGAGCGCTATGGACTCTGGCATGGCTGCACGCTCTATGAGCACTATGGACTCTGGCATGGCTGCACGCTCTACGAGCACTATGGACTCTGGCATGGCTGCACGCTCTACGAGCACTATGGACTCTGGCATGGCTGCACGCTCTACGAGCACTATGGACTCTGGCATGGCTGCACGCTCTACGAGCACTATGGACTCTGGCATGGCTGCACGCTCTACGAGCACTATGGACTCTGACATGGTGCAGCCGGACCCTGACAGGTCACCCACCACCACGCCACATGAGCCCACCAATACCTCCCAGAACCCGCCAAACTAAAAAAAAAAACACAAAAAAACCCAGAGAACGCTTAGCATTCCTCCCCCTTCACCTCCCAATGTGTCTGTAATGTTAGGTTTGTCTCACCCTTCCAGTGCGTCTCAAGCCTCTCATGTGTCAAGCCCCATCCCCGAACTACCAGACCCCACTAATTTCATTGCCCCTTCTCCTGTCACCTCTGCGTCGTTCACGGTTAGCCAGGCCTCAGTGCTTTACACCCCCCGTTTACATCACTCTACCCCAAGAAGGCGCAGTTAAATAAATTTTTTTGGTTGTTCAAAAAGTAAATACAATTTGATTTGCCACAGTTATGTTTGGTTTATTGTGTCTATCGCCGCCGGCAACACACACCGTGCGCCAAATAAGAAACTTCGCCACACACTTAATTTTTGGGCCACATCATATCTCCAGTAGTTATAAAAAAAGACTGCAGCTTTGTGTGTCTTTAGTATAAAGATATGAGGTGGGCCAAAAAATAATAGATGTATTATCTCCATAATCTCTTCTTTCTGCTGTGAATAGTGTTGCAGTCTGAAGAGAAAATGGCGGAAATACAGTGCAAGACTCTACTGAACAGGTGAGGTGTCAAAAAAACTAATTAGTTAGGAAACCGGACCTGGTGAGTAGAGAACTGCCTTGTATAACCTCCATTTTCTCTTCTGTGTACATAATCTATTACACACAAAATGAAGGGACAATGGTGGTCACACACAGCATATCTATGCACACCAGCACAGGTGACAAAAATAGTGAATTCATGAGGCTGTTATATGTGCATCATGAATTCATTATTTCTGACACCTGACTTGAGTATAGATCACTTTAATGTGACAGTCATTGTCTCTTCAGTCTGTGTCCAATGGATACTGCAGAACAGAATCAGGACGCAATGACGTCACCAAGCTTAAAGCAACATGGCTGCCATAACACAAGCAGTATGTGGTCAGTGTTTTATGTCAGTATTTGTAAGCCAAAACAAGGAGTGGAACAATTAGAGGCAAACTATGTTATTAACATAATAACTAGCACCTCTGCCTTTAACACCCACTCCTGGTTTTGGATTACAAATATTGATATTAAATACAGACCAAATACTGCTAGTTTTAGGACAGACTTGGTTTGTAGAGTAAAAACATAGGAGACACGGTCAACACAACCAAAACTAAAGTTTATCAATGAGAAATATTGTTATCATTTCAGATAATTACTGTTGCAGATCTAATTACAACAGGACATTTAAACAACAGTGTCCTGCCATGACACACGCCCAATATCTGAATCAAAAAATGCAGCAAATTGGTACCGCATGTGGCCAACTGCTGCTGTTGACTGCAGCGGGTGATGCTGGAAATCGGGCAGTGGGTGTGCAACTGTTTCATCCAGTTAAATGTTGGGTTGCTCCTTAGCCATTATATAATTGTGCAGAACCACACGGGCTTTGACCACCTCGTCGACTGTTTCCACTTTTAGATTTATGGCTGATGCAAGAATGCGCCATTTAGAGACCAGAATGCCAAAGGAACACTCTACTGTTCTTCGGGCCCTGGTCAGTCTGTAGTTAAAGATCCTTCTAGTGTGGTTCAAGTCCCGACTGGAATATGGCTTCAGTAGGTTTTCACACATCTGGAAGGCCTCATCCCCAACAAATGGCATCTGTGGACCTTGAGTGTTGGGGAGAGATTGTGGTGGGGGAAAATTGACATTTTTGCCATACACACGCCGCCCTATATCTGAGTTCTTGAAAGTCTGGGAATCGTTGCCACGGCAAAAAGCTCCAATGTCCATGGCGATGAAGCGACAGTTCGCATCAGCTATTGCCATGAGCACAACAGATAAATATTTTTTATAGTTGAAAAACTCCGATCCTGTTCTGGCAGGTTTGATAATGTGGATGTGCTCTCCATCCACCGCTCCTAAACAGTTTGGGAAATCACACACACTCCAGAATTTTTCAGCTATTTCAAGACACATGTCCACGGTGGGTAGGGGTATAAACTCATCCTGGAGTACATTCCACAAAGCCCGACAGGTGTCCACAACTATTCCGGACAGGGTGGATATTCCAAGTCAATATTGGAAGTGGAGGGATGATAAACTCTCTCCGGTTGCCAGAAATCTGTAAGAAAAACAAAACAAAAAAAAAATAAAAATAAAAAATTTTAAAAAATTTGGGGGGCTAAAAATAAAAATTTGGGGGGGCTAAAAATCATTTTTGTGGGAAAAAAAAAGGATTTTTTATTTTCACGGCTCTGCGTTGTAAACTGTAGTGAAACACTTGGGGGTTCAAAGTTTTCACAACACATCCAGATAAGTTCCGTGGGAGGTCTAGTTTCCAATATGAGGTCACTTGTGGGGGGTTTGTACTGTTTGGGTACATCAGGGGCTCTGCAAATGCAACGTGACGCCTGCAGACCAATCCATCTAAGTCTGCATTCCAAATGGCGCTCCTTCCCTTCCGAGCTCTGCTATGCGCCCAAACAGTGGTTCCCCCCCACATATGGGGTATCAGCGTACTCAGGACAAATTGAACAACAAACTTTGGGGTCCAATTTATTCTGTTACCCTTGTAAAAATACAAAGCTGGGGGCTAAAAAATCATTTTTGTAAAAAAAAAGGATTTTTTATTTTCACGGCTCTGCGTTATAAACTGTAGTGAAACACTTAGGGGTTCAAAGTTCTCACAACACATCTAGATAAGTTCCTTGGGAGGTCTAGTTTCTAATATGGGGTCACTTGTGGGGGGTTTGTACTGTTTGGGTACATCAGGGGCTCTGCAAATGCAACGTGACTCCTGCAGACCAATCCATCTAAGTCTGCATTCCAAATGGCGCTCCTTCCCTTCCGAGCTCTGCCATGCGCCCAAACAGTGGTTCCCCCCCACATATGGGGTATCAGCGTACTCAGGACAAATTGGACAACAACTTTTGGGGTCCAGTTTATTCTGTTACCCTTGTGAAAATACAAAACTGGGGGCTAAAAAATAATTTTTGCGAAAAAAAAAAAAATTATTTTAACGGCTCTGCGTTATAAACTGTAGTGAAACACTTGGGGGTTCAAAGCTCTCAAAACACATCTAGATAAGTTCCTTAGGGGGTCTAGTTTCCAAAATGGTGTCACTTGTGGGGGGTTTTAATGTTTAGGCACATCAGGGGCTCTCCAAACCAACATGGCGTCCCATCTCAATTCCAGTCAATTTTGCATTGAAAAGTCAAATGGCGCTCCTTTCCTTCCGAGCTCTGCCATGCGCCCAAACAGTGGTTTACCCCCACATATGGGGTATCGTCGCACTCAGGACAAATTGCACAACAACTTTTGTGGTCTAATTTCTTCTCTTACCCTTGGGAAAATAAAAAATTGGTGGCGAAAAGATCATTTTTGTGAAAAAATATGATTTTTTATTTTTACGGCTCTGCATTATAAACTTCTGTGAAGCACTTGTTGGGTCAAAGTGCTCACCACACCTCTAAATAAGTTCCATAACAAATGGCATCTGTGGACCTTGAGTGTTGGGGAGAGGTTGTGGTGGGGGAAAATTGACATTTTTGCCATACACACGCAGCCCTATATCTGAGTTCTTGAAAGTCTGGGAATCGTTGCCACGGCAAAAAGCTCCAATGTCCATGGCGATGAAGCGACAGTTCGCATCAGCTATTGCCATGAGCACAACAGATAAATATTTTTTATAGTTGAAAAACTCCGATCCTGTTCTGGCAGGTTTGATAATGTGGATGTGCTCTCCATCCACCGCTCCTAAACAGTTTGGGAAATCACACACATTCCAGAATTTTTCAGCTATTTCAAGCCACATGTCCACGGTGGGTAGGGGTATAAACTCATCCCGGAGTACATTCCACAAAGCCCGACAGGTGTCCACAACTATTCCGGACAGGGTGGATATTCCAAGTCAATATTGGAAGTGGAGGGATGATAAACTCTCTCCGGTTGCCAGAAATCTGTAAGAAAAACAAAACCAAAAAAAATTAATCTATTCTATTTATGGTGTCTTTATGCTAAAGAAAGATTGGAAAATACCCAAAACATACATGTCTGAAAACATGCATAACCAAATAAAGGAATATATTAAATAAACTGTCACCCAAAAAAAAGGTGTATCGATAAAAAAGTACTGGGTATACCCAGTCAGGGGACATGCCATAAAAAATTTTGTACTTATACAAGATTTTTGTGCAGACGCTGGCAGTGGTCCAGTGTCCTATCACTCAACCCAAGGTACCTGATTAAATGGTGATAATGCCTGTAGAAGAAGCATTTATCAAGTGCCAATACAGATAAACAGATACCCTTGGTTGCATTAACCCCTTAATCCCATATGACGTACTATCCCGTCCAGGTGACCTGGGACTTAATTCCCAGTGACGGGATAGTACGTCATATGCGATCGGCCGCGCTCATGGGGGGAGCGCGGCCGAGTGTCAGCTGCCTATCGCAGCTGACATCCGGCACTATGTGCCAGGAGCGGTCACGGACCGCTCCCGACACATTAACCCCGCAATCAGCTAGTGCTAAACGGATTTCCCTAACGCAATGTGAACCTAGCCTTAGGGAATAAAATTAAAAAAAATGTATTTATTTCCATTTTCCCATTAGGGTTAGGACTAGGGTTAGGGCTAGGGTTAGGGTTTGGATTACATTTACGGTTGGGATTAGGGTTGGGATTAGAATTAGGGGTGTGTCAGGGTTAGGTGTGTGGTTAGGGTTACAGTTGGAATTAGGGTTAGGGGTGCGTTTGGATTAGAGTTTCATTTATAATTGGGGGGTTTCCACTGTTTAGGCACATCAGGGGCTCTCCAAACGCGACATGGCGTCCGATCTCAATTCCAGCCAATTCTGCATTGAAAAAGTAAAACAGTGCTCCTTCACTTCCGAGCTCTCCCGTGCGCCCAAACAGGGGTTTACCCCAACATATGGGGTATCATCGTACTCGAGACAAATTGGACAACAACTTTTTGGGTCCAAGATCTCTTGTTATCCTTGGGAAAATAAAAATTTGGGGGGCTAAAAATCATTTTTGTGGGGAAAAAAAAGGATTTTTTATTTTCACGGCTCTGCGTTATAAACTGTAGTGAAACACTTGGGGGTTCAAAGTTTTCACAACACATCTAGATAAGTTCCGTGGGAGGTCTAGTTTCCAATATGAGGTCACTTGTGGGGGGTTTGTACTGTTTGGGTACATCAGGGGCTCTGCAAATGCAACGTGACGCCTGCAGACCAATCCATCTAAGTCTGCATTCCAAATGGCGCTCCTTCCCTTCCAAGCTCTGCCATGCGCCCAAACAGTGGTTCCCCCCCACATATGGGGTATCAGCGTACTCAGGACAAATTGAACAACAAATTTTGGGGTCCAATTTATTCTGTTACCCTTGTAAAAATACAAAACTGGGGGCTAAAAAAATCATTTTTGTGAAAAAAAAAAAGAATTTTTATTTTCACGGCTTTGCGTTATAAACTGTAGTGAAACACTTAGGGGTTCAAAGTTCTCACAACACATCTAGATAAGTTCCTTGAGAGGTCTAGTTTCTAATATGGGGTCACTTGTGGGGGGTTTGTACTGTTTGGGTACATCAGGGGCTCTGCAAATGCAACGTGACTCCTGCAGACCAATCCATCTAAGTCTGCATTCCAAATGGCGCTCCTTCCCTTCCGAGCTCTGCCATGCGCCCAAACAGTGGTTCCCCCCCACATATGGGGTATCAGCGTACTCAGGACAAATTGGACAACAACTTTTGGGGTCCAGTTTATTCTGTTACCCTTGTGAAAATACAAAACTGGGGGCTAAAAAATAATTTTTGCGAAAAAAAAAAAATTATTTTAACGGCTCTGCGTTATAAACTGTAGTGAAACACTTGGGGGTTCAAAGCTCTCAAAACACATCTAGATAAGTTCCTTAGGGGGTCTAGTTTCCAAAATGGTGTCACTTGTGGGGGGTTTTAATGTTTAGGCACATCAGGGGCTCTCCAAACCAACATGGCGTCCCATCTTAATTCCAGTCAATTTTGCATTGAAAAGTCAAATGGCGCTCCTTCCCTTCCGAGCTCTGCTATGCACCCAAAAAGTGGTTTACCCCCACATATGGGGTATCGTCGCACTCAGGACAAATTGCACAACAACTTTTGTGGTCTAATTTCTTCTCTTACCCTTGGGAAAATAAAAAATTGGGGGCGAAAAGATCATTTTTGTGAAAAAATAAGATTTTTTATTTTTACGGCTCTGCATTATAAACTTCTGTGAAGCACTTGTTGGGTCAAAGTGCTCACCACACCTCTAAATAAGTTCCTTAAGGGGTCTACTTTTCAAAATGGTGTCACTTGTGAGGGGTTCCAATGTTTAGGCACATCAGGGGCTCTCCAAACGCAACATGGCGTCCCATCTCAATTCCAGTCAATTTTGCATTGAAAAGTCAAATGGCGCTCCTTTCCTTCCGAGCTCTGCCATGCGCCCAAACAGTGGTTTACCCCCACATATGGGGTATCGTCGCACTCAGGACAAATTGCACAACAACTTTTGTGGTCTAATTTCTTCTCTTACCCTTGGGAAAATAAAAAATTGGTGGCAAAAAGATCATTTTTGTGAAAAAATATGATTTTTTATTTTTACGGCTCTGCATTATAAACTTCTGTGAAGCACTTGTTGGGTCAAAGTGCTCACCACACCTCTAAATAAGTTCCTTAAGGGGTCTACTTTCCAAAATGGTGTCACTTGTGGGGATTTCAATGTTTAGGCACATCAGGGGCTCTCCAAACGCAACATGGCATCCCATCTCAATTCCAGTCAATTTTGCATTGAAAAGTAAAATGGCGCTCCTTCCCTTCCGAGCTCTGCCATACGCCCAAACAATGGTTTACACCCATATATGGGGTATCAGCGTACTCAGGACAAATTGGCCAACAATTTTTGAGGTCCAATTTCTTCTCTTACTCTTGGGAAAATAAAAAATTGGGGGCGAAAAGATCGTTTTTGTGAAAAAATATGATTTTTTATTTTTACGGCTCTGCATTATAAACTTCTGTGAAGCAATTGGTGGGTCAAAGTGGTCACCACACATCTAGATAAGTTCCTTAGGGTGTCTACTTTCCAAAATGGTGTCACTTGTGGGGGGTTTCAATGTTTAGGCACATGAGGGGCTCTCCAAACGCAACATGGCGTCCCATCTCAATTCCTGTCAATTTTGCATTGAAAAGTCAAATGGCGCTCCTTTCCTTCCGAGCTCTGCCATGCGCCCAAACAGTGGTTTACCCCCACATATGGGGTATCAGCGTACTCAGTACAGATTGTACAACAATGTTTGGCATCCATTTTATCCTGTTACCCTTGGTAAAATAAAACAAATTGGAGCGGAAATAAATTTTGTGTGAAAAAAAGTTAAATATTCATTTTTATTTAAACATTCCAAAAATTCCTGTGAAACCCCTGAAGGGTTAATAAACTTCTTGAATGTGGTTTTGAGCACCTTGAGGGGTGCAGTTTTTAGAATGGTGTCACACTTGGGTATTTTCTATCATATAGACCCCTCAAAATGACATCAAACGAGATGTGGTCCCTAAAAAAAAATGGTGTTGTAAAAATGAGAAATTGCTGGTCAACTTTTAACCCTTATAACTCCCTAGCAAAAAAAAATTTTGGTTCCAAAATTGTGCTGATGTAAAGTAGACATGTGGGAAATGTTACTTATTAAGTATTTTGCGTGACATATCTCTGTGATTTAAGGGCATAAAAATTTAAACTTGGAAAATTGCGAAATTTTCTAAATTTTCGCCAAATTTCCGTTTTTTTCACAAATAAACGCAAGTTATATCGAATAAATGTTACCACTAAAATGAAGTAGAATATGTCACGAGAAAACAATGTCAGAATCGCAAAGATCCGTTGAAGCATTCCAGAGTTATAACCTCATAAAGGGACAGTGGTCAGAATTGTAAAAATTGGCCCGGTCATTAACGTGCAAACCACCCTCGGGGCTTAAGGGGTTAATATTAGCAGTTATCACAAAGCAAAGGGAGGGGTAAGATCACTTGGAAAAGACATGTACAAAAAAGTAATATTGGAACAATCTCACCAATTGCTGAGGATAGGTAAGGTGGAGCCCCAATTCGCTTAGGTGGAGAAATCCTTCAAGCCACAGCATCAGGAGACAATTCCCTGTCAGTCCCTGGAGGGCAATCAATAAATCTCTATCCCCGAGCTCCTGCCCTTAGAAGGACAGTCCATATCTACCCCTTAAGGTACCGTCACACTAAGCGACGCTGCAGCGATACTGACAACGATCCGGATCGCTGCAGCGTCGCTGTTTGGTCGCTGGAGAGCTGTCACACAGACAGCTCTCCAGCGACCAACGATCCCGAGGTCCCCGGTAACCAGGGTAAACATCGGGTTACTAAGCGCAGGGCCGCGCTTAGTAACCCGATGTTTACCCTGGTTACCATCGTTAAAGTAAAAAAAACAACCGCTACATACTTACCTACCGCTGTCTGTCCTCGGCGCTCTGCTTCTCTGGTCTGGCTGTGAGCGCCGGGCAGCCGGAAAGCAGAGCGGTGACGTCACCGCTCTGCTTTCCGGCCACTGTGCTCACAGCCAGACCAGAGAAGCAGAGCGCCAAGGACAGACAGCGGTAGGTAAGTATGTAGCGGTTGTTTTTTTTACTTTAACGATGGTAACCAGGGTAAACATCGGGTTACTAAGCGCGGCCCTGCGCTTAGTAACCCGATGTTTACCCTGGTTACCAGCGAAGACATCGCTGAATCGGTGTCACACACGCCGATTCAGCGATGTCTGCGGGGAGTCCAGCGACGAAACAAAGTTCTGGACTTTCTTCCCCGACCAGCGACAGCACAGCAGGGGCCTGATCGCTGCTGCCTGTCACACTGGACGATATCGCTAGCGAGGACGCTGCAACGTCACGGATCGCTAGCGATATCGTCTAGTGTGACGGTACCTTAAGGTATAACATACCCTGCACTCTCCCTATTTCCAGGTCCCAACGCGTTTCTTTGCAAGCAGGATCATCAGGGGACTAGCATGCATAATTTTAATTCCTGCTTATGCTATGTTCTCAAGATTTTGGTAGGATCATGTGATACATTTAAACTATTATATATTGCTGTTTTTGCGATGTCTGAAAACACAAAATTTGGACTGTCATTAGTTTAGATTTGTAACGTACCTTAATGTAACCAGCAGACGTTCCTCCGGTGGAATCGCTCTACGCAGCTGGGTGTCCTGTCTCCGTATGGTTCCTTGGACACAAGCAAGCAAATCCTGGAACGAGTCTTGCGACATCCTTGTATATTCATGGAATTTCTCCGGGTTGGCATTAAGCTCACCATACAGCGTGTGATAGGCTCCACGGCTCTCACGTAGTTCGATAATGGGGTGTCTCCAAAAACGCTGATGTTGTCTCCTCCATCTTTCGCGATTTCTGTCTTGCTCCCAAGCAAAAGCACAGGCAAGAAACAGCTTGATGCTTAAATCCAGGTTGAAATAAAAGCTCTCCATGCGAAGATCCATCATGACACAGGATACAGGAGCAAAATCTGAATATTACAGCTGTTCAGGGGTCTATATAAAGAAATCCCATAATACACGCCCTTGTGCAGGCATGTGCTACGGAGGACAGAGAATGAACTTCAATCCAATATTGCAGCCAGCGGGTAAGGTAAGCGTGAATCAAACACCCGAAAACCCCGCCCCTATGGCTGAAAATTGTTCCCTCCAAATTCAGGTGACAGAGTCCCTTTAATCCAATTAAGAATCTGTGGTCAGAGTTGAAGATTGCTGTTCACCAGAGGAAACCATTTAACTTGAAGGTACTGGAGCAGTTTTGCCTTGAGAAATGGACAAAAATCCCAATGGCAAGATGCGGAAAGCTCACAGAGACTTATCCAAAGCGGCTTGCTGCTGTAATTGCTGCAAAAGAAGGCTCTACAAAGTACTGACTTTGGGGGGGGGGGGGATGAATAGTTATGCACATAGAAGCTTTCAGTTATTTTGTCCTATTTGTTGTTTGCTTCACAAGAAAAAGAAAAACAACTGTGCAGAGCTGTATGCATGCTTTTTACATGAGCTGATGCAAACCCTCAAAATCACAGTGAAATTCCAATTTGTGAAGTAGTCAAATACAAAAATGCTAGGGGATGAATACTTTTGGAAGCCACTGTAAGTGTAAACAAATATTGGTAGTTGAAATGATTTGAGACAAATGTATTAATAGGAATATACCCCTTAAGAAATTTGAAGTCTTTAATTTTCTGACTATTGCAAAATTAAATCTGTGAGCAAGTACAGATTTGCCCAAAAGTTTCCATGATTTCCTGTTCTACCTAACACCTTTAGCCCTGAGCCTGTTTTCACCCTCCTTGACCAGGCTAAGTTTTACAATTCTGACCAGTGTCACTTTATGCAGTAATAACTTTGGAACACTGTCAGACATCCAGATGTAGCAGAGCTGGACTCGTATAGACTGTGTGAACATACAACCTGCACCATGCGACATACAACATGCGACATACAACATATGACATGCGACATACAACATGCAAAATGCACCATGCGATATACAACATGCACCATACAACATGTACCATGCGACATGAAACATGCAACACAACATGCATCATGCGACATACACCATGTACCATGCGACATACAACATGCAACATACAACATGCACCATGCAAAATGCACCATGCGATATACAACATGCACCATACATGTACCATGCGACATCAAACATGCAACACAACATGCACCATGCGACATACACCATGTACCATGCGACATACAACATGCACCATGCGACATACAACATGCACCATGTGACATACAACATGCACCATGTGACATACAACATGCACCATGTGACATACAACATTCACCATGTGACATACAACATGCACCATGCGACATACACCATGTACCATGTGACATACAACATGCACCATGCGACATACAACATGCACCATGTGACATACAACATGCACCATGTGACATACAACATTCACCATGTGACATACAACATGCACCATGTGACATACAACATGCACCATGTGACATACAACATGCACCATGTGACATACACAATGTGACATGCAACATACAGTACATACAACATACACCATACGGCACACATATACTACATACAACATACATATAGACATACAGTACATATAACATAGAGTACATACTCACCATCACCTTGATCCCGAAGCCATTGTCACCTGTAAAAAATATTAAAATAATAAACAAACAATATACTCCCTGATCCACAGAAATCCAATTAAAACGAGTGTCCCATGACGATCTCCCATGTAGAGCAGCCACATCAGCTGATGTGACCTCTCTCCAAGGGCTCCAGGAATACAATGAAGGATGGTATCCTTCAGCAATGTATTCATCTGCCTCTGTGAGAAATAGTCCCTACTCTCACTTGTGGCACTGCTGTGTGGGAAAATTACCACGCAGCTTTGCCATAAAGTGAGATGCTGAACTCGGGTAACCTCTTCAGTGATGCACTGCAGGAGCCATTGTCTCCTGTCAGTGTGTCACTGAAGGTCTATAGAGCAGTGACATCACCCGATGTCACTGTTCTATAGGGGAGATCGTCGTGGGACACTCGTTATTAATTGGACTACGGCAGAAAGGTAGTATACGGTTGGTTTATTATTTTTAATTTTTTGCAGGTGATCGAGTATGGTAAGTATGGTGAAATTAAGAATATTAAAATACTTTTTTTTGGCTGTCTTTTTATTTTTAATCCTTTCACTACTATTGACGTCTAAGTCTAAGTTCACATTTGCGTTGTGCGCCGCAGCGTCGTCGCCGCAACGCACAACGCAAACAAAAACGCAGCAAAACGCATGCACAACGCAGCGTTTTGCGCCGCATGCGTTTTTAGTGCAGTGAGTCATTCTTCATCCCCCTCCCACAAAAAAAAGTGTCTACACAATAGATAAGGACCACCAATGGCTAGAAGAGGGTTGGTGTTAAAAATGTGTATATACCATGGCAGAGATGAATTCCTCCCATTTTGCTGGTATTCATGATGGAGCGACCCATGGACAGTATCTACATGGATATGGAGATGGAATTTGCCTTGGCTCATGCCTATGCTGTTGCCTGTTTTAATCAAAGGGAAAGGGAAAAACGGAGATGGAGTCGTCGCCGCTTTTGGATACACCCTATCGTGGAAGTCCGGGAGAGCCGTGGAGCATACCATTGCTTGTTCGGCGAACTGAATGACAACCGGGAAAAATATTTCGAATATACCAGGATGTCACAGGACAGCTTCCGCTATCTTCTGCGTCGGGTGGAAGGATCCATTAGCAGGCAGGACACGCAGCTCCGGAGAGCTATTTCCACAGAGGAACGGCTGCTGGTGACTCTTCGGTACGTTGCTGTTTGAATGACTGTGATATGTATTTACTTTTTATTTTATTTTTAATTTTTGTTTTTAATTGTAATGGTCAATGTACTTTTATAAATTACAATGTACTTTAATCTAAATTTCTTTATCTTCTTGGCAGTTTCCTGGCTACCGGAGAGACGTTGAGATCACTTCATTTTCAATTCCGGATTGGAGTCTCCACTCTTTCTGGAATTATTGCTGAGACATGCCGCGCATTGTGGGATAATCTCCGGGAGGAATTTTTACCCGTCCCTACAAGCGAAATCTGGGAGGCCAACGCACAGAAATTCGAGCAAGTGTGTTCTTTTCCAAACTGTATTGGCGCAGTGGATGGAAAGCACATTCGGATTACCAAGCCTGCGAAAAGTGGATCCCTTTTCTACAATTACAAAAAATACTTTTCAACTGTGCTCATGGCAATTGCCGGTGCGGACTGCCGTTTTCTCGCAGTGGACATTGGTGCATTTGGGCGTGCAAATGACTCGCGCACATTTAAAGAGTCGGATATGGGCCAAAAATTATATGGCAACAATTTTAATTTCCCACAGCCACAACCTCTTCCCCACACCGAAGGCCCTGCGATGCCATTTGTTGTGGTTGGGGATGAGGCATTCCAAATGTCTGCCAACCTATTGAAACCCTACTCCAGTCGGGGCTTGGACCATACAAAAAGGGTTTTCAATTACAGACTGTCCAGGGCCAGAAGGACTGTGGAATGCGCCTTTGGCATCCTTGTCTCCAAATGGCGGATATTAGGATCCGCCATTAATCTTAAAATTGAAACAGTGGATGAGGCGGTGAAGGCTTGTGTGGTTCTCCACAATTTCATTATGGCCAAAGAGAGACTGAATGTGGAACTCGATGAACCCATAGCCAACCCATTGCCCGATTACCATGATCATCCTCTGAGGACAAGTGTGGAAATTGCGCAGATGCGGGATCGTTTTGCGGCCTATTTTGTGTCAGATGTTGGCCGTGTGTCATGGCAAGATCAAATGGTGTAGTAATGTTACTGTTGGACTGTCTTCTGATTTTAACTACACCAATAAATACCTCTACTGTGACTGTGCTAAAAATATATGAAAATAAAGTAATTCTCCAGTAAATGTGCAATAAATGTTCCGTTTAGGTTGGTTGGGTATATGTCAAATTTGGCATCTAACTATAGTTCACAAATTTAATGTGCCTATAAAAAACTGGAACCCGTTGTTTTTAAAATGTTGTTGTTTAATAAAATTTTTTTCTAATTTTATACCGATTCAAATAACATTTTTATACCATACCATAACATATTTATTTGTTTGTCTGATCGCCGTGTATCTTTGTGTTTTACAGCAAACGCAACGATAACAGCGATGTTTTACAATGGTAACCAGGGTAAATATCGGAAGCGTGGCCCTGCGCTTAGCAACATGATGTTTACCCTGGTTACCCGTGGGCCTCTGCATCGTTGTTCGCTGGAGAGCTGTCTGTGTGACAGCTCTCCAGGGACCAAACAGCGACGCTGCAGTGATCTGCATCATTGTCTGTTTCGCTGCTGCATTAAGTGTGAACACCTCATACACTTTAGTGTTTGTGAACACCTCATACAGCAATGAGAGACACCCAAAAAAAGGCAAACTAACAATTGTAAAAATAGTGTCTGACATTGCATATATGAGGTGTTTGAAGCACAAAATATGTGTATACAGCACACGGCGTGACTTGCCGAGAAATATTCTGGAAACTAAGAACAAATATTGTTTTTTTAAACCAAAATTTTTTATTGGGGGGGAAACAGAAAAAAAAAAAGGGGGAAATAAACTTAGGGGGTTTCAACCTGTGCCACCATGGGGGAATGGTATGTGTCTTGTTTGGAATGGGGAGAGGAAGGGGAGGATGATGATGAACAGGAGGATGATGGCGAAGAGGAGGATGATGTCCTATAGTCCAGGAGGCTCGATGGCAGGTCCAAACCCTCCGCAGGGTATACTGGGGAAGAAACCGCCACCTCTGTAGGGGAGGGAGGAGGCAACACAAGCCTTTGAGTTTTTCTTGGTTGGCCCTGGCTGCTCCTGCTGCGGCTAGAGCCCCGACGCGCACTTGGTGTCTGTACTGGAGCAGCCAGAGCCTCAGTGTGTGTCCTCTTTCTTTTTTTGCTCCTGCGGCAGCTCCCCCAGAATGACGCCTACGGGAGGATGAGGGCATGGCAGGAGCAGGAGTCGGCGGCACTATGCTATGGTGCCTGTGGTGGCGTCGCTCGGCACGTGGACCACGGTGGGGTGGCTGGAGTGGCTCTCCAGCAGGAGTCGGAGTCATGCTTGCCAGTGACGGCACTACAGGCATTGTCGCTGACTGCATGACCCGAGCCTGCTGGAGAGCCCTCACGTAGGTAGTGTTGCAGGCCTGCATTACCGAAATCTGGAGTTCCGGCGTAAGGTGTTCCACCATGCCCTTAGCAATGGTACTAAAGAAATGTTTGGCCGGACTCGAGAGCTCGGATTCCATAGTTTCAAGGCGCCGGTCGATATTGGACAGACGAGTGTCCATTTTATCGCTCAACGCCTTGAAACAGTTCTGGAAAACCGTGCTCAAATGCAAAAATTCGGGCATGGCTGGCCTGTCCGAGGCCCGCTCGCACTGTCGGGAATTCCCAAACGAAGGTGCGCCAGAGGCCTCGGGCAGGGGAACACCTGATGTACCGGCTGCCGGTTCTCCAGATGGCGGTGCAAGCCTGCTGTCGCTGTGGGAGGGCTGGGATGGGTCAGATGGCGATTCATGAAGGTCCGCTCCTGCGGGGCGAGCTCTCTCGAGGGTGCTGCTGTGTGTCCTGTGAAAAGATAATGGAAAAATTAGTCTTCAATTAATAACCTATCCCATACGCCAACTCCTGGAATAAAAATAACATTACATTACACAACAATACAAATCCTCTGTCTCTCAGTCTGTGTGGCCTATAATAAATTGCTGATTGTTATCGCCAGCTGACCGTTATGGCTGACGATAATCATGGACATTCCCGCTGCCAAAGCCTTTTGACCGCATACCACTGTGGGTAAAAAAAAATTTGGAATCTAAAACTCTTTCTTGACACTGCCTATGCCGCAAAAATAGTATAAAATTTAATGTCAAGATAAAAAAAAAAAAAAAAAAAATACACAGTGATTTCGCTGATCTGATTGCAGGAACGACCATGACGTTAGGATCATGTGATCGAGACTTCATCATTATTCCTGCGATCAGAACTACCCTGACTCAGAACTTAACCTGTCATGGACTACAAGGACTCACGCTTAACCCAAAAAATAACTAATGGCCTATATACCATTTCACTAGGGATAAATTTACGTGGATGGCCAATATGTTACGCTGACTACATGGATGGCCAATACACTATGTGCCTGGGAAATATACTATGTGGATACGTGGCTAGAACGTGTACTATGTGGCTGCGATATAGTGCCCGGCCAATATACTATGTGGATGCACAATGTACGTGGCTGGGCAATGTACTATGTGGCTGTGCAGTAGGCTATGTGGCTGGGCAATGTAATGTGGCTGTGCAATATGGTTTGTGGACAAAATACTTACTGTCGGCGGCCAAGGACCGGTCTTAAGAACTGTAAAGCCTTGCTGTATTTGTATGGCACAGACTTGGCCGCAGCAGCACCACTCTTTGATCGCTCCTCCTCAGCCCGGATCCCCTTATTGAAACGGTCCTTCATGGATCGCCATCTGATCCTCAACCTTTTAACTGTGAATGCAAAGAAAAAAAAAAGGTTACATATTTAGCATTTTAAAAGGATAAAACAACCGTGTGCGATGCAAACTTTAGGCATTGATTGCATCACACACGGTTGTGTTTATCCTGGAAAGATGGGTCATAGCAGCGTATCAGCACGGCGTATCAGCAATACTCACCAAAGTTGGCTTTGTCCTTGGCTGGAGCAATGTCAAAGCCCTCCCACAGCGACTTTGCCACCTCTACCCACAAACGCCTCAACACCACCTGGTCCATGTGCCGGGAGTCACGGCTGTCCCACAACGGGCCACGCTCCTGGATGCTGGAGATCAGGAGCTCCACGTCAATTACTCCTTGGTCCCGTTGTGAAACCTAGAAAAATTACAAACCAAAAAGGTTAGAAATATGCAAATATTAACAACCACCAGCACCTGTCATGATATGTACCTTGGCCCTATCCTTTGCCATTTGATATATGTATATTGATGGTTTCTACACCTGTATTTTGGAATGTTTTTGTTCTGAAAGTTTCACCTTTGTTACCTTCCCCCAATACTTGCTACCCTGAAAAGTTATAATGTAAGCTTACTAAACATCCCTAGTGAAAGCAGGATGCTACTCAAATGTAATGTTCCGCACAGCAGGATGCTACTCAAAAAAAAAAAAAAATTGTTAAAAAAAAATACTCACTCGCCGTCCTGATGCCACACCTTGGCCCTGACCTCGCTGCTCCCGCTGACTGCCTTCCCCCTCACTTGAAGAAGCCTGTAAAAATTGTATAAAGAAATTATTTTCAATACTACAAATGACAGCGAATAGTAAGCAAATGGACATAATTACTCACTGCACTCTCTTGCGCCGATTGGCTATGTTCAGAATCACTCGCCATTCTTGCAAGTTTGTTCTGCCATGAAAAAATGGGAAAAAAAATCACATCCAAACCTAACTATGGCACATACAATAAAATAGGCCCAAAAATGTAAACAACCACAATTGACTGTTGACTGATAGGACAATGCAAAATCAGAAAGCGACACCACAATGCCATACATTGCAAGAGAAGACAATAGAAGAAACTATACAAGAATAGACCCAAGCAAAATTAAGCAAAAATAGACACCTATGTCCAAATTTTTACATATCAAAACTTTCCAAAAAAACATTACAGGCACAAAAAAGGACAATGAAATAGCAAAATAATGAATGCCATACTTTACAATTGCAACAAGACATGATCCAAAATAACACCATCTGGTGACATCTAACCACAGAAAGACATCAGAAAAAAGCAATAAATACCATTCTAGATAATAAGCAATAAACATTACGGGACAACCGCTGTAAAAATATACAGCAACCCAAAGATAAACCATAGTCAAATAGAAAAGAAAACACATGAAATTTTCAAAAAGGGCACCACCCAAAAAAAAAAAAAAAAAAAATTATACTACACACTTGGCAATGCAAACAGTCAATGAAGGAAGATATATGCCATACGGAAAACGACGTAAAAACATCAGAGATTTTTTTTTAAATAAAGGGAAAGTACAATTGAAACTATAATGGCATAGCAGCACGGAACTATACAATACAAATGAGACATCATAAATGTAGCCCCCCCACCAGCAAGAAAAGACACTCAAGGAAAGAAAAAATAAAGCCAACAGCATAATAAAAACACAGCAAGACATGAGCCAAGAAAATGCCACACAGTTACCACCAACAATAGAAACCAGAAAAACATGCACCTGAAATTTTACAAGAAAAAATGAGCCAAAATCAAGACATTGAACAACCACATGACACAAGAACAAAACACAAAACCAACGTAAAAAAAAAAAAAAGGCCAAAGACAATAAACGCAATCATATAAAGCCAGAAGAATATCAGAACCAGAAAAACAATTTTTCAATAACAACCCATAACCGTAAAATAGCACAGACCAAACATTGCAAAAATAAATAAAAATCAAGAAATAAAACACAGAATACAAAATGTGCAAAGAGAAATATATACTTACAAGTTTGGAAAGCAGATTCTCTCCAGATTCTCTCCTGGGTGATGACTTGTAAAAGACAATGGCAAACCCCTTTTTCGTTTATATATATAGGTTGTTTTTTTTGTGTCTAGACAAAGTCTAGACAATGTTTTGCATTTTTTTATTGGAAAACGCATGCGTCGTACAACGCACCACAACGCAGGTACTTGCGTCGTCTGCGTTGTCAATACAAGTCTATGGGGGAATAGGCGCATCGACGACGCAAACATGACGCATGCGTTTTTTAAAAGGTCGGCGCCGCCCGAAAAATGCAACATGTTGCGTTTGCCGCGCCCAGACAGGTGCGCCCTAACGCCGCATGCGGCGTAAAACGCAACAAAACGCATGCACATGCGGCCCCAATGTTAAAGATAGGGCCGCACGACGCATGCGTTTTGTTGCGGCGGCGACGCTGCGGCGCAAACCGCAAATGTGAACGTAGCCTTAGACAAGGGTCTTCAGGTGGATTAAAAATATAATAAAATATTAAAACACCATGTGTCTCTATTTCATTAAAATACTTTTTAATGTGTGTGTGTTTTACTAATCATTTCGTACTATTGGATTAATAATGGATAGGTGTCATAATTGACGCCTCTCCATTATTAAATGGAACCTGTCACCCCGTTTTTTCAATATGAGATAAAAATACTGTTAAATAGGGCATGAGCTGTGCGTTACTATAGTGTATTTTGTGTACCCTGATTCCCCAACTATGCTGCCGAAATAACTTACCAAAGTCGCCGTTTTCGCCTGTCAATCAGGCTGGTCTGGTCAGATGGGCGTGGTGACATCGCTGTTTCTTCCTCCAGATCTTCCATATCTTTCCGTTGGTGGCGTAGTGGTTTGCGCATGCCCAACTTCTGAATCCACTGCGCAGGCAAAGAAAAAACATGTGATCTTTGCTCTTTCCCTGGTGATCGGTGGGGGCGGCCATCTTCCTGAGGCCGCGCGTGCGCATATAGAGTCCTCTGCTGCCCGGGGCTTCAGGAAAATGGCCGCGGGATGCGCGCGTATGCAGATGGAGATAGCGGCGGCCATTTTCCTGAAGCCCCGGGCAGCAAGAGGGCCTTGCCCTGTCCTGGATTGGCTCATACCTTTCTGACCGCATATTTAGGCCGGCGTCACACTAGCGAGTTTTACGGACGTACAGTGGGGCAAAAAAGTATTTAGTCAGTCAGCAATAGTGCAAGTTCCACCACTTAAAAAGATGAGAGGCGTCTGTAATTTACATCATAGGTAGACCTCAACTATGGGAGACAAACTGAGAAAAAAAAATCCAGAAAATCACATTGTCTGTTTTTTTAACATTTTATTTGCATATTATGGTGGAAAATAAGTATTTGGTCAGAAACAAAATTTCATCTCAATACCTTGTAATATATCCTTTGTTGGCAATGACAGAGGTCAAACGTTTTCTGTAAGTCTTCACAAGGTTGCCACACACTGTTGTTGGTATGTTGGCTCATTCCTCCATGCAGATCTCCTCTAGAGCAGTGATGTTTTTGGCTTTTCGCTTGGCAACACGGACTTTCAACTCCCTCCAAAGGTTTTCTATAGGGTTGAGATCTGGAGACTGGCTAGGCCACTCCAGGACCTTGAAATGCTTCTTACGAAGCCACTCCTTCGTTGCCCTGGCGGTGTGCTTTGGATCATTGTCATGTTGAAAGACCCAGCCACATTTCATCTTCAATGCCCTTGCTGATGGAAGGAGGTTTGTACTCAAAATCTCACGATACATGGCCCCATTCATTCTTTCATGTACCCGGATCAGTCGTCCTGGCCCCTTTGCAGGGAAACAGCCCCAAAACATGATGTTTTCACCACCATGCTTTACAGTAGGTATGGTGTTTGATGGATGCAACTCAGTATTCTTTTTCCTCCAAACACGACAAGTTGTGTTTCTACCAAACAGTTCCAGTTTGGTTTCATCAGACCATAGGACATTCTCCCAAAACTCCTCTGGATCATCCAAATGCTCTCTAGCAAACTTCAGACGGGCCCGGACATGTACTGGCTTAAGCAGTGGGACACGTCTGGCACTGCAGGATCTGAGTCCATGGTGGCATAGTGTGTTACTTATGGTAGTCCTTGTTACATTGGTCCCAGCTCTCTGCAGTTCATTCACTAGGTCCCCCCGCGTGGTTCTGGGATTTTTGCTCACCATTCTTGTGATCATTCTGACCCCACGGGGTGGGATTTTGCGTGGAGCCCCAGATCGAGGGAGATTATCAGTGATCTTGTATGTCTTCCATTTTCTAATTATTGCTCGCACTGTTGATTTCTTCACTCCAAGCTGGTTGGCTATTGCAGATTCAGTCTTCCCAGCCTGGTGCAGGGCTACAATTTTGTTTCTGGTGTCCTTTGACAGCTCTTTGGTCTTCACCATAGTGGAGTTTGGAGTCAGACTGTTTGAGGGTGTGCACAGGTGTCTTTTTATACTGATAACAAGTTTAAACAGGTGCCATTACTGCAGATAATGAGTGGAGGAAAGAGGAGACTCTTAAAGAAGAAGTTACAGGTCTGTGAGAGCCAGAAATCTTGATTGTTTGTTTCTGACCAAATACTTATTTTCCACCATAATATGCAAAAAAAATGATAAAAAAAACAGACAATGTGATTTTCTGGATTTTTTTTTCTCAGTTTGTCTCCCATAGTTGAGGTCTACCTATGATGTTAATTACAGACGCCTCTCATCTTTTTAAGTGGTGGAACTTGCACTATTGCTGACTGACTAAATACTTTTTTGCCCCACTGTATGAGCGCAGAAAATATGTCCAGAAAATACGCATTGCATACGGCCCAATGATTCTCTATGGGGCAGCTCCTATCTGCCGTATATTACGCATCCATATATTATATTAGTATGTTACGGGGGTAGAAAATCGCAGCATGCTGTGTTTGTCAGCGTATTGCGCAAAAATTATGCCAATGAAAGTCTATGGGGGCGAGAAAATTACGGATTACACACGGACCATGCGTATGACTTGCGAGAAATACGCAGCGGTGTTCTATAGAAAAGCCGACAATTCAGCGCAGTGTATAGTAAAATCACACTGACAGAATAGAATAGGTAGAATAAATGTGTACACATAGTATAGGTAGGTATATATAATCTTTATTTTTATATAGCGCTAACATATTCTGCAGCGCTTTACAGGTTGCACAAATTATCGTTGCTGGCCCCCGTTGGGGCTCACAATCTAAATTCCCTATCAGTATGTCTTTGGAATGTGGGAAGAAACCGGAGTACCCGGAGGAAACCCACGCAAACACGGAGAGAACATACAAACTCTTTGCAGATGTCCTTAGTGGGGCTTGAACCAGCGCTGCAAGGCTGCTGTGCTATCCACTGTGCCACCGTGATATATATCAATGAGATATATATATATATATATACTAGATTGTGGCCCGATTCTAACGCATCGGGTATTCTAGAATATGCATGTCCCCGTAGTATATGGACAATGATGATTCCAGAATTCGCGGCAGACTGTGCCCGTCGATGATTGGTCGAGGCAACCTTTATGACATCATCGTCGCCATGGCAACCATTATGACATCTACGTCGATACTGTGCCCGTCGCTGAATCAGAAACATGAGATGTCTACGTCCTTTATGACATCATCGTCGCTGTGCCCGTTGCTGATTGGTCGAGGCCTGGCGGCCTCGACCAATCAGAGACGCGGGATTTCTACATCGATGCTGTGCCGGTCTGATTGGTCGAGGCCTGGCGGCCTCGACCAATCAGAGAGCCGGGATTTCCAGGACAGACAGACAGACAGACAGAAAGACAGACAGACGGAAAAACCCTTAGGCAATTATAGATATATATATATATATATATATATATATATATATTATGTAAACCATGTCTCATCCTGTCGGGTTTGTGAAGGAGATAGCAAAAGCTGGCAATTGAATTATCGGCTTTTCCGCCATCTAGCGCTGAATTAAATATAAATATATTTAATTCAGCGCTAGATGGCAGGAAAAGCTGGTAATTCAATCGCCGGCTTTTGCGATCTCCTTCACAAACCCGACAGGATATGAGACATGGTTTACATACAGTAAACCATCTCATATCCCTTCTTTTATTACATAGTTCTCTATAGTAATGTAAGAAGTGTCTTTGTGTCAAATTTGGGGTCTTTAGCTATTAAATTAAAGGGTTAAATCCCGGAAAAAATTGGAGTGGGCTCCCGCGCAATTTTCTCCGCCAGAGTGGTAAAGCCAGTGACTGAGGGCAGATATTAATAGCCTGGAGAGGGTCCATGGTTATTGCCCCCCCCCCCTCCGGCTAAAAACATCTGCCCCCAGCCACCCCAGAAAAGGCACATCTGTATGATGCGCCTATTCTGGCACTTAGCCTCTCTCTTCCCACTCCCGTGTAGCAGTGGGATATGGGGTAATGAAGGGTTAATGTCACCTTGCTATTGTAGGTAGGCTAGAGATGTGCAAGATACACTGTTATTGAAGCAGGAGCAATTGAGCGTTCGACTATATTCACAAAATGTGATTACACTACGGATTTTGTACTCAGTTTTCCAAAATTGAGGTAGAATTGCATAGGTTGCACTGGCATTTTTGAAAATGTTGTCTTTGTGCTAATGAGGCTAAATAAATAACTAAACTGTCATGGAATGTTGTTTCCAAGTATAATTATTATTATTTATTTATATAGCACCATTGATTCCATGCTCTACATCAGGGATCATAACAGGTGATGATTTTAATATTTAGAAAGTCTGGGGTATGTACTTCCATTAAGTTTGTGTTTTTTATTTACGTAATCACCTGTGTTTTCATTTTGTTTTGTTTATTGCTCAAATGGACATTTTGAACTGAATCATAGTCATGAGTTTCATAGAAAAAAAATAATTATTAAATAACGCTACAGGCAAATTCGACAAAGGACCTGAGGGGGTCCATGACACCGGGACCCCCCCAAAAAATCAAAGGGAGAATCCCTGTGCTATGTAGTGCCACTCAGGGCTCTTACATTCATTTACGGATTCTAAATCAAATACTGAATGTGTGTGCTGCGCTGTACAGTACATGGTAAATCATTAATTCTCTTGCATTTCTCACTAGTGGGAGACACACACCCATATTGCATAAGATGCTATTACAAAAAGTAGTTGGATCTGCAGACAGCTTGTGCACATACAGATCACTGCCTGAAAACAAGTTTGATCACAGGAGAATGGCAGGTGAGTGTCAGCGCTGTCTGTGAAAGGAGACAAAGTATAATAACACATAGTAATATAGTCCACTCTACCCATTACACATGTATACTACTTACCATCAGCACTTGCTGCCTTTCTATACTCCTTGTTACAGGATTTAGCTGCAAATGTCTACTGGATTATGCTTTCCTCTGTCGTTTTACATTAACATAAGCCAACATGTCTGACATGCTCTGCGTTACAATAACAAGCTTTCTGCCTACGAACTATTATATGTAATAATGACATAATTTAGGAGTACACATATATCAGTGCTGGTTCCATTAATAATTTTATCAGAATGTCTTCAGTAATATTTGGTCAAATCTGTTGAAAACATCCTGATCATACTGAATGTAACATGTTTTTTCCCCATTCACTTTCTTAAGGTGGAGTCCACACATTTGAACAAAACTTGTGTGGCTTCACCCACAAACTGCTTTTACGGATGCCTGAATTCGACTTAAAGGGGTTGTCCACTTCAAGGACAACCTGTTCTTGATCAAAATGGTGCCAAAAAGATAAAAAGCCTATACTCACCTCACGTGCCGAAGCCATTCCCATGGTGTTGGCACTCGTAATCCCAGGGCTACAAGGCGGTTGTTGTGACACGTGAGGACGGTGCCCAATCAGCATTGGCGTCACTGTCCAGCCTGTGATAAAAAGTCCAGGCTGCAGCTTCCTGCTCAATTCTACAGGAGGCGGGGACAGTGACACCAGTGCTGATGGGGCACCGATGTCATGTGTCACAACAGCACAGGAGCGGAAGTGTCGACACCGCAGGAATGGTACCAGCATGGGAGGGGAGTATAAGCTTTATTATTTTATGGGGGCCAAGTGTGGGGAATGAGAAGTTGTCCACGTATTGGACTTCTTTAAATATGTGTAGTAATTTCCGCACTGACCATGGGTCTGTCTCCTGATTCAAAGTTAAAGGGAATCTGTCAGCAGGCTTTTGCGATACAATCTAAAGACAGTATGCTGTAGGTGTTTCAACATAGATTTCTGCCATGCCTCTCTCATCAAGCTCTGTGGTTTTGTTTACTTGCAATGATTGTTTTAACACCAGGAGCTTATCATTGCTTGAACACAGCAGCACATGCCTCTTAGTCAGACTCTGACCTCTTCTGTGATAAGCCATTCACTGTCTATAGCCATTGTATATACAGAGCCTGGTCTGGGCGAGGTTTGCTTTCTCAGCTCTGCTTCATGCTAAATCTAAAAATTCTGTGTCAGAATCACTGCACCCAGTAAACTAAGTGATACATCATTGGATTCAGGGTCTCTTCGCCTACATCAGGTTACTCTCAGATGAAATAGCAAAAACCTGCTGACAGATTCCCTTTAACCCCTTTACCCCCAAAGGTGGTTTCCACGTTAATGATCGGGCTAGTTTTTACAATTCTGACCACTGTCACTTTGTGGTTATAACTCTGGAACACTTCAATGGATCCCACTGATTCTGACATTGTTTTTGTAACATATTGTAATTCATGAAAGTGGTAAAATGTCATCAAAATGATTTGCGTTTTTTGTGAAAAAAAAATGGAAATTTTTAAACTGCATTTTCATGCCCTTAAATCACAGAGATATGCAAGACAAAATAGTTAATAAATAAAATTTCACACATGTCTACTTCCCATCAGCACAATTTTGGAACACTTTTTTTTTGTCAGGAAGTTACAAGATGCAGGTTGTTGATCTGTGAATTCCCCCATTGGCCATACTACTATTTTATTGCTGTGCTCTATCAATTTAATCTATACTGTAAAAGAAGTTAAAAGTAGAATTAAATATATACTGTCTCTTTAGTGGCTCAGGCTGATGCTCTGTTCTTGCTTCTGTGCTTGCTTTAAACTGCAGTCTGCTTGTTCAGGTAAACTAAAAGTAGGTAAAAATGAAAGAGAAAAAAATGACATTCATGCAGAGCTTGATTTAATCACAGCTGCCATCTCCTCGTATTGCCTTCTTATAATTTAAACTTTTATATGTATACTTTAGAATTATTCGTAACAAAAAATAGAGTTTTTGCTTTGAATGTGAGAGTCTGATGCATGACATTCAGAGATTTGTTATCAGTTGTGCATGCTGAAAGTATATAAAACAAACCGTGCTTGGGGAGTTTGTAGTTGGCAAGCAGGTATAATTTTTGGGTGAAGGATTGGCAATAATAAAAAATAATAATAGGACTATTCTGTCCATTAAATAAAGGCAATGTGTCCTTTTAATGATAATTTCTTTGTAAGTATTTCCTGTGGTGCACTGCACAATTGTTCAGCAACTTCTATTTCATGGTGTTTTAAGAAGAAACATTTTAAAGGGATTACACTTTTAAGAAAACTCTTTTCATTTATGCGTTAAAAATACCATCAAAAGAGTAATTTTGTAGAAGCCTACAAGCAATTTACTCTGTGATGCTCTTGTTTGTTTTTACAGACTAGAGTTCATAGTTTCTGAGAGAGCCACTGCTGAGAAGGGACCATAACCCTTCGATTTCAAAGAAAGACCTCATTCCTTGGCTGCAGCTTGGAAAGGTGGCTTGCCATTAACTTTTGAGAGACCCAGTAAGGTTTCGTAAGGGTCATTCAAAGCAGGAAACTCTTGTCTGTGACATAAAAAAAAGCTGTACATAACAAAATGAAAACTTTAAAGGACCAACAGGATGTGATTCCAAGAGTGTGTTTTTGCACGTTGACTCGTATTAACTCTTCCTTCTCTATGGGAACTGGCTGTACATTACATAATACAGGAAGGTTGTGCAGTCAGTATATGGTTAATACTAAAGGAACAAGTGGCCCTAGGAAAAAAAAATTCATTGGGACAGGCAGCACTCAAAGTTCAGTATTCTTGTTTTTTCACCTGCTTCCTTATAACAGACTTCTAAAGAATGAATATGTAAAGTGTGGTCACTGAGCCAAGAGAAAACATTTTTTGTCTCAAGAGAAAATTCAAGTCTTGGAAAGAAAAGAAAAAAATCAGACCTAACATGTACAGAAGAGTGTTTATTTATCCTGAATGATATAATGAAACGTGAATTAGAACCAGGGTGAAAAATAATTGTAAGAAGTAGATATTACAAAAACAAAAAGGTAGGAAAACTTCAAAGAGATTATTACTGCAGGTCCCCTTTCTGCAACCAATGGGGATCAGCTCTTATCACTTGGCAGCCAAGAACAGCCATGTAAATGGACAGATACCAAAAGAGACAGCTATTTTTTTTTCTTAGCAGCTCTGGAACATAGATGGAGGCCCCTTCTGATGTCCACATGCCCTAATGGAGATAAGTCTTTGAAGTCTCATTCAAATATCCATGTTTCACATGTGTTCTACCCACGGTTTTCATAGAACAGCTACCCATTTATAATGGGGGAAATAAGTATTTCATCCCTTTGCTGATTTTGTAAGTTTGCCCACTGACAAAGACATGAACAGTCTATAATTTTAAGGATAGGTTAATTTAAACATTGAGAGATAGAATATAAAAAATAAAATCCAGAAAATCGCATTCTATAAATTATATAAATGTATTTGCATTTTGCAGTGAGAAATAACTATTTGATCCCTCTGGCAAAGAAGACTTAATACTTGGTGGCAAAACCCTTGTTGCTAGCACAGCAGTCAGACTTTTTTGTAGTTGATGATGAGGTTTGTGCACATGTCAGGAGGAATTTTGGTCCACTCCTCTGCAGATCATCTCAAAATCATGAAGATTTTGAGGCTGTCGCTTGGCAATTCAAAGCCTCAACTCCATTCATAAGTTTTCTATGGGATTAAGGTCTGGAGACTGGCTAGGCCACTACATGACCTTAATGTGCTTCTTTTTGAGCGACTCCTTTATTGTCTTGGCTGTATGTTTTGGGTCATTGTCTTGCTGGAAGACCCAGCCACAACCCATTTTAATGTCCTGGCAGATTGAAGGAGGTTGTCACTCGGGATTGTACGGTACATTACTCCATCCATTTTCCCATTGATGCGGTGAAGTAGTCCTGTACCCTTAGCAGAGAAAAATCCCCAAAACATGTTTCCACCTCCATGCTTTACAGTGGAGACGATGTTCTTTGGGACATAGGCAGCATTTCTCTTACTCCAAACACAGCAAATTAATTTAATGCCAAAGACCTCAATTTTTGTCTCATCTGACCACAGCACCTTCTTCCAATCACTCACAGAATCATACAGGTGTTCATTGGCAAACTTCAGGAGGGCCTGCACATGTGCCTTCTTGTGGGCACGGCAAGATTTTAAACCTTTATGGCGTAATGTGTTAGCAATGGTTTTCTTGGTGACTGTGGTCCCAGCTGCTTTGAGATAATTAACAAGTTCTCCCCGTTTATTTATGCTGATCTCTCGCCTTCCTCATAATCTAGGATACCCCACGAGGTGAGATTTTGCATGGTGCCCCAGATTGATGAAGATTGACAGCCATTTTGTATTTCTTCCATTTTCTTGCTATTGCACCAACAGTTGTCTCCTTTTCATCCAGCGCCTTACTTATGGTTTTGTAGCCCATCACAGCTTTGTGCAGGTTTATGTTGTGAATTCTGTGGCCAAGCTCCCTCTTGTGGTCGAGAGTGGTACTTTGGCTGGTTCTGGATACGAGCTTCCTTTGGTGGATGAGAGTGGTACTGCGGCTTCTGAGTTTCCTTCCTCAGGTGATGAGGTTAAGTCGTTAGGTGCTGCTCTATTTAACTCCACCTGGTGCTTTGATCCTGGCCTCCAGTCAATGTTCTAGTATTGGTCTTGCTTCCTCCTGGATCGTTCCTGTGGCCTGTCTATCCTGCATAAGCTAAGTTTTGCTTGTGTTATTTTTGCTTGCTATTTTTTCTGTCCAGCTTGCTTTATTGGTTTTTCTTGCTTGCTGGAAGCTCTGAGACGCAGAGGGAGCACCTCCATACCGTTAGTCGGTGCGGAGGGTCTTTTTTGCCCCTCTGCGTGGTTGTTTGTAGGTTTTTGTGTTGACCGCAAAGCTATCTTTCCTATCCTCGGTCTATTCAGTAAGTCGGGCCTCACTTTGCTAAATCTATTTAATCTCTGTGTTTGTATTTTCATCTTACTCACAGTTATTATATGTGGGGGGCTGCCTTTTCCTTTGGGGAATTTCTCTGAGGCAAGGTAGGCTTATTTTTCTATCTTCAGGGCTAGTTAGTTTCTCAGGCTGTGCCGAGTTGCATAGGGAGCGTTAGGCGCAATCCACGGCTACCTCTAGTGTGGTGTGTTAGGATTAGGGATTGCGGTCAGCAGAGTTCCCACGTATCAGAGCTTGTCCTTTGTTTTTGGTAATTGTCAGGTCACTTTGTGTGCTCTGAACTTCTGAATTACCTGATCATAACAGTACTGGAGGCTCAAAGTACTAATGCTTCTCAATAGAGGGAAAAGAGAAGTTCTGAGACCATTTTTTTTTCTTTGCACTGTGTTCTGTCTTTCTTTTCCCCTTTACATCAGGGTGGATCAGAACACAGGTGTGGACATGGACATTCAAGGTCTGTTCTCTTTGATGGATAATCTCACTATAAATGTACAGAATATTCAAGATTTCGTGGTTCAGAATCCTATGTTAGAACCTAAGATTCCTATTCCTGAGTTATTTTCTGGAGATAGAGCAAAGTTTTTGAATTTTAAAAATAATTGTAAACTATTTCTGGCTTTGAAACCCCGCTCCTCTGGTGACCCAGTACAACAAGTTAAGATCATTATTTCTTTATTACGTGGCGACCCTCAAGACTGGGCATTTTCCCTTGCGCCAGGAGATCCTGCATTATGTAATATTGATGCGTTTTTTCTGGCGCTCGGATTGCTGTACGACGAACCTAATTCAGTGGATCAGGCAGAGAAAAATTTGCTGGCTCAGTGTCAGGGTCAGGATGAGATAGAGATTTATTGTCAGAAGTTTAGAAAGTGGTCCGTGCTCACTCAATGGAATGAATGTGCGCTGGCAGCTATTTTCAGAAAGGGTCTCTCTGAAGCCCTTAAGGATGTCATGGTGGGATTTCCTATGCCTGCTGGTCTGAATGAGTCTATGTCTTTGGCCATTCAGATCGGTCGACGCTTGCGCGAGCGTAAATCTGTGCACCATTTGGCGGTATTATCTGAGCATGAACCTGAGCCTATGCAGTGCGATAGGACTTTGACAAGAGCTGAAAGGCAAGAACACAGATGTCAGAATGGGCTGTGTTTCTACTGTGGTGATTCCACTCATGCTATCTCCGATTGTCCTAAGCGCACTAAGCGGTTCGCTAGGTCTCCCACCATTGGTACGGTACAGTCGAAATTTCTTTTGTCCGTTACTTTGATCTGCTCTTTGTCTTCCTATTCTGTCATGGCATTTGTGGATTCAGGCGCTGCCGTGAATTTGATGGACTTGGGGTTTGCTAGGCGCTGTGGGTTTGTCTTGGAGCCCTTGCAGTGTCCTATTCCATTGAGAGGAATTGATGCTACGCCTTTGGCCAAGAATAAGCCTCAGTATTGGACCCAGCTGACCATGTGCATGGCTCCTGCACACCAGGAGGATATTCGCTTTCTGGTGTTGCATAATCTGCATGATGTGATCGTGTTGGGGTTGCCATGGCTACAAGTCCATAACCCAGTATTAGATTGGAAATCAATGTCTGTGTCCAGCTGGGGTTGTCAGGGGGTACATGGTGATGTTCCATCTCTGTCTATCTCATCATCCACCCCTTCTGAGGTCCCAGAGTTCTTGTCTGATTACCGGGATGTATTCGATGAGCCCAAGTCCAATGCCCTACCTCCGCATAGGGATTGTGATTGTGCTATCGATTTGATTCCTGGTAGTAAGTTTCCTAAGGGTCGACTGTTTAATTTATCTGTACCTGAGCACGCCGCTATGCGGAGTTACGTGAAGGAGTCTTTGGAGAAGGGTCATATTCGCCCGTCATCGTCGCCATTGGGAGCAGGGTTCTTTTTTGTGGCCAAGAAGGATGGTTCGCTGAGACCTTGTATTGATTACCGCCTTCTAAATAAAATTACGGTCAAATTTCAGTACCCCTTGCCGCTGCTGTCTGATTTGTTTGCTCGGATTAAGGGGGCTAGTTGGTTCACCAAGATAGATCTTCGTGGTGCGTATAATCTTGTGCATATTAAATGGGGCGATGAATGGAAAACAGCATTTAATACGCCCGAAGGCCATTTTGAGTACCTGGTTATGCCATTCGGACTTTCTAATGCTCCATCAGTGTTTCAGTCCTTTATGCATGACATCTTCCGAGAGTACCTGGATAAATTCCTGATTGTATACTTGGATGATATTTTGGTCTTCTCGGATGATTGGGAGTCTCATGTGAAGCAGGTCAGAATGGTGTTCCAGGTCCTGCGTGCTAATTCTTTGCTTGTGAAGGGGTCAAAGTGTCTCTTTGGTGTTCAGAAGATTTCATTTTTGGGGTTCATTTTTTCTCCTTCTACTATCGAGATGGACCCTGTTAAAGTTCAGGCCATTTATGATTGGACTCAGCCAACATCTCTGAAGAGTCTGCAGAAGTTCCTGGGCTTTGCTAATTTTTATCGTCGCTTCATCGCTAATTTTTCTAGCATTGCTAAACCGTTGACTGATTTAACCAAGAAGGGTGCTGATGTGGTCAATTGGTCTTCTGCTGTGTGGAAGCTTTTCAGGAGTTGAAGCGTCGTTTTTCTTCTGCCCCTGTGTTGTGCCAACCAGATGTTTCGCTTCCGTTCCAGGTCGAGGTTGATGCTTCCGAAATTGGAGCAGGGGCTGTTTTGTCGCAGAGAAGTTCTGATTGCTCGGTGATGAAACCATGCGCCTTCTTTTCCAGGAAATTTTCGCCTGCTGAGCGAAATTATGATGTTGGCAATCGAGAGTTGCTAGCCATGAAGTGGGCATTCAAGGAGTGGCATCATTGGCTTGAAGGAGCTAAGCATCGCGTGGTGGTCTTGACTGATCACAAAAACTTGACTTATCTTGAGTCTGCCAAACGGTTGAATCCTAGACAGGCTCGTTGGTCGCTGTTTTTCTCCCATTTTGACTTTGTGGTTTCGTACCTTCCGGGCTCTAAAAATGTGAAGGCGGATGCCCTGTCTAGGAGTTTTGTGCCCGATTCTCCGGGTTTGTCTGAGCCGGCGGGTATTCTCAAAGAGGGGGTAATTTTGTCTGCCATCTCCCCTGATTTGCGGCGGGTGCTGCAAAAATTTCAGGCTAATAGACCTGACCGTTGCCCAGCGGAGAAACTGTTTGTCCCTGATAGGTGGACGAATAAAGTTATCTCTGAGGTTCATTGTTCGGTGTTGGCTGGTCATCCTGGAATCTTTGGTACTAGAGATTTGGTGGCTAGATCCTTTTGGTGGCCGTCTCTGTCGTGGGATGTGCGTTCTTTTGTGCAGTCCTGTGGGATTTGTGCTCGGGCTAAGCCCTGCTGTTCTCGTGCCAGTGGGTTGCTTTTGCCCTTGCCGGTCCCGAAGAGGCCTTGGACACATATCTCTGGATTTTATTTGGGATCTCCCCGTCTCTCAAAGAATGTCGGTCATTTGGGTGGTTTGTGATCGCTTCTCTAAGATGGTCCATTTGGTGCCCTTGTCTAAATTGCCTTCCTCCTCTGATTTGGTGCCGTTGTTTTTCCAGCATTTGGTTCGTTTACATGGCATTCCAGAGAACATCGTTTCTGACAGAGGTTCCCAGTTTGTTTCGAGGTTTTGGCGAGCCTTTTGTGCTAGGATGGGCATTGATTTGTCTTTTTCCTCGGCTTTCCATCCTCAGACAAATGGCCAGACTGAACGAACCAATCAGACCTTGGAAACATATCTGAGATGTTTTGTTTCTGCTGATCAGGATGATTGGGTGTCCTTTTTGCCTTTGGCTGAGTTCGCCCTTAATAATTGGGCCAGCTCGGCTACTTTGGTTTCGCCGTTTTTCTGCAATTCTGGGTTCCACCCTCGTTTCTCTTCAGGGCAGGTTGAGTCTTCGGACTGTCCTGGTGTGGATACTGTGGTGGATAGGTTGCAGCAGATCTGGACTCATGTAGTGGACAATCTGACTTTGTCCCAGGAGAAGGCTCAACGTTTCGCTAACCGCAGGCGCCGTGTGGGTCCCCGACTTCGTGTTGGGGATTTGGTTTGGTTGTCATCTCGTTATATTCCTATGAAGGTTTCCTCTCCTAAATTTAAGCCTCGTTTCATTGGTCCATATAGGATTTCTGAGGTTCTTAATCCTGTGTCTTTTCGTTTGACTCTTCCAGCTTCTTTTTCCATCCATAACGTGTTCCATAGGTCATTGTTGCGGAGATACGTGGCACCTGTGGTTCCATCTATTGATCCTCCTGCTCCGGTTTTGGTTGAAGGGGAATTGGAGTATATAGTGGAGAAGATTTTGGATTCTCGTGTTTCGAGACGGAAACTCCAGTATCTGGTTAAGTGGAAAGGTTATGGTCAGGAAGATAATTCCTGGGTCTTTGCCTCTGATGTTCATGCTGCCGATCTGGTTCGTGCCTTTCATGTGGCTCATCCTGGTCGGCCTGGGGGCTCTGGTGAGGGTTCGGTGACCCCTCCTCAAGGGGGGGGTACTGTTGTGAATTCTGTGGCCAAGCTCCCTCCTGTGGTCGAGAGTGGTACTTCGGCTGGTTCTGTCTATGAGCTTCCTTTGGTGGATGAGAGTGGTACTGCGGCTTCTGAGTTTCCTTCCTCAGGTGATGAGGTTAAGTCATTAGGTGCTGCTCTATTTAACTCCACCTGGTGCTTTGATCCTGGCCTCCAGTCAATGTTCTAGTATTGGTCTTGCTTCCTCCTGGATCGTTCCTGTGGCCTGTCTATCCTGCATAAGCTAAGTTTTGCTTGTGTTATTTTTGCTTGCTATTTTTTCTGTCCAGCTTGCTTTATTGGTTTTTCTTGCTTGCTGGAAGCTCTGAGACGCAGAGGGAGCACCTCCGTACCGTTAGTCGGTGCGGAGGGTCTTTTTGCCCCTCTGCGTGGTTGTTTGTAGGTTTTTGTGTTGACCGCAAAGCTATCTTTCCTATCCTCGGTCTATTCAGTAAGTCGGGCCTCACTTTGCTAAATCTATTTCATCTCTGTGTTTGTATTTTCATCTTACTCACAGTTATTATATGTGGGGGGCTGCCTTTTCCTTTGGGGAATTTCTCTGAGGCAAGGTAGGCTTATTTTTCTATCTTCAGGGCTAGTTAGTTTCTCAGGCTGTGCCGAGTTGCATAGGGAGCGTTAGGCGCAATCCACGGCTACCTCTAGTGTGGTGTGTTAGGATTAGGGATTGCGGTCAGCAGAGTTCCCACGTCTCAGAGCTCGTCCTTTGTTTTTGGTAATTGTCAGGTCACTTTGTGTGCTCTGGACTTCAATGTCCATTGTGGTTCTGAATTACCTGATCATAACAGGTTTATGATCTTGTCCCTGACATCCTTATAAAGCTCTTGGTCTTGCCTGTGTTGTAGAGGTTAGAATCTGACTGATTGAGTCTGTGGACAGGAGTCTTTTAAAAAGGTGACTATGTAAGACAGCTGTCTTTAATGCAGGTTACGAGTTGATTAGGAGCGTCTAACTGGTCTGTGGAACTCTTAGGCTGCCTTCACACTAGCAGTATTTGGTCAGTATTTTACATAAGTATTTGTAAGCCAAAACCAGGAGTGGGTGATAAATGCAGAAGTGGTGCATATGTTTCTGTTATACTTTTCCTCTATTTGATCCACTCCTGGTTTTGGCTTACAAATACTGATGTAAAATACTGACCAAATACTGCTAGTGTGACGGCAGCCTTAACCCTAGAACGCATACCCATAGAAATCTACACATTCACGCACCTAGGGCCTTTTAGGCCTGTTTACAATTATCATGGAATAACTCAAATAAAAATACTTTTCAAAGTTTATTGCAAAGTAAGAATGCATTCCCACTAGTGCAGGGGTCCACCAGGATGGGATTCCGTAATGGATCTGACCTCCTGGTGACCCCAGCTAAGGCTGGCGGACGCATACCTGGGGCCTCGCAGGTCTGCCAAGTTACTTGTTTTCTATTTTCTGTTAGAATTTTGAAACTCTAGGTATTCCTCAGGTATATAGTTGTTAGTAATTTCCAGTTGTTCATATATTTTTATGTTATAGGCATTTCGGTATTACAACCTTTTTTTGGGACTACCCCATATTCACGCACCTGGGGCCTTTTAGGCCTGTGTGCAAATATCACGGAATAACTCAAATAAAAATACTTTTCAAAATTTATTTCACAATTGCAAGGAAAGGATGCATTACAACTAGCGCTGGGGTCCGCCAGGAGGGGATCCGTAATGGATCTGACCTCCTGGTGACCCCAGCTAAGGCTGGCGGAATCCCGCCATTCCGACAGCCTTAGCTGGAGTTACCAGGAGGTCAGATCCATTATGGATCCCCTTCTGGCGAACCCCAGCGCTACTGGGAACACAGCCTAAGATGTGTATATTTCAAAACATAATTATGTGCATAAAACAACAAAAAAATATTAACCGGGCACGCCAAATATAGGCATTCTATATGCAATTTTGTTATGAAAACATTTTTTGGTTGTAGCAAACTTGGTGCAGGAATATTTATTTGTAACTTTACATATTCCCCTGACAATTCTCGCATATTATTTTTTCGGCTGAATGTTCCTTGCATACATTTTTTCCACAAGTAGAACAGAAACGCTCCGATTTTCTTTCCTTCTTTGCTGGACAAATATAGCAGCGCTTTCTTTTTTTTTCTCTTTGCTCTGGATGTTCCAGAAAGCGTATTCCACATCGGATCATTGCCTCCATAATTTGCCATGATAAGCATATCATGCTGCTTCTCTCCATCATAGTAAGCTTCAAAAGTTCATAACAAAGTTCTGTCAAAAATAGACGTCTCTTGTCTTTCCTGTTGGCATGGAATTCTGGATTAGTTTGACAATAAACAATGTAGCTATTGAGGGCTGACACATCAAGGATATTGGAAAAAAGGGCAACAGGCCAACGTTTAGTCTGCCTTTTGCACGAATACTCTCCAATCATTTCGTCCATCTTGTCGACACCTCCTTTTGTCTTATTATAATGCAGTATGATTTCAGGTTTTTTTTCCCTGTCATTGGTGTCAATACTTCCATCATGATGCATTGTACTCGGTAATATCACAGATTTTTCTTTCTTGGCTTTATAAGACACCATTGTTGCTTGATTGCAGAAACCGAATACACTCTCGTAGATTGTTCGCTGTGCATTGTGCTTCATGATTGGAAGAATTTTGCGGCAGTTTGGCCTCATAGTACCAACAAGTGTAAGTTGCTTTTGAAGCAAAAAGTTGGCCATTTCAAAATTGGTAAAGTAATTATCCATTGTAATATTTTTTCCTGAATTGAAAATTGGTAGAGCAAGTGTTTTTAGAGTGTTTAGAGAGTTTTTAGCAAGTGTTTTAGAGTCATAAAAGTTCTTCACCAGCAACAATACAGACAAAAAGACTGAGTATCACATGTAAACCTAGTACAGGCCTAAAAGGCCCCAGGTGCGTGCATATGGGGTAGTCCCAAAAAAAGGTTGTTATACCGAAATGTCTGCAACATAAAAATATAATAATAGGATTACCTAGATTTTCAAAATGCTAACTAAAGTACTTTTACAGAAAATAGAAAACAAGTAACCTGGCAGGCCTGCGAGGCCCCAGGTATGCGTTCTAGGGTTAATGGTTGGTAGGGGATCAATTACCGTATATACTCGAGTATAAGCCGAGATTTTCAGCCCCCAAAAATGGGCTAAAAGTGCCCCTCTCGGCTTATACTCGAGTCGTGGATGGCGGGGGGGGGGGGGTCGCCGGGTGAGGGGGAGCGACGACGGTCACATACTCACCTGCTCCTGGTGCGGCCCCTGTGTGTGCCAAGGTCTCCGGCCCCTTCTTCCTCTGTTCAGCGGTCACGTGGTACCGCTCATTACAGTAAAGAACATGGACTCCACTCCCATAGGGGTGGAGCTGCATATTCATTACTGTAATGAGCGGTACCAGTGACCGCTGAACAGAGGAAGAAGCTGCGGGTGCCGGAGACCATGTGTCCGGGAGAAGCTACCAGGGACCGTGCCGGAGCAGTTGAGTATTTCATATTCACCTGTCCCTCGTTCCAGCATCGGCGCCGCTCCGTCTTCCGCATCCTCTGCAGTGACTGTGCTGGTCAGAGGGCGTGATGACGTATTAGTGTGCGCGCCGCCCTCTGCCTGAACAGTCAGTGCGGAGAGACGGGACGCTGAGGAGCAGCGACGGGAGGCATGTCTTTTTTTTATTGCAGCAGCAGCATTATATGTGGCACATTGTTGTATGGAGCATCTATGGGGCCATACTGAACTGTATGGAGCATTATATGGGGCATATTTGTATATGGAGCATCTATGGGGCCATAATGAACTGTATGGAGCATTATATGGGGCATATTTGTATATGGAGCATCTATGGGGCCATAATGAACTGTATGGAGCAATGTAGCATTATATGGGGCATATTTGTATATGGAGCATCTATGGGGCCATAATGAACTGTATGGAGCATTATATGGGGCATATTTGTATATGGAGCATCTATGGGGCCATAATGAACTGCATGGAGCATTATATGGGGCATATTTGTATATGGAGCATCTATGGGGCCATAATCAACTGCATGGAGAATTATATGGGGTATATTTGTATATGGAGCATCTTATGGGGCCAAAATGGGCTGCATGGAGCATTATTTTTGGCACATATGTATATGGAGCATTATATGGGGCGTATTTTAATATGGAGCATCTTATGGGGCCCATCATGAACTGTATGGAGCATTATATGGGGCTCCTGATTCAATATTGATATTCAAAAACACTTAACCTACTGATGTCTCAATTAATTTTACTTTTATTGGTATCTATTTTTATTTTTGAAATTTACCAGTAGCTGCTGCATTTCCCACCATAGGCTTATACTCGAGTCATTAAGTTTTCCCACTTCTTTGTGGCAAAAATAGGGGGGTCGAATTATACTCGAGTATATACGGTACTTACTTCTCACTGCAAAATGCAAATAAATTTGCATAATTTACATAGTGATTTTCTGGATTTTATTTTTTTAATATTCTCTCAGTGTTAAAATTATAGACTGTTCATGTCTTTGTCAATGGGCAAACTTACAAAATCAAAAAGGGATCGAATACTTATTTCCCCCACTGTAAGTTTATGGATCTATTCATATGTCCGTGTTTACTTGAAGTTCACAAAATCATCAGAGAGCATGTGTGCTGTTGTGAATTCTGCTTTTGGGCTCCCTCCGGTGGTTGTAGGTGGTAATGCAGTTGTCCCTGGCCTGCAGTCCTGGACAGGTGTATCTGCTTATTGCAATTCTGACTGGGGTATTTAGGTTTGCAGGACTCATTAGTCCTTGCCAGTTGTCAATGTTTCTTGGGAAGTGTTGGATCTCTGTCTGGCTTCTCCTGCTTAACTGCCAATTCAGCAAAGATAAGTGTCTGTTTCTTATTCTATGGCACACAAGCTGTGTGCTTGTTTTTTATTGTATTCCTGCTCTGAGTGTAGGAGTCTCTGGAGTTGCAGATATACGTTCCACGTCTTTAGTTAGATGGAGGAATTTTTTGTATAATCTGCTGTGGATATTTTTGGAAGGGTTTTAATACTGACCGCACAGGACTCTGTTCTATCCTTTCCTATTTTAGCTAGAGTGGCCTCTTGTGCTAAATCCTGTTTTCTGCCTGTGTTTGTCTTTCCTCTCCTACTCACAGCCAATATTTGTGGGTGGCTGCCTATCCTTTGGGGTTCTGCTCTGAGGCAAGGTCGTATTCCTATTTCCATCTATAGGGGTATCTAGTCCTCCGGCTGTGACGAGGTGTCTAGGGTTTGTTAGGTACACCCCACGCCTACTTCTAGTTGCGGTGTTAAGATCAGGATTTGCGGTCAGTATAGTTACCACCTACTCCAGTGAAAGTTTTCATGCTGCTCCAAGGTCACCGGATCATAACAGTGTGCATTTTTATTAGCTTCAAGGATAAAACTTAGCCATATCAATCACCCATACAAGTCTATTGGTCTTTGAAGAATAACAGACATCACACTTATGGCATCCATCCATGATTAACAATGCAAAGTATAGAACTTTTGTAATTTATCTACCTATATGTGAAAAACACTAATGAAACGAATGGTAAAAACTGACAAACTAAACAATTCTAAAATTTGGACCTTTTTGCGTACGTGAAAAAAAAAAACCTGCCGTCTGGATGAGGCCTCAGAAGCAGTTCTACAGGCACTGATTTATAGTTATCACTGCAGGTGATATACTGTATATGTAATATACAGGCCCTGAAAGGCCTCGCTGTGCTTTTGTGCCTCCAGGTGTCCTATAAACAATGAATAGAGCTCATGGGCTTCCACCAGTCCTCTCCAACTGGGCATTTTAGAGCCCTGTTCTTGGCATCAGTTGCAATCCCAATTGTCAGACCTGCAGTGGCCAGCAAGTTACAAGCAAAACACATTATACATAGGGCAATAATAGCTATACAAAGGTACAAAGTATACTGCTACATCATGAAAAATTCTTACAACCATGAAGTAACTGAATAAAAACAGCCATACTATTACTGAACACAAAAATAACACAAGGACCAATATTATTAACATACAGTGTACGCATACTGGTAGACACCACTTTGTGCACCCATGAAAATATTGCTGTGTACTTCCTAAATTGTAATAATGCTCCCGTTATGGCTGTAGAAAACTGTAATGCTCCTTATGTATGTTGCCATCTAAATACCCTCTTTTTGCCCGCTGGGAAGAAATAATTTTATGTGCCTCCTTGAAACTAATCATGCTCGTTTGCCCTGTGAAGCTATAATGCTACGTGTGCGCCCTACAAATTTTGATTCCATCTATAAAGTTACAACAAGAGATGAGCGAACCCAAACTTAAAATTTCAGAATTCGTACCGGACAGTTAAGTGTTTGGTGCTAAACGCTGAACATGTACTTCTCCCGGAAGTCCGTTGGAATGTTTGGAGCTCCAGCGGAAATCCGGGAGGAAGGAAAGAGAATTTTCTAGGTCAAAAGTTCAGGTTCTTTTTAAGGTACAGTTCTGGTATCCAAACCGAACTTTGGAATAAAGTTTGGATCAAGTACCAGAACCCAAGCTTCCACAGGTCCGCTCATCGCTAGTTATAGCTTGCCATAAAATAGTAATCTGTGTCCCACATTAAAACAAGATTTGACGATGATCAGAGTAGCTGAGGCCTTGTCTTACCTTTGAAATCAGTGGCCTGGTGCAATAAAGACTGACAATAGCATGACAAAGAGCTTAGGCTACGTTCACATCAGCGTTGCGCCGGGCGCAGCCGCGGCGACGCATGCGTCCCTATATTTAACATGGGGGGCGCATGGACATGCGTTGCACTCGCGTTTTGTGACGCATGCGTCAGGGCGCAGAGGACGCTGCATGATGCAGTTTTTTCTGCGCCAAAAACCATGCAAAAGTGGACGCATGTGTCACAAAACGCTGCGTTGTGCATGCGTTTACATTTGCGTTGTGCGTAGTGTCGCCGACGCTGCACCGCACAACGCAAATGTGAACGTAGCTTTATAGCTTCTTGTTCTACTATAGGTTTCAACTCCATTTACGTTTGCGGTGAAGTCCATGACTGAAATTAATGCTCTTTTCTTAAAGACCTTATACACTTGATTTCATTAGTTCACTTACCGTTGATTAATCAGTTCATTTACCACATTTACTAACTATAAAAAGTGGTTGAGGGCTATTATTCTCTGTACTGTACCATGTTACATGTTATTTAGTGACGTTTTGTGAAGATAGCACCTGTTATGGGGAATAAGACATTCTAATAACTGTGGTACTTTGTCAGTAGAATTTCATTGCAATAGTAAATGTTTATTGAAAAATGATCTGTTATGGACGGGGTCACACTTGTGTGTGCAATGTGAGAAACTCGCACGAGTCTCTTGGGACCGAAGCGTTCAGTTGCATAGAAATACATGCAGCCACACGCTCCGGTCCTGAGTGCTGGCAGCAGTGCCGGGATTTGAGGCGAGAGACTCACGCGAGTTTCTTGCACTGCACACGCAAGTGTGACCCCGACCTATAGGTGATGCTGATTTAGTAAAAGATTTAGGGAAGAGATTGTGATTGCTCAATGCTTGCATTGTCACAATTAACATACAATATTGGTAAAGCTGCCAGTCATGAGAACGACAGCTATACAGGCAACCATGTACAATAAAACAGGTAATATAATAGAGTATGACAGATTAGCATACAAAGAGGCAACTAATAAAGGAGGAACTGACCTGAAAGCGTATTCTCACACCGTTACATGATAGGAGGACCTGTGTTGGTGGTGACAGATGATGCCTGGCATCATGTACAGTACAGACAAAAAGTTTGTACACACCTCATTTAAAGATTTTTCTGTATTTTCATGACTATAAAAATTGTACATTCACACTGAAGGCATGAAAACTATGAATTAACACATGTGGAATTATATACTTAACAAAAAAGTGTGAAACAACTGAAATTATGTCTTATATTCTAGGTTCTTCAAAGTAGCCACCTTTTGCTTTGATGACTGCTTTGCACACTCTTGGCATTCTCTTGATGAGCTTCAAGACGTAGTCACCGGGAATGGTTTTCACTTCACAGGTGTGCCCTGTCAGACTTAATAAGTGGGATTTATTGCCTTATAAATGGTGTTGGGACCATCAGTTGTGTTGTGCAGAAGTCTGGTGGATACACAGCTGATAGTCCTACTGAATAAACAGTTAGTATTTGTATTATGGCAAGAAAAAAGCAGCTAAGTAAAGAAAAACGAGTGGCCATCATTACTTTAAGAAATGAAGGTCAGTAAGTCCGAAAAATTGGGAAAACCTTGAAAGTGTCCCCAAGTGCAGTGGCAAAAAACATCAAGCGCTACAAAGAAACTGGCTCACATCAGGACCGCCCCAGGAAAGGAAGACCAAGAGTCACCTCTGCTTCTGAGGATAAGTTAATCTGAGTCACCAGCCTCAGAAATCGCAGGTTAGCAGCAGCTGAGATTAGAGACCAGGTCAATGCAATACAGAGTTCTAGCAGCAGACACATCTCTACAACAACTGTTAAGAGGAGACTTTGTGCAGCAGGCCTTCATGGCAAAATAGCTTCTAGGAAACCACTGCTAAGGACAGGCAACAAGCAGAAGAAACTTGTTTGGGCTAAAGAACACAAGGAATGGACATTAGACCAGCTGATATATGTGTTTTGGTCTGAGGAGTCCAAATTTGAGATATTTGGTTCCAACCACTGTGTCTTTGTGCGACACAGAAAAGGTCAACGGATGGACTCTACATGCCTGGTTCCACCGTGAAGCATGGAGGAGGAGGTGTGATGATGTGAGTGTGCTTTGCTGGTGACACTGTTGGGGATTTATTCAAAATTGAAGGCATACTGAACCAGCATGGCTACCACAGCATCTTGCAGCAGCATGCTATTCCATCCGGTTTGCGTTTAGGCTACTTTCACACTGGCGTTTTTTTAATACGTCGCAATGCGTCGTTTAGGGGAAAAAACGCATCCTGCAAAGTTGTTTGCAGGATGCGTTTTTGCCCCATAGAGTAACATTACCGACACATTGCGACGTATTGACACACGTCGCAACCATCATGCGATGGTTGTGCCGTGTTGTGGCGAACCGCCGGGAGCAAAAAATGTTAAATGTAACGTTTTTTGCTGCCGACGGACCGCTTTTTCCGACCGCGCATGCCCCCACCTCACAATGGGGCAGCGGATGCGCTGGATAAATGCATCCGCTGCACCCGTTGTGCGGCGCATCAAACGCTAGCATTGGAATCTCGGCCCGACGCAATGCGACGGGCCGAATCCGATGCTAATGTGAAAGTAGCCTTAGTTGGACCATCATTTATTTTTCAACAGGACAATGACCCCAAACACACCTCCAGGTTGTGTATGGGCTATTTGACCAAGAAGGAGATTGATGGGTTGCTGCACCAGATCTGAACCTAATTGAGATGGTTTGGGGTGAGCTGGACCGCAGAGTGAAGGCAAAAGGGCCAACAAGTGCTAAGCATCTCTGGGAACTTCTTCAAGATTGTTGGAAGACCATTCCCGGTGACTACCTTTTGAAGCTCATCAAGAGAATGCCAAGAGTGTGGAAAGCAGTTATCAAAGCAAAAGGTGGCTTCTTTGAAGAACCTAGAATATAAGACATTTTCAGTTTCACACTTTTTTGTTAAGTATATAATTCCACATGTGTTAATTCATAGTTTTGATGCCTTCAGTGTGAATGTACAATTTTCATAGTCATGAAAATACAGAAAAATCTTTAAATGTGAAGGTGTGTCCAAACTTTTGGTCTGTACTGTACATGTCTTTTTGCAAAGAAGTTTTGGATGGTTCACCATACAAGAGTAGCTAAATATAAAGTAGAAGACACTAAATCCAACCATCATGTCAACAGAAAGGAGTAAGGGTAAAAAAATGCTATTTATTTATACAGTGTTAACCCTTTAATGACAGCCAATACGTCTTTTAACTAACCTGACATATAAGAGAATATCCTCCCCATACAGGTAACAATACAGCATCTGTCGGTTGTGCACTATAGCTGACAACTTTCTGCATCAGCCACAATCAGTGTTTGCACCATCCAAATCTGTTTAACCCCTTAGATGCTGCTGTAAATAGTGACTCCATCATTATATATGGTTAAAAGAGTGTGGGGGCTTCCTCTTTATCCCAAGTGGTGCCCTCAGATCATGATTGTGTGGTCCTGATGTTTGCCGTGGCAATTCATGACCAAATAGCGGCCTTAGAGTCTGACGGCTGTTGTAACCTGTTCAGAAGTTAGAGGCATTTAGGTTGTAAAAATACACATTTTCATTTCTGTCATGCCACTTTGCATTAATTCCTGTAAAGCACCTGAAGGGTTAATAAACTACCTGATAGCAGTTTTCGATATGTCAGGGGGTGCGGTTTTTAAAATGGTATCACGTTTGGGGGTTTCCCAATATATGAGACCCCTAAAGTCACTTCAAACATGGATGAGTGCACAAAAAAATAAATTTAGTAAATTTCCTTGAAAAAATGAAAAATTGCTGCTACATTTTTAAGCCTCTTAAAATAAAACATTTTACAAATGATGCTGATGTAAAGCTGACATGTGGGAAATGTTATTTATTAATGGTTTGCTGTGGTATGATCATCTGGATTAAAGGGATAATCATTCAAATTTTGAAAATTGCTAATTTTTTAACATTTTTCGCAAATTTTTGATATTTTTTATAAATAAACACAAAACATATTGACCTAAATTTACCATTATCATAAAGTATAATGTGTCACGAGAAAAGAGTCTCAAAATCACTGGGATTTGTTGAAGCATTGCATTGTTATTACCACATAAAGTGACACTGGTCAGATTTCAAAAATTTGGCTCCGTCACTAAGGAGTTAAACTGTTACGCCATGTTTTGGAGATCTGCTCCTTATTTTTGCCACCATTTTGTGCATATACAGTGGGGAAAATAAGTATTTGATACGCTGACGATTTTGCAAGTTTTACCACCTACAAAGAATGGAGAGGATTGTAATTTTTTTCATAGGTACACTTCCACTGTGCCATATATTATCCTTCTAGTATCTATTTTTCTTTCTAATCAATTGCAAAGTTTTATTGATACTTTGCAATGTTAACCCCTTAGTGACAGAGCCAATTTGGTACTTAATGACCAGGCCAATTTTTACAATTCTGACCACTGTCACTTTATGAGGTTATAACTCTGGAACGCTTCAACGGATCCTGCTGATTCTGAGATTGTTTTTTTCGTGACATATTGTACTTCATGTTAGTGGTAACATTTCTTCGATATTACTTGCAATTATTTATGAAGAAAACGGAAATATGGCGAAAATTTTTAAAATTTTGCAATTTTCAAACTTTGTATTTTTATGCTTTTAAATCAGAGAGATATGTCACAAAAAATAGTTAATAAATAACATTTCCCACATGTCTACTTTACATCAGCACAATTTTGGAAACAAAAATTTTTTTTGTTAGGGAGTTATAAGGGTTAAAAGTTGACCAGCAATTTCTCATTTTTACAACACCTTTTTTTTTTTTAGGGACCACATCACATTTGAAGTCATTTTGAGGGGTCTATATGATAGAAAATAACGAAGTGTGACACCATTCTAAAAACTACACCCCTCAAGGTTCTCAAAACCACATTCAAGAAGTTTATTAACCCTTTACGTGCTTCACAGGAACTGAAACAATGTGGAAGGAAAAAATGAACATTTAACTTTTTTTGCAAACATTTTAATTCAGAACCATTTTTTTTATTTTCACAAGTATAAAAACAGAAATGTAACCATAAATTTTGTTATGCAATTTCTCCTGAATACGCCAATACCCCATATGTGGGGGTAAACCACTGTTTGGGCGCACCACAGAACTTGGAAGTGAAGGAGCGCCGTTTGACTTTTTCAATGCAGAATTGGCTGGAATTGAGATCGGATGCCATGTCACGTTTAGAGAGCCCCTGATGTGCCTAAACAGTGGAAACTCCCCACAAGTGACACCATTTTGTAAACTAGACCCCTTAAGGAACTTATCTAGATGTGTGGTGAGCACTTTGAACCCCCAAGAGCTTCACAGAAGTTTATAACGTTGAGCCGTGAAAATAATAAAAAAAAAATCGCATTTTTTCTACAAAAATTATCTTTTGCCCCCAAATTTTTATTTTCACAAGGGTAACAGGAGAAATTAGACCACAAAAGTTGTAGTGCAATTTCTCCTGAGTACGTCGATACCCCATATGTGGGGGTAAACCACTGTTTGGGCGCACGGCAGAGCTCGGAAGGGAAGGAGCACCGTTTTGGAATGCAGACTTAGATAGAATGGTCTGTGGGCATTATGTTGCGTTTGCAAAGCCCCTGATGTACCTAAACAGTAGTAACCCCCACATGTGACCCCATTTTGGAAACTAGACCCCCCAAGGAACTTATCTAGATGTGTGGTGAGAACTTTGAATGCCCAAGTGCTTCACAGAAGTTTAGAATGCAGAGTCGTGAAAATAAGTTTTTTTCTTTCCACAAAAAAGATTTTGTAGCCCCCAAGTTTTTATTTTCATAAGGGTAACAGGAGAAATTGGACCCCAAAAGTTGTTGTCCAATTTATCCCGAGTACGCTGATGCCCCATATGTGGGGGTAACCCACTGTTTGGGCGCACGGCAGAGCTCAGAAGGGAGGGAGCACCATTTGACTTTTTGAGCGCAAAATTGGCTGTCGTGTTTGGAGACCCCCTGATGTACCTAAACAGTGGAAACCCCCCAATTCTAGCTCCAACCCTAACCCCAACACACCCCTAACCCTAATCCCAATCTGATCCATAATCCTAATCACTAACCCTAACGATAATCACAACCCTTACCCCAAAACAACCCTAATGTCAACCCTAACCATAACCCTAATCAAAACCCTAAATCCAACACACCCCTAATCCTAATATCAACCCTAACCTCAAACCTAACCCTAATCCCAATACACTCCTAATCACAACCCTAACCTTAACCCTAATCCCAAACCTAACCCTAATCCCAAGCGTAACCCTAATCGTAATACCAACCCTAATCCAAACCCTAACCCTAATCCCAACTCTAACCCTAACTTTAGCCCCAACCCTAAGGCTACTTTCACACTTGCGTCATTTGGCATCCGTCGCAATCCGTCGTTTTGGACAAAAAACGGATCCTCCAAATGTGCCCGCAGGATGCGTTTTAGACTTGTATTGCCGACGGATCGTGACGGATGGCCACACGTAGCGTCCGTTGTGCACTGGATCAGTTGTGTTTTGGCAGACCGTCGGCACAAAAAACGTTCAATGTAACGTTTTTTTGTACGTCGTGTCCGCCATTTCTGACCGCACATGCGTGTCTGTAACTCCGCCCCCTCTTCCCCAGGACATAGATTGGGCAGCGGATGCGTTGAAAAACTACATCCGCTGCCCACGTTGTGCACAATTTTCACAACGTGCGTCGGTATGTCGGGCCGACGCATTGCGATGGCCCCGTACCGACGTAAGTGTGAAAGAACCCTAACCCTAAATTTAGCCCCAACCCTAAATTTAGCCCCAACCCTAACCTTAGCCCTAATTTTAGCCCCAACTGCTGTTCTCCTGCCGGCCGGCAGATGGAGACAGATGGCGGGCACACTGCGCATGCGCCCGCCATTTTCTTTTGCCGGCGGCCAGGAGGAGCAGCATGAGGACACAGGGACACAGGTGAGTATGATAGGGTCCCCGAATCCCCCTATTTCTCTGTCCTCTGATGTGCGATCACATCAGAGGACAGAGAATTACACTTTGATTTTTTTTTTGCGGTCGCCGGTAAACAGTTAATTACCGGCGATCGCAAAACAGGGGTCGGTAAAAATCGACCCCGATCATGTTCTTTGGGGTCTCGGCTACCCCCGGCAGCCGAGACCCCAAAGATTCTCCCGGTGCCGGTCGGCGGGCGCACTGCGCATGCGCCTGCCATTTTGAAGATAGCGGCGCCCACCGGGAGCCACGAGGAGCACTGGGGGAGATAGGTGAGTATCGGGGCGCTATCTGGGACCCCTTTTCTCTGTCCTCTGATGTGCGATCACATCGGAGGACAGAGAAATTAAAAAGAGATCGCGTTTTTTGTTTTTTTTGTGATCGCCGGTAAACGGTTAATTACCGGCGATCGCAAATGCGGGGTCGGTACAAAACCCCCCGAATCATGTTCTCTAGGGTCTCGGCTGCCGGGGGAAAATCCGACTCTGGGGGGCGCTATTCACTTTTTCCACAGTGCCGTTAATTAACGGCGCTGTGCTTTAAGTACCCTTAGCGGCCGCCGTTAAAAGGCGTATCGGCGGTCGTTAAGGGGTTAAATACGTACAATACACAGATTACACACAAATGCCATCCGTGTTTTACACTAACTTATAGATTCGTATTGGCTTTTGTCATCCGTGATACTGGTAAAAAAAAAGGACATGTCCCGTGTGGAGTGCTCAGACACACGATTTGTGCAAACGCATGGACATGTGTGCAGCCTCATAGATTATGTGGTACTTTTGGAAAAAAAAATTGATGCCACACGTACTGGAAACACGGACGTCTGAAGGAGGCCTTACTCACCCTCCCTGGGTCCATTGTGGAGTCTCCTGGTGTCGGTTATTGTCTGCAGCACTAACTTAACATCAGCAGAGCCAATCAGTGATCTCCACGGGTCTAAGTTCCTGGCATGAACCGCGCAGCTCGCTGTCTCCAGCACTGCAGACAATAAGGCCATGTTCACACCATCCTTTTTTCATGCGGAATCGCCGCGATTTTCCCGCTGCGGGTCCGCAGCTGTTTTCCATGCAGGGTACATTACAATGTACCCTATGGAAAACAGGAACTGCTGTGCCCACATTGCGGAAAATCGCGAAAAAAGCCGCGCTGAATAGCCGCGGTAAAAAAGAAGTACCATGTCACTTCTTTTTGCGGAACTGCAGCGGTTCTGCACCCATTGACCTCCATTGTGAGGTCAAACCCGCAGTAAAACCCGCAGATGAAAAAAATATCTGCGGGTTTTCTGCGGTTTGTGGTGCAGAACTGCTGCAGTGTGGCTGCCCCCCCCGTGCCCCGATGCCACCCCCCCCATGCTCCGATGCCACCCCCCGTGCTCCGATGCCACCCCCCCGTGCTCCGACACCCCCCCCCCCCGTGCCATCATCTCCCCCCCCTTATACTTACCCGGCCTCCCGGTGTCCGTCCGGCCGTCTTCTCCCTGGGCGCCACCATCTTGCAAAATGGCGGGCGCATGCGCAGTGCGCCCGCCGAATCTGCCGGCCGGCAGATTAGTTCCAAAGTGCATTTTGATCACTGAGATATAATCTATCTCAGTGATCAAAATAAAAAAAATAGTAAATGACCCCCCCCCCTTTGTCACCCCCATAGGTAGGGACAATAAAAAAAATTAAGAATTTTTTTTTTTTCCCCCACTAAGGTTAGAATAGGGTTAGGGGTAGGGTTAGGGTATTTTCAGCCATTTTAACCCTAAAAAACTTCCTAGAAAACACACAGACTCTGCATAGAAAACTGCATAAAAAAACGCATCAAAAAACGCACCAAAAAAGCACCAAAAAAAGGACCTGCGTTTTCTGCCAAGAGCTGCGGTTTTTAGTCCTGAAAAAAAAGGAGGGAAATCAGGAACGTGTGAACATAGCCTTACAGACACCAGGAACCACAGCAGGGACTCAGCGCTGGACCCAGGAAGGAATAGTAAAGTTCAGCTTAAAAAATCACATGCTCCAGTCTGATTTATGGATGTATGTGGCAAACGGTGCTACACACAGAGCCTGTCACGCCCGTAATTTGCAACCGTATGAATTTAGCATAAATGTTGAGAAAAGCTCCCAACAAGGCCAGACAAATACATTTAAAAAAAAAAAAAAAATTTTTCCATGTAAAAATTATTTTACAAACGTGTTAACATGACAAATTTTTTTTATCAGTTTAAAAAAGTTGACGTTATTTTAATTACAAGTGAACAACGTAGAAATAAAGGAAAAACTAAAAAGCCACAAAATTACTTTTATGAAAATTTACTATTGTACCAAACTGATAATGGAAAATTACTTTACAAAATTAATAACGAGGTCATTTCACCAATCAATGGATTAAAGGTAAGGTAAATGGCCCAAAGTCTAAGTCGCAGCTTTTATACCAAAATGCTGCACCGTAAAAAACTTTCAAAAGTTTCAGTTTTAGTTAGGCTACTTTCACGTACCGACGCATGCTGTGAAGTTAAAGCACAATGGGGGCAGAGGATGCAGTTTTTCAACGCATCCGCTGCCCCATTGTAAGGTCCGGGAAGGAGGGGGCGGAGTTCCGGCCGCGCATGCGCGGTCGGAAATGGTGGACACGACTCACAAAAAATGTTACATGTAGCGTTTTTTGTGCCGACGGTCCGCCAAAACACGACGCATCCGTCGCACGACGGATGTGACGTGTGGCAATCCCTCGCTAATGAAAGTCTATGGAGAAAAAACACATCCTGCGGGCAACTTTGCAGGATGCGTTTTTTCTCCAAAACGAATTATAAATTAAGGGTGCACTCCTGCTGTATGTTATGAAATAAGACGGGCGCAGTGCCAAGTCCACTAATATATATAACCAAAAAGAAGAGAAAAGAATGGACTAAACGAGGCCTGCACAACCGTATGATGTAGAAAATTAACAACACATTTTATTAAACACCACAAAAAAGCACATAAAAACACTTAAAAATACAAACTGTGTATAACACCCTAATACATCCTGATAGAACTGCAGCAAATATACATATATATATATATGTATATATATATATATATATATATATATATATATATATATGACAGGCCTAAATAAACATAATAATTACAGTGATATCAACACCACAAATCGCTGGGAGATCAAAGTAATGCTCAAAACCGGGGGAGGCATGCATGAAAGCCCTAAACCCCCTATAAGTAATCAACTACCCCAGAGTGTGGTATGAAGAAAGAACCTATCTCTCAGTTGGTAACGTATAAAATGTCCAGAAAGAAGCCTAGAGAGACCCTATTGAAGCTCCCCTGCAGGAAATAAAAGTGGCATGTGCCAAAAGCATACTCAGCTGAATCTGAGGTATAATTCCTGGGAGCCAAGAGGCCAAAAAAAGGCTGGAGTACTACTGCAGATCCGTATCACATGAATGGACGGCAAATGGCAAGGAGAGGGTGTGGGAAGAAGGCCCCACGCGTATCGCCGCCGCAGCGGCTTCGTCAGGGGAAGTATGGTTGTGTGGTGAGTACAACACCTATATATAGAAACCATAATTATGTAGATAACATACCGGTGTGTCGCATGGATCAGGGAGGAGGAGGACGGAAGTGGCGTACAGCCGCACCAGGAGAGAGAGATCGGGCAAAAGCAACGGAGGCCTCCGCAGTACAAAAATGGCGCCTGCGCAGACGCGGCTCAGAAATTGAGCCGCGCTGCGCATGCGCCGAGCGCCAATAGCCCATAGAGGCCCACAGAAACGAAGTGGGAGAACAAAATGAGCCGCCGTGAGATGGATAAAGGGGAGATTACAATAAAGCCGCACAGGGCCAGCAATGTGCCGTGTCCAGAAAACCTATATGATGGAGGGTAAAAGAATGTTAAGCATGTGAAAATAACATAGTCCAAAATACATTATAATAAAACTGCACATGACTAGCCATATGCAATATCCAAAAAACCTATATATTAAGGAGATAAGGGGATGTTAGACCTGTAGAAATAACACAATCCAAATGTGGAGCATACATACAATGGAGAATAGCCATTGCAGAAGGACACAGGGAAAAAGGGGGGGGGGAGGAGATGGGCTCAATGGTACGATAGCCATGTGTGCCAAGGACCAGGGATATGGAGAAAATATATATATATATGTATGACCATAAATTACCCAAAAAACAAATTTATTCATATATAAATCGGATATCCAAAGACGGCATCATATGACAGTAGATAGTAGAAATATAAATATATAAGGATAGAAATCCCCCTAGCCCCCATTGCCATACACATGGCCTATGCTTATAGCTGTGGAGGACACAAATCACAGCAAATAGGCAAGATGATCAAAGGGTACACCTAAATAGCCGTAGCTAATAGGTTGAGCCACAAAGTGTCAAAATAAAATCAAAATGCACAACGAAGCGAAATGGAAAAAAGTCCAGAATGATGCCAGGTCATGTACAGGAGAAGTCCAACAATCCACATTAGTCCTGGTAGATAAAGTCCATTCAAGATAGGTCCAATCTAGGCATGACCTTCCACCCATGGCATATCTGATAGACGTATCACTTCCTGTAGAATAATCGAGTATAAAAGCCATCTTCAACGCATGATGAAAATAAATCCCAGAGGTCCGTCGGCATAGAGCGGAGAAGTTCAGAATGAACTTATACCCCTTTTCAACAATGGGGTCCTGAGATACAAGGCTGGGCAGATCCAAAAGCCGGCCACTAAAGGTAAAGGAATAAACAAAAGGAATGATCTTAATATCACAGAAATAATGCATACCAAAACAAGGAAGCAAGGATACGATGGTAGCAAAGTAGCCTCAAATGGCTACATTACCCCAGGAAACCTGTGAAAAGGAGCTCCTCATTCAGACCCGAGGGGGTCACTGTTTGTAATTTAAAGATCCATCTGGATTCAATTTGCAAAAGTAGTTTACGTTTATCACCCCCTCTCTCATTGGGGGTGAGCTTTTGCAGGCCCACTACCTGGAGGTTGGCCGAGGAGCCCCCATGTTTGACTAAAAAATGCTCGGCCACCGGGGTAAGAACCCTACCCTTCCTTAGATCTGATGCTGCCAAATGCACTGTGGAGAGATGTTTCTGTGCCCGTTTCCTAAGTTCCTGGGTGGTCTGCCCAACATACACCATCCTGCAAGGACAAATGAGGGCGTAAATTACGTCTCTAGACCTACAATTAATATATGCCCTAAGAGGGTGCCTGCTGAGAAGTGTAGGATGCACAAAAAAGTCACGAGTCGGAGTCATATGAGGGCAAATATTGCAATCCCCACATGGAAAAGACCCCCTCAGGGTGATGCCTCTATTTAACTTCACAGTTGGTCTCTTGAAGTGACTTCTGGTGAGGAGATCCCTGAGGTTAGGTGCCCGTCTTGCTGTTAGCAAGGGTCTATTGCTTGTGACCTCCGACGTTTGTGCATCCAACCGGAGGATCTGACAATGTCTAGACAAAATGTCACTGACCTGTCTCCAATTATCATTGAAATCAGTGATAAATCTTGTCTGCGTCTCCTGGCTTTGCCGCTTAGATGATAAGAGTGACTTCTGGTCCTGCCCCCTCGCCCTTTGATAAGCTGTAGAGATTACACGTTTAGGATAGCCTCTGTGTCTAAAACGTTCCGAAAGTTCACGTGCCTGGACTGAAAAATCACAGTCACGGGTACAGTTGCGCCTAACGCGCAGAAACTGGCCCGTGGGTACACCCACCTTTGTATGCCATGGGTGAAAGCTGGAAAATTCCAGAAGCGAGTTGGTTGCCGTGGGCTTGCGGAAGAGGTTCGTCGCCAGATGCTGTTCGTGTGGAAATACCCGCAGATCCAAGAAGGTGACGTCCCTGGCAGAGCAGGAGTATGTAAGAAAAATATTGTGTGGATTGGAATTCAGATTATCAAAAAATGCAACACACTCCTCCTGTGTACCCTTCCAGATAATGAAGACATCATCTATAAAGCGGTACCAGGCGTGTGCGTGGGCAGCGAAGAGTGGAGAGGAATAAACAAAATTATCCTCCCACCAGCCTAAAAAGATGTTAGCATAGGCTGGTGCACACCTCGCGCCCATCGCCACGCCTGATCGCTGTAGATAATGGACCCTGTCAAACAGAAAAAAGTTGTGATGGAGCACGAATGACATCAACTCAAGGAGAAACGAATCGTGACCCCTATCCATGGAGGTCTTTTTATCCAAAAAATAGGCTAACGCCTCTATCCCATCCTTATGGTCGATGTTCGAGTATAGCGATTCCACATCACAGGCCCACTACCTGGAGGTTGGCCGAGGAGCCCCCATGTTTGACTAAAAAATGCTCGGCCACCGGGGTAAGAACCCTACCCTTCCTTAGATCTGATGCTGCCAAATGCACTGTGGAGAGATGTTTCTGTGCCCGTTTCCTAAGTTCCTGGGTGGTCTGCCCAACATACACCATCCTGCAAGGACAAATGAGGGCGTAAATTACGTCTCTAGACCTACAATTAATATATGCCCTAAGAGGGTGCCTGCTGAGAAGTGTAGGCACTACATAATTATGGTTTCTATATATAGGTGTTGTACTCACCACACAACCATACTTCCCCTGACGAAGCCGCTGCGGCGGCGATACGCGTGGGGCCTTCTTCCCACACCCTCTCCTTGCCATTTGCCGTCCATTCATGTGATACGGATCTGCAGTAGTACTCCAGCCTTTTTTTGGCCTCTTGGCTCCCAGGAATTATACCTCAGATTCAGCTGAGTATGCTTTTGGCACATGCCACTTTTATTTCCTGCAGGGGAGCTTCGATAGGGTCTCTCTAGGCTTCTTTCTGGACATTTTATACGTTACCAACTGAGAGATAGGTTCTTTCTTCATACCACACTCTGGGGTAGTTGATTACTTATAGGGGGTTTAGGGCTTTCATGCATGCCTCCCCCGGTTTTGAGCATTACTTTGATCTCCCAGCGATTTGTGGTGTTGATATCACTGTAATTATTATGTTTATTTAGGCCTGTCTATATATATATATATATATGTATATTTGCTGCAGTTCTATCAGGATGTATTAGGGTGTTATACACAGTTTGTATTTTTAAGTGTTTTTATGTGCTTTTTTGTGGCGTTTAATAAAATGTGTTGTTAATTTTCTACATCATACGGTTGTGCAGGCCTCGTTTAGTCCATTCTTTTCTCTTCTTTTTGGTTATATATATTAGTGGACTTGGCACTGCACCCGTCTTATTTCATAACATACAGCAGGAGTGCACCCTTAATTTATCATTTGTATTAGTGATCTAGCCCTGTGTCCCAGGGCATCTGTTCCTAAGGGTGGCACACATCTATTTGGATGGTGCTGTGACTATATATATATATTCTTGTACCTTATTGTTTTTGATATACCGGTTGTGGACATGGATTGGGAGGCCAGGGAGGCGGCTTGGTTGGCCAAATCCTCTAAGATCTTTGAGACGGCGGGGATTGCTGTACCACATTTTGATAATGATTTTTCCACACTTTGCTCTGATCTGACCAGGGCCCATAAGACAGGTGTAAGACTATGGTGGAATATGAGGAGTTTGGAGGAGTACACTAAGTCGGGCTTTGTCCCAAGGGGTCTCCGCATACCTATTTTTCCGGCTTGGGAGCCCTCTGCGGCTTTTCAACAACTCTGGGAACAGGGACTTACTCGTTGCTCAGGCATTTTGATCAATTTACTACTGGAGCATGATAGAACATTGTTTTCACAGACTAAAAATACGATTAAAGAACTGGAGTCTAAATTAGCTAACCATGATGAGGGCTTGGTTACATCCTTCAAGAATAAACTAAAGGACACTCTGGACAAATATGAAGTTGAAATAACACAACGTAAAGGAAAGAAATTCCAGAGAGATAAAGCTGACTTTGAGCAGGGATTGGTGTACAAATGGAAACATATGGGCAATGCCCGTCGGCCTAAACATTATAGGGGCGATCCTCTTCCATTGGCCCCGACATCCTCATATAGGGAAGGAAGCGCAAGCGATTTTTTGTCCTCCGCCGGCAGCGAGGTCGATCACGGACCAGACGGGGGAGAAAACACAAGCCACGTAATAAAACGATTTGTGCGACACAGGGGCCATACCTCTCCTCATCGCCACAAGTATCCCACCAGGCGGAAGTAGAGGATGTGGAAGCTGGCCATCTCATAACGTCTGAATCTGCATCCAGCTCGACAACATTGCAGGTTATTAATCTTTCAGATCATGTCCTTACACCTGTGGAATTTTCCGTACTCCAAAAGGGTCTATCGTTTGTGCCTACGCATACTGCTGACAAATTTACCCTTGTTAAAGATCTCTATTTGTTTTGCAGAAAGTTAACCTTCCAGGTCATGTACAGGGGACCCGACATTCTACAAACAATTCCTACAGATGATCGTCAGACTTTTCAAGATCTATTGGAGCTATTGGAGGAGAATGAAGTTGACCCCAATAGAAGGAAGTTTCCATATAGGAACAAATCTCTTAAAGCCCCCTCGTTCTCCCTGGTACCGGCCATAAAAATATTCTTTGAGATGGTTAAACGGGATATCATGGCCATGCCTGTTCGGGTAAGTGGGCCTTCCAACTTGAGTATAGAGGAAAAACGTGCCCTTACGGCCCTACAGAACAACAGTAATTTTACCATCAAAGAGGCGGATAAAGGGGGCAATGTGGTTTTGTGGTCTACTCAGCTTTATGAATCTGAGGCTAAACGCCAACTGAACAATGTGCAGTATTACCAAAAACTTCCATCTGACCCTACCTCTATTTTTCTCTCCAAGTATGAACAACTACTCATCAGAGCTTTACAACTTGCCATCATTTCCCCGCAAAAGAAACAATATTTGTGTGTGGCCAACCCGGTAACGGCAACATTTTACATGTTGCCGAAAATTCATAAGGACTGCCTCAAGCCTCCCGGGAGACCCATTGTGTCCAGCATCGGCAGTATGTGTGAGAGGGCAGGTGAGTACCTGGATTTCTTCCTTCAGCCCATTGCCTCATCCCTTCCGTCATTTGTCCGCGATTCCTCACATTTCATTGATATTTGCAGTCAGGTTATACTTCCTACCGATTTTTTATTAGTTACCTGTGATGTGGAATCGCTATACTCGAACATCGACCATAAGGATGGGATAGAGGCGTTAGCCTATTTTTTGGATAAAAAGACCTCCATGGATAGGGGTCACGATTCGTTTCTCCTTGAGTTGATGTCATTCGTGCTCCATCACAACTTTTTTCTGTTTGACAGGGTCCATTATCTACAGCGATCAGGCGTGGCGATGGGCGCGAGGTGTGCACCAGCCTATGCTAACATCTTTTTAGGCTGGTGGGAGGATAATTTTGTTTATTCCTCTCCACTCTTCGCTGCCCACGCACACGCCTGGTACCGCTTTATAGATGATGTCTTCATTATCTGGAAGGGTACACAGGAGGAGTGTGTTGCATTTTTTGATAATCTGAATTCCAATCCACACAATATTTTTCTTACATACTCCTGCTCTGCCAGGGACGTCACCTTCTTGGATCTGCGGGTATTTCCACACGAACAGCATCTGGCGACGAACCTCTTCCGCAAGCCCACGGCAACCAACTCGCTTCTGGAATTTTCCAGCTTTCACCCATGGCATACAAAGGTGGGTGTACCCACGGGCCAGTTTCTGCGCGTTAGGCGCAACTGTACCCGTGACTGTGATTTTTCAGTCCAGGCACGTGAACTTTCGGAACGTTTTAGACACAGAGGCTATCCTAAACGTGTAATCTCTACAGCTTATCCAAGGGCGAGGGGGCAGGACCAGAAGTCACTCTTATCATCTAAGCGGCAAAGCCAGGAGACGCAGACAAGATTTATCACTGATTTCAATGATAATTGGAGACAGGTCAGTGACATTTTGTCTAGACATTGTCAGATCCTCCGGTTGGATGCACAAACGTCGGAGGTCACAAGCAATAGACCCTTGCTAACAGCAAGACGGGCACCTAACCTCAGGGATCTCCTCACCAGAAGTCACTTCAAGAGACCAACTGTGAAGTTAAATAGAGGCATCACCCTGAGGGGGTCTTTTCCATGTGGGGATTGCAATATTTGCCCTCATATGACTCCGACTCGTGACTTTTTTGTGCATCCTACACTTCTCAGCAGGCACCCTCTTAGGGCATATATTAATTGTAGGTCTAGAGACGTAATTTACGCCCTCATTTGTCCTTGCAGGATGGTGTATGTTGGGCAGACCACCCAGGAACTTAGGAAACGGGCACAGAAACATCTCTCCACAGTGCATTTGGCAGCATCAGATCTAAGGAAGGGTAGGGTTATTACCCCGGTGGCCGAGCATTTTTAAGTCAAACATGGGGGCTCCTCGGCCAACCTCCAGGTAGTGGGCCTGCAAAAGCTCACCCCCAATGAGAGAGGGGGTGATAAACGTAAACTACTTTTGCAAATTGAATCCAGATGGATCTTTAAATTACAAACAGTGACCCCCTCGGGTCTGAATGAGGAGCTCCTTTTCACAGGTTTCCTGGGGTAATGTAGCCATTTGAGGCTACTTTGCTACCATCGTATCCTTGCTTCCTTGTTTTGGTATGCATTATTTCTGTGATATTAAGATCATTCCTTTTGTTTATTCCTTTACCTTTAGTGGCCGGCTTTTGGATCTGCCCAGCCTTGTATCTCAGGACCCCATTGTTGAAAAGGGGTATAAGTTCATTCTGGACTTCTCCGCTCTATGCCGACGGACCTCTGGGATTTATTTTCATCATGCGTTGAAGATGGCTTTTATACTCGATTATTCTACAGGAAGTGATACGTCTATCAGATATGCCATGGGTGGAAGGTCATGCCTAGATTGGACCTATCTTGAATGGACTTTATCTACCAGGACTAATGTGGATTGTTGGACTTCTCCTGTACATGACCTGGCATCATTCTGGACTTTTTTCCATTTCGCTTCGTTGTGCATTTTGATTTTATTTTGACACTTTGTGGCTCAACCTATTAGCTACGGCTATTTAGGTGTACCCTTTGATCATCTTGCCTATTTGCTGTGATTTGTGTCCTCCACAGCTATAAGCATAGGCCATGTGTATGGCAATGGGGGCTAGGGGGATTTCTATCCTTATATATTTATATTTCTACTATCTACTGTCATATGATGCCGTCTTTGGATATCCGATTTATATATGAATAAATTTGTTTTTTTGGGTAATTTATGGTCATACATATATATATATATTTTCTCCATATCCCTGGTCCTTGGCACACATGGCTATCGTACCATTGAGCCCATCTCCTCCCCCCCCCTTTTTCCCTGTGTCCTTCTGCAATGGCTATTCTCCATTGTATGTATGCTCCACATTTGGATTGTGTTATTTCTACAGGTCTAACATCCCCTTATCTCCTTAATATATAGGTTTTTTGGATATTGCATATGGCTAGTCATGTGCAGTTTTATTATAATGTATTTTGGACTATGTTATTTTCACATGCTTAACATTCTTTTACCCTCCATCATATAGGTTTTCTGGACACGGCACATTGCTGGCCCTGTGCGGCTTTATTGTATTCTCCCCTTTATCCATCTCACGGCGGCTCATTTTGTTCTCCCACTTCGTTTCTGTGGGCCTCTATGGGCTATTGGCGCTCGGCGCATGCGCAGCTCAATTTCTGAGCCGCGTCTGCGCAGGCGCCATTTTTGTACTGCGGAGGCCTCCGTTGCTTTTGCCCGATCTCTCTCTCCTGGTGCGGCTGTACGCCACTTCCGTCCTCCTCCTCCCTGATCCATGTGACACACCGGTATGTTATCTACATAATTATGGTTTCTATATATAGGTGTTGTACTCACCACACAACCATACTTCCCCTGACGAAGCCGCTGCGGCGGCGATACGCGTGGGGCCTTCTTCCCACACCCTCTCCTTGCCATTTGCCGTCCATTCATGTGATACGGATCTGCAGTAGTACTCCAGCCTTTTTTTGGCCTCTTGGCTCCCAGGAATTATACCTCAGATTCAGCTGAGTATGCTTTTGGCACATGCCACTTTTATTTCCTGCAGGGGAGCTTCAATAGGGTCTCTCTAGGCTTCTTTCTGGACATTTTATACGTTACCAACTGAGAGATAGGTTCTTTCTTCATACCACACTCTGGGGTAGTTGATTACTTATAGGGGGTTTAGGGCTTTCATGCATGCCTCCCCCGGTTTTGAGCATTACTTTGATCTCCCAGCGATTTGTGGTGTTGATATCACTGTAATTATTATGTTTATTTAGGCCTGTCTATATATATATATATATGTATATTTGCTGCAGTTCTATCAGGATGTATTAGGGTGTTATACACAGTTTGTATTTTTAAGTGTTTTTATGTGCTTTTTTTGTGGTGTTTAATAAAATGTGTTGTTAATTTTCTACATCATACGGTTTGGTTTTCTCCAAAACGATGCATTGCGACGGAGGCCAAACGACACTAGTGTGAAAGTAGCCTAAAACATGAGGGTGAGCTAAAATTTCACAATTTTTGGAGGTGGCGATCTCCACTCATCAAATTATTGACAAGTGGCACAAATCTTATGCCAGGCAGGACTGGCGTAGGATTTGTGAGGAGGTGCATGGCACTTGACCAGCTCTGTTGAGTTCTGAAATTCGCCACAAATGGAGAGTGGCGCGTCTGACTCCAGCACCACTCTTGGAGAACGGCTAAAACCCTGGTCTTGAGGAATCGGACCCTAAATCCTTTTTCCATCATTCCCGGAATGAGAACATAAATACCTTATGTTGCAGAAAATGAGGAAAACTACAACACACCTGCAAAAAGAACAAAACAAGCAACACTTCCAGAAAATTACGCTATGGCTCTGAATGTGGCACCACAAAGCTGAAAAGCCTGCAACACGTGACATTAATATTGGCAGAGTCAGATCCCAGGCGCCCACAGGGTCTCCTGTCACCCCTGAGGCAATTATACCGTGCACGGTACGAGTTCACCCCGCTGTACGGTAGCTGTGTGGGGCTCTGTACCACACGATACCCCCAATCCCCACCTCAGCCCACGCTGCAATAATCACCGCAGCCCGAACGGTGCCGGCTGGTCACGTGGTGCCGGCTGGTCACGTGGTGCCGGCTGGTCACGTGGTGCCGGCAGCTACTGCTGTGCCGGCCGGGGAGGAAGAAGTGGCTGCGGCCTGAGGAGATCCCGTCAGTCGTGAGAGATGGGAGATTCGGGTAATGACCTACTCTGCTCTGTCCTGCCTGCGGCACATACTAGTGAGAGGAGAGCCCGGGAAACCAGCCCCCAGCAGAAGTTAGAGTTTACAGTCACTACTTCCTGGGCGCGCTATTTACCTCACACGGAGTTCTCGCAATGACGCAGTCGTCTCTCCTGGGAGTGATTAGTGTGGTTGCCATGTTCACATTCACACCCCGACGGCGCGGTTTCACACAGAGCTCGGATGGATTCAGTTTGTGTTTTTCTTTTTCCCGTTATCCATCATTTCAGACAGGGACAAGAATTAATTCCCCCCAGTTTTTTGCGTGACTGAGAGCGGGTTCACATCAATAGCTGCTCCACCATGATTTCCGTCTTGAAGCATACCTCCCAACTTTTGAGGAAGGGAAAGCGGGATAAAGTTAGTGGCGCGCGGCAAATTTTAAGCCACACCTCTGACCACACCCATTTCACAACTAGTCACACCCCAACCACACCCATTTAGCACTTCTGATCTCAATGTTTCCTAAACAATAATTATAAACAAAAAAAATGGCCACACAGTGCTCCATACTGTATAATGGCCACACATGATGCTCCATACTGTATAATGGCCACACATGATGCTCCATACTGTATAATGGCCCCACATGATGCTCCATACTGTATAAGGCTAGTTTCACATTTGCGTTTAAAAACACAGCGTTTTAAACGCAAACGCATGTGGTCAAAAAAACGCATGTAAACGCGGTAAAACACCGCGTTTTTTAGACGCATGCGTTTTTGCATGTTTTATTACAAACGCGGCGTTTTGACGCGTTTACATGCGTTTTTTTCATGCGTTTGCGTTTTTTAAACGCATGATGAGAAGTGTGTGACAGCTTGCCAATCATCAAAATCAACAAGAAACCCCACTATAAACAGAAATAGCTAGGGTTAGGGTTTGGATCCCTAGTAACCCTAGGGATCCTAACCCTACCCCTAATCCTAAGGGATCCTAACCCTATCCCTAAGGGATCCTAACCCTAACCCCACATGATTCTGCGTACAGTATACTTGCCCCACGTGATGGTCCATACAGTATAATGGCCCCACATGATGCTGTGTACAGGATAATGGCCCCACAGGATGCTGGGTACAGTATAATGGCCACACATGGTTACCCCCATCATTGCCTTCTCCATCACCACACACACACCTTTCACCGCACACCCTCGCAGCAGCCGGCAGCTTCCACTCCCACGGCGCTAAATGGTGTCATCCAGCTGCGCCGCTGACTGCTCATGTCGCTGCAGCTGTGATACGCCACTGATAAAGACCTCTCCGTGTCTCCTGTGCCAGTCAGTGTCAGAGCGAGGAGCAATATCTGCTCCGATCCGACTCAGCCAGCATCTGCTCCGTACACCTCGTACACATGCGACTCTGCTCCATACACCTCGTACACACGACTCCGCTCCATACACCTTGCACATGCGGCTCCGCTCCGTACACCTCGTACACACATGGCTCCGCTCGGTACACCTCATACACACACGGCTCCTCCCAATACACCTCATACACACACACGGCACCACTCCGTACACCTCGTACACTTGGCTCCGCTCCATACACATTGCACACGCTGCTCCGCTCCGTATACCTTGTACACACATGGCTCTGCTCCGCACAACTCGTACACACGTGGCTCTGCTCTGTACACCTTGTACACACGTGGCTCTGCTCCGTACACCTCGTACACACACGACTCTGCTCCATACACCTTTCACACGCTGCTCCGCTCCATACACCTCGTACACACGCAGCTGTGCTCCGTACACCTCGTACACACACGACTCAGCTCCGTACACCTTTCACACGCTGCTCCGCTCCGTACACCTCGTACACACGCGGCTGCGCTCTGTACACCTCATGCACACGGCTCCGTACACCTATTACACACACACGACTCTGCTCCATACACCTTTCACACGCTGCTCCGCTCCGTACACCTCGTACACACGCGGCTGCGCTCTGTACACCTCATGCACACGGCTCCGTACACCTATTACACACACACGACTCTGCTCCATACACCTTTCACACGCTGCTCCGCTCCGTACACCTCGTACACACGCGGCTGTGCTCTGTACACCTTATGCACACGGCTCCGTACACCTCTTACACACACGACTCTGCTCCATACACCTTTCACACGCTGCTTCGATCCATACACCTCGTACACACACGGCTCTGCTACATCCACACTGTAAACACCTCCTGACCTCACACATACACTTAAGGTACTGTCACACTAGACGATATCGCTAGCGATCCGTGACGTTGCAGCGTCCTCGCTAGCGATATCGTCCAGTGTGACAGGCAGCAGCGATCAGGCCCCTGCTGGGAGATCGCTGGTCGGGGAAGAAAGTCCAGAACTTTATTTCGTCGCTGGACTCCCCGTAGACATCGCTGAATCGGCGTGTGTGACACCGATTCAGCGATGTCTTTGCTGGTAACCAGGGTAAACATCAGGTAACTAAGCGCAGGGCCGCGCTTAGTAACCCGATGTTTACCCTGGTTACCATCCTAAAAGTAAAAAAACAAACAGTACATACTTACCTACAGCCGTCTGTCCTCCAGCGCTGTGCTCTGCACTCCTCCTGTACTGGCTGTGAGCGTCGGTCAGCCGGAAAGCAGAGCGGTGACGTCACCGCTCTGCTTTCTGGCTGCCCGGCGCTCACAGCCAGACCAGAGAAGCAGAGCGCCGAGGACAGACAGCGGTAGGTAAGTATGTAGCGTTTGTTTTTTTACTTTTTAGGATGGTAACCAGGGTAAACATCGGGTTACTAAGCGCGGCCCTGCGCTTAGTTACCCGATGTTTACCCTGGTTACCGGGGACCTCGGGATCGTTGGTCGCTGGAGAGCTGTCTGTGTGACAGCTCTCCAGCGACGCTGCAGCGATCCGGATCGTTGTCGGTATCGCTGCAGCGTCGCTATGTGTGACGGTACCTTTACCCTCGTCCGGCGCCATGGCAACCAGCACAGAGTCCTGTACACGGAGGTCCTCCTGATCATGTGACTCCCTGACTCCTCCCATCCTGTGACCTCATCACAGGTCCTGTGCGCACAGAGCAGCCGATATGTGTTGTGCTGCTCTGCGGGTGCAGAGACTCAGGGAGCAGACCGGGTGTATTACACACCTCCCAACCAGTGCGGGACAACTAATGTCCCGCACGGGATCGCAGGACTGTCAAAATCAGTACAGTCTCGCTGGATCCGGGACGGTTGGGAGGTATGCTTGAAGACCCCTGAAAAACAGGATTCGGACTCATCGAGTGACCAGCCATTGACTCTAACGAAGCAGACGGAGACACTTTGGGGTCTGTTCGCCATTTTGTGGCTGACACAGAAGCGTGGTCAAGTCACCTTTTTTTTTTCCACCTGAAATAGGCAGTGATGAAACTAAGGCTGGGTTCACACTACGTTTCCCCAGTCCGTTAGCTGGACTGCGATACACCACGGTGTAACGCAGTCCGTTAACGCTGCCATTAAGCCCTATGTTGGACGCATCGCTAGCCATGTCCAAAATGGGCATGCGCTAGCGATGTGCCGTCATTGAGTGTCGGACCCTGGGACGCAGGCTGCAGCGTTTCCGGGTCCGTCACCGCTTGCACAGATAGCTCTTTGTGATTCCGCTAGCACAGATAAAGCATCTATCTGCCCTAGCGCGATCACATTTCGGCACTTGCGCTAACGCAGCCCATTTAACACGTGTTCAACAGGCTGCTTTAACGCAATGTGAACCCAGCCTAAGTAACAATAAGAACAAGAACAAAGTGACTCCGTCTTCATTAATGTCAATAGTCCCTTCGGAGGTTGTGGCTCAATCCCATTTTTCACGACCTCCGCTGGAAACCCAAATGGAGCCAATGTTTCATCAAATATAACTTTTAAAAAGATGCTAAACTTTGGCACAAATGTACTGCAGACCCCCTTCATTTTCCCTAGATTTTCTTTTTTTTGTTCTCGAGCCATTTTTGCACAAATTTGTGCAATATGCAAATTTTCTTTTGCTTTGAATGGTGCAAAGACAAAAATAAAAGCTGTTTTTGACTTTGCAAAAATATCCATGAACTATATGTGCCATTTTGAAGAATTTGGCAAAAAATAAAACGGCAACTCTACCACAAGATAAAAAAAAAGGAACATTGTCGGATTCATCGTTATGTTTTTTTTAAAAATTTTTTACCTGCATTTGTGTCAACTCAGTCTATGGCTTAGGCTAGTTTCACATTTGCGTTAAAAAACGCAGCGTTAAAAACGCATCCGCAGGTGGTGAAAAAACGCATGTAAACGCGTTCAAACGCTGCGTTTTTTAGACGCATGCGTTTTCGTATGCGGTAAAAAAATGCCACGTTTTTACGCGTTTACATGCGTTTTTTACAGCATTTGCGTTTTTTAAAAGCATGATGAGAAATTTCACAAGAGAAAAATCAAGATTCAGACACCGCCAATGGGACTACAGAGGGCGTGTGACATGACTCTGTGGACCAAAATATGGAAAAATTGTAGCTCTCAAAATGTGGTATCGCAAAAAATATTTTTGGGAATAAAAAGCGTCTTTAGTGTGTGATAGCTGCCAATCATAAAAATCAACTAGAAAACCCACTATAAATAGAAATGGCTAGGGTTAGGATTTGGATCCCTTTATCACCTTGATGGGTTAGGGCAGGGGTGTCAAACTGCATTCCTTGAGGGCTGCAAACAGGTCATGTTTTCAGGATTTCCTTGTACTGCACAGGTGATAATTTAATCACCAACTCATTATTTGTGTAGGTGATTAAATTATCACCTGTGCATTACAAGGAAATCCTGAAAACATGACCTGTTTGCAGCCCTCGAGGAATGCAGTTTGACACCCCTGGGTTAGGGTTTGGATCCCTTTATCACTTTGATGGGTTAGGGTTAGGGTTTGGATCTCTTTATCACCTTGATGGGCTAGGGTTAGGGTTTGGATCCCTTTATTACCTTGATGGGTTAGGGTTTGGATCCCTTTATCACCTTGATGGGTTAGGGTTTGGATCCCTTTATCACCTTGATGGTGGGGGGTGGCTTATCAGTGTGTAGACTTGTTTTTCTCTATGGAAACGCATGCGTTAAAAAACGCAACCAGACGCATGTGCTTAAAAACGCATGGGTTTACATAGACAGCAATACGTTTTTTTGCCGCAAAAAACGCCTCTAGAAATTACTACATGTTGCATACTACATGTTGCATGCAACAAAACGCAAGCATGGAAAAGACGCATGCGTCGTCAAACGCGGCAAAACGCATACAAAAAACCGCATGCATTTTTAATGTTAAATATAGGAAAAAAAACGCATGCTTTTTTTGCGTTAAAACGCAGCGGCAAAAAACGCAAATGTGAAACCAGCCTTAGTCAAGGGTTCAGACATAACCCTCAGATGCAGTGGTTACAGCAGTGTGCGTCAATTTTTTTTTTCATCTATATAGCCAGGCGCAGCAGTCTGTACATTCCTATACAGAGGACCACCACTATGGCCTCATTCACATGTACGTGAAAAACTGGTACCAATGTCATCAGTGTTGTCCATGTGTCCATTTTTACCAGTTTGTCATCAGTGTTTTTCATGGATGGATGAACAAATTAATTGCAAAGCTTTTCTCATACTTTGCAATGTTAACCACAGATGGCACACTGATGCAGAAGTGACCTGACACATGAAATTAGTTTTGTACGAAATGCAGCCGATTATTATGATCTAACTATCAACATACTAGACTAAACTTAACCCCTTAGCGACCGCCGATACGCCTTTTAACGGCGGACGCTAAGGGTACTTAAACCACAGCGCCGTTAATTAACGGCGCTGTGGAAAAAGTAAATAGCGCCCCCCAGAGTCGGATTTTCTCCGGGGTCTCGGCTGCAGGGGGTAGCCGAGACCCCAGAGAACATGATTCGGGGTTTTTTTTACCGACCCCGCATTTGCGATCGCCGGTAATTAACCGTTTACCGGCGATCGCAAAAAAAAACAAAACGCGATCTCTTTTTAATTTCTCTGCCCTCCGATGTGATTGCACATCAGAGGACAGAGAAAAGGGGTCCCAGATAGCCCCCCAATACTCACCTATCTCCCCCGGTGCTCCTAGTGGCTCCCGGTGGGCGCAGTGCGCCCGCCGGCCGGCACCGGGAGAATCTTTGGGGTCTCGGCTGCCGGGGGTAGAACATGATCGGGGTCGGCTTTACCGATCCCTGTTTTGCGATCGCCGGTAATTAACTGTTTACCGGCGACCGCAAAAAAAAAAAAATCAAAGTGTAATTCTCTGTCCTCTGATGTGATCGCACATCAGAGGACAGAGAAATAGGGGGATTCGGGGACCCTATTATACTTACCGGTGTCCCTGGATCCTCCTGCTGCTCCTCCTAGCTGCCGGGGAAAAGAAAATGGCGGGCGCATGCGCAGTGCGCCCGCCATCTATCGCCATCTGCCGGCCGACAAGAGAAGAGCAGTTGGGGCTAAATTTAGGGTTAGGGTTGGGGCTAAATTCAGGGCTAGGGTTCTTTCACACTTACGTCGGTACGGGGCCGTCGCAATGCGTCGGCCCGACATACCGACGCACGTTGTGAAAATTGTGCACAACGTGGGCAGCGGATGTAGTTTTTCAACGCATCCGCTGCCCAATCTATGTCCTGGGGAGGGGGGGGCGGAGTTACGGCCACGCATGCACGGTCAGAAATGGCGGAAGCGACGTACAAAAAAAGTTACATTGAACGTTTTTTGTGCCGACGGTCCACCAAAACACAACTGATCCAGTGCATGACGAACGCGACGTGTGGCCATCCGTCACGATCCGTCGGCAATACAAGTCTATGGGCAAAAAAACGCATTCTGCGGGCATATTTGGAGGATCCGTTTTTTGTCCAAAACGACGGATTGCGACGGATGCCAAACGACGCAAGTGTGAAAGTAGCCTTAGGGTTAGGGTTGGGACTAAAGTTAGGGCTAGGGTTGGGGCTAAAGTTAGGGTTAGATTTGGGGTTAGGGTTTGGATTAGAGTTGGTATTAGGGTTAGGGTTGGCATTAGGGTTACCCTTGGGATTAGGGTTAAGGTTAGGGTTGTGATTAAGAGTGTATTGGGATTAGGGTTAGGTTTGAGGTTAGGGTTGAGATTAGGATTAGGGGTGTGTTGGATTTAGGGTTTTGATTAGGGTTATGGTTAGGGTTGACATTAGGGTTGTTTTGGGGTAAGGGTTGTGATTATCGTTAGGGTTAGTGATTAGGATTATGGATCGGGTTGGGATTAGGGTTAGGGGTGTGTTGGGGTTAGGGTTGGAGCTAGAATTGGGGGGTTTCCACTGTTTAGTTACATCAGGGGGTCTCCAAACACGACAGCCAATTTTGCGCTCAAAAAGTCAAATGGTGCTCCCTCCCTTCTGAGCTCTGCCGTGCGCCCAAACAGTGGTTTACCCCCACATATGGGGCATTAGCACACTCGGGATAAATTGGACAACAACTTTGGGGGTCCAATTTCTCCTGTTACCCTTGTGAAAATAAAAACTTGGGGGCTACAAAATCTTTTTTGTGGAAAAAAAATATTTTTTTATTTTCACGACTCTGCATTCTAAACTTCTGTGAAGCACTTGGGCATTCAAAGTTCTCACCACACATCTAGATAAGTTCCTTGGGGGGTCTAGTTTCCAAAATGGGGTCACTTGTGGGGGGTTACTACTGTTTAGGTACATCAGGGGCTCTGCAATCGCAACATAACGCCCACAGACCATTCTATCAAAGTCTGCATTCCAAAACAGCGCTCCTTCCCTTCCGAGCTCTGCCGTGTGCCCAAACAGTGGTTTACCCCCACATATTGGGTATCGACGTACTCAAAAGAAATTGCACTACAACTTTTGTGGTCTAATTTCTCCTGTTACCCTTGTGAAAATAAGAATTTGTGGGCGAAAAGATAATTTTTGTGTAAACAAATGCGATTTTTTATTTTCACGGCTCTACGTTATAAACTTCTGTGAAGCTCTTGGGGGTTTAAAGTGCTCACCACACATCTAGATAAGTTCCTTAAGGGGTCTAGTTTCCAAAATGGTGTCACTTGTGGGGAGTTTCCACTGTTTAGGCACATCAGGGGCTCTCTAAACGTGACATGGCGTCCGATCTCAATTCCAGCCAATTCTGCATTGAAAAAGTCAAACGGCGCTGTTTCACTTCCAAGTTCTGCGGTGCGCCCAAACAGTGGTTTACCCCCACATATGGGGTATTGGCGTATTCAGGAGAAATTGCATAACAAAATTTATGGTTACATTTCTGTTTTTACACTTGTGAAAATAAAAAAAATGGTTCTGAATTAAAATGTTTGCAAAAAAAAGTTAAATGTTCATTTTTTCCTTCCACATTGTTTCAGTTCCTGTGAAGCACGTAAAGGGTTAATAAACTTCTTGAATGTGGTTTTGAGAACCTTGAGGGGTGTAGTTTTTAGAATGGTGTCACACTTCGTTATTTTCTATCATATAGACCCCTCAAAATTACCTCAAATGTGATGTGGTCCCTAAAAAAAAAGGTGTTGTAAAAATTGTGTTGATGTAAAGTAGACATGTGGGAAATGTTATTTATTAACTATTTTTTGTGAGATATCTCTCTGATTTAAGGGCATAAAAATACAAAGTTTGAAAATTGCAAAATTTTAAAAAATTTTCGCCATATTTCCGTTTTTTCATAAATAATCGCAAGTAATATCGAATAAATGTTACCACTAACATGAAGTACAATATGTCACGAAAAAACAATCTCAGAATCAGTGGGATCCGTTGAAGCGTTCCAGAGTTATAACCTCATAAAGTGACAGTGGTCAGAATTGCAAAAATTGGCTCGGTCATTAAGTACCAAATTGGCTCTGTCACTAAGGGGTTAAAGGAGTTTTCCACTGCTTAGACAACTTCTTTTCAAACCCCTCTCTTGGCTCAATAAAATAATAAAACTTATACTCAACTCCTGTTCTGGTGCCATTCCAGCGGTGTCGGCACTCGTGGTCCCATGGCTCCCATGCTGTTGTGACCCGTGATGCTGGTGCCCAATTAATGAAGACATCACTGTCTCCGCCTTCAGACAAATTGAACATGAAAAGGAAGTGAGAGACCAGCTGCAGTCCGGACTTAAGGTACCGTTACACTAAACGATTTACCAACGATCACGACCAGCGATACGACCTGGCCATGATCGTTGGTAAGTCGTTGTGTGGTCGCTGGGGAGCTGTCACACAGACAGCTCTCACCAGCGACCAACGATCAGAGGAACAACTTCGGCATCGTTGAAACTGTCTTCAACAATGCCGAAGTCCCCGGGTAACCAGGGTAAACATTGGGTTACTAAGTGCAGGGCCGCGCTTAGTAACCCGATATTTACCCTGGTTACCATTGTAGAAGTAAAAAAAAAAAAACACTACATACTCACATTCCGATGTCTGTCACGTCCCCCGGCGTCAGCTTCCCTGCACTGTGTAAGCGCCGGCCGTAAAGCAGAGCGGTGACGTCACCACTGTGCTCTGCTTTATGGCCGGCGCTGACACAGTGCAGGGAAGCTGACGGCGAGGGACGTGACAGACATCGGAATGTGAGTATGTAGTGTTTTGGTTTTTTTTTTTACTTTTACAATGGTAACTAGGGTAAATATCGGGTTACTAAGCGCGGCCCTGCACTTAGTAACCCGATGTTTACCCTGATTACAGGTGAACACATCGCTAGATCGGCGTCACACACGCCGATCTAGCGATGACAGCGGGGTGATCAGCGACCAAAAAAAGGTGCTGATCATTCCCCACGACCAACGATCTCCCAGCAGGGGCCTGATCTGTTGGTCTCTGTCACACATAAAGATATCGTTAGCGAGATCGTTGCTACGTCACAAAAAGCATGACGTTGCAATGATATCGTTAACAAAGTCGTTATGTGTGAAGGTACCTTTACTCTTCGTGATTGATTTGTCCAAAGGCGGGGACAATGACGCCAGCACTGATTAGGCAATGGACACCACGTGCCACAACAACCACATGTCAGCCCCAGAGAGAGCGAGTGCTGACACCGCAGAAATGGCGCTTGTACGGGAGGCGAGTATAGGCTTTATTATTTGTCATGCGTAGATTTTGCCAACAGTGGCCAAAAAATATCCACGCTGGGATGACTTTTGGTCATGATGAAATAAGTTATACGACTGTAATAATTTCTTACGCAGGGAAAAAACACAAATTAATTGTGACAATTGCAATAGTATACTTTTAGCTGCTTTCTTGATCTCCAAGACTCCAACTTTTTATGCAAGACGAAACCTTAGATTCTAATCGTTACTTTATCCGTTAATTCTTATAGCACATCTATTTTATCTAATTATTCTTGTGCTACTTTTTCACCTATAAGGCAACAGTGAGGTTATTTGATCAAAATTACTGTAGTTATAAAGCTCCAGTCTATTTTAGCACTTACACCAGTTTTCAGCCGTAGATAAGTGTTCCCTACTGTTCTGTATAGTCTGTGATTTTTTTTTTTCAGTGTATTCAATGTCACTGGGTTTTTACTTTTCTAAAGCTGGTTTCACATTTGCGGTTGTGTCCGCAGCGTTTATGCCGCAATTTTCCGCATGCGTCGTGTATTCCTATATTTAACATTAGGGATGCAGATGCCTGCGATTGTATGCGTTTTGCCGTGTTTGACGATGCATGCATCGTTTTGTTGTCTGTGGCTTGGCACGGTAAACGCTACATGTTGTAATTTCAGAGGCGTCAATTTGCTGCCTCGATACATATGCGGTTGTTATCGGAAGGAAAGCAGGCGAAAAAACATATTACAGTCTATGAGAACGAATGCGTTCACAAGCACATGCGTTTGTTTACGCATGCGTTTTAACACAGGAAAACCTGTCTAGACACTGATTAGCCACCCCCCACATACAAACTGATAGAAGGAGGGAGTGGGCATTTGCAGGTCACTACTCAGCAGATTGGGAAGCAGATCAGACAATTGAAAGAACCTGGGAGGAATCTACACTTTGAACAATGTGAGTATCAAAGCCAATGTCTGTATTTTATTTTTTCTGTCTCTACATGTCCTAATAATTTCTGTCTTTTTTTCTTGCTGCATGCATCAAAATGTCATCGTCTTCTTCTGAGGAGCGTCTTGGGCCTGAACAAGGTGGAAATGACAGTGAAGTGAGTACTCACCTCTTCAGATTGGTAAATATTCTCTGTCACATCTACACATGTGACAATTTTTTTTTCTTTTAATTTTCAGAACAGTTCTTCAACTGCGGCAGAGGCCGAGCAGGAGCAGCGTGGACACGGTCGTGTGGCAAGGTGGTGTGTAAGTATACCTGACTGATTGTCCTCTGTTTAATGTATCCTGACTGTACTATTCTGGACTGTTCATTTCTTTACTTTGCTCTTTCTTTACTTTTTTCTTCTTGACTCCTTTTTTTTTCTTGACTTTGAATATTCTTGCCTGTTTTCTGTCTCTGTTGTTTTTTTTCTTTTCCTTATGTTAATGTCTCAAACATTAAATGTATTTAATTTCTAGGATCCAGAACGGGATGAGGACCTCATTGATAACGATATCCTCATCTCCCTGGTCCATAAGCGAGTCCTGTTGTGGGACACCCGGGTTCCGCAGAACTCGGACAACGTGACGATTCGGCGGCTATGGAATGAGGTGGCCCAAGCGATGTGGGATGGCTGGGGTCCACAATGCATTTCGTAAGTATTGCAATATGGTGTGATGCAGCAGTGACCTTATCCGGGATCACACAACTGTGTGTGATGAGAGAAACTCACACACAGTTGTGTGATCACGGCCAAAAGTGCATTGTCTAACCATTATTTTTAGTTTTCAACAGTGCTCAAAGTCAGAACACGTTGGCGTTCAATGAAGGATCGCTTCAACAAGGACCTTCGTCAAGAGAGCCGGGTTCCCAGTGGTTCTGGAGCAAGGATCAGAAAATATAAGCATTTTTGAGACCGGTCCTTGCCCAGAGAACGTAAGTATCTTTTGTGGTGTAATGGGTTGTGTTGTATTGCCTAATCTGTATTTTTCCAATCCCCTTTAACTATTGTAAATCTTTGGTACTAATGTTTTTTTTGTTGTTTTTTTTTTCACAGCACCTGGAGCAGCACTCTTGACCCTGGAGCGGTCCTTCATCAAACAGTCACGGACCCGTCCCAGCCATACAGCAGCGCTGCAGCAAGTGGGCCTGCAACACAGACTGGAGCCCAGGAAGCTGGTCCATCAGGTGTTCCCCTGTCCCAGTCCTCTGCCTCTTTTTTTTTGGCCTCTTCCTGGCAGCGGCAGAGGGCCTCGGACAGGTCACTCATGCCCGAGTTTTTGCACTTGAGCTTGGTCTTTCATGATGGACTCAAAGCGATGGGAGACAGACTGGATAGTGGCCTAAAGCATATGAATACATTTATCCAGGATGTCACCAGAAGCCTTGACCAAGTGAAAGCCGACCTCCAGAGGCCAGCACATTATTTTTTTTTTTTATCGAATAGAAAAGGGCATGTCGGAACACCTTACTCCTGATCTTTTAGTGTCATGGAGGCCTGCAATGCTGCTTACGTGCAGGCTATGCAGCAGACTCGGTATTTTCAGCAGCCAGTGGCCACCTCTGCCAACACTGTCACGCTTGACCTCAATGCCGAGCTCTGCTGCATACCACTGCACGGCCACCACCATTCCAAGCACTGCCGGACACTACAACGCCACCACTATGCCGAGTGCTGCTGGACAGCCCACCGCCATCACCATGCCAACTGCTGCCCCCACCATGCAGCAGCAACACCCGGATCAGGACAGGTCGGCCACCGTCACCAGGTTGCAACAGCACCCAGATCATGGCATGCTTTTCACCACCAGCATGCAGCAGCACCCGGACCCTGGAATGGCTTTCGCCACCACTACAATGCAGCAGCAGGACCCCGGCATGGCCTTCCCCACCACAACCATGCAGCGGCACACGGACCATGACAGGTCGGCCACCATGACCAGGCCACAAGAAATGAGCCCACCGAGGCTCCTCAGACCACAGCGCCGATCCCAAAAAGGGAAAGGGAAAAAGAAACAGCGGACTATCGCTATCCCTCCCCCCTCACCTCCCAATGTGTCTGTGATGTCAGGTTTGTCTCGCCCTTCCAGTGTGTCTCTGCCTTCCCATGCCTCTAGCACCATCCCTGAACTCCCTGACCCCACTACTTTTATTGCCCCTTCTCCTGCAACCCCTGCGTCATTTTCAGTTAGGCAAGCCTCACAGCTACACACCCCCCAGTTCCATCACTCTACCCCAAGCCGGCGCAGTAAATTTTTTTTTTTAAATAAATGTTAATGTTTTTTTGCCCCCAATACTGTTTGGTTATTTGTGTATTTTGCCGCCGGCAACACACACTGTGCGTCGAACACACTGCGCCGCACACTTTGTTTTTTTGCCACCTCATAGCTCCAGGAGTTATTAACCCCTTCTCGACCTGTGATGCCACGTAGGCATTATGAAAGTTGGTGCCAATCCAACCTGTGATGCCTATGTGGTGTCATGGAGGGATCGTGTCCCTGCAGATTGGGTGAAAGGGTTAACTCCAATTTCACCGGATCTGCAGGGACAGGGGGAGTGGTACTTCAGCTCAGGGTGGGTGGCTTTGCCCCCACGTGGCTACGATCACTCTCATTGGCTGTTGAAAGTGAAACAGCCAATCAGAGCAATTTATAATATTTCACCAATGAAACTTGGTGAAATATTACAATCCAGCCATGGCCGATGCTGCAATAACATCGGCCATGGCTGGAGACCCCGATCTGAACCCCCCATGGACTGACAGCTGCGATCTGCAGCCACTGCTAGTGTTTCCTACCCCTCCGTCCTGTCCTCCGCGCCCTCCTCTCCCCTCCGTCCTGCCCGGCGCCCCCCGCCCCCGTACCTCCGGGGTCCCTCCCGGAGTCCGTCCAGCATCTAGGATGGGCGCCGCTATCTTCCAAAATGGCAGGCGGCAGATTCGTTCATTCATTTTGATAACTGTAATAGGTTCTACCACAGTGATCAAAATAAAAAAAAAATAGTAAATAGCCCCCCCCCCATAGGTAGTGAACATCATAACATAAAGAAAATATATTTATTTTTATTTTTCCACTAGGGTTAGGGTTAGAACTAGGGTTAGGGTTAGAATTAGGGTTGGAATTAGGGTAAGTGCACACGGTGCGGATTTTGCTGCGGATTCGCAGCAGTTTTCCATGCGGTGTACAGTACCATGTAAACCTATGGAAACACAAATCTGCTGTGCCCATGGTGCCGAAAATACCACGCAGAAACGCAGCATTGTATTTTCCGCAGCATGTAAATTCTTTGTGCGGATTCCGCAGCGTTATACACCTGTTCCTCAATAGGAATCTGCAGGTGTAAAACCGCAGGTGAAATCCACACAAAAAACGCAGGAAATCTGCGTAAATCCACTTGTAAAACGTAGTGCGTTTTACCTGTGGATTTTTCAAAAACGCTGAAATACCCGCACACGAATCCGCAACGTGGGCACATAGGGTTAGGGTTGGAATTAGAGTTAGGGTTGGAATTAGGGATAAGATTAGGGTTAGCGGTGTGGTGGGGTTAGGGTTGTGGTTAGGGTTATGTTTAGGGTTGGGATTAGGGTTAGGGGTGTGTTGGGGTTAGTGTTTGAGTTAGAATTGAGGGGTTTCCACTGTTTAGGCACATCAGGGGGTCCCAAGCGACATGGCGCCACCATGGATACCAGCCAATCTTGCATTCAAAAAGTCAAATGATGCTCCCTCCCTTCGGAGCCCCGACGTGTGCCCAAACAGTGGTTTACCCATTCATATGGGGTATCTGCGTACTCAGTAAAAATTGCACAACAAATTTGGTGGTCTATTTTCTCCTGTTACCCTTGGGAAAATAAAAAATTGGGGCTAAAAAAACATTTTTGAGGATTATTTTCACGGCTGTACGTTATAAACTTCTGTGAAGCACTTGGGGGTTCAAAGTGCTCACCACACATCTAGATAAGTTCCTTAGGGGGGTCTAGTTTCTAAAATGAGGTCACTTGTGGGGGTTTTTCTACTGTTTAGGCACATCAGGGGCTCTGCAAACGCAACATGACACCCGCAGACCATTCCATCAAAGTCTGCATTTCAAAACGTCACTACTTCCCTTCCGAGCCCCGACGTGTGCCCAAATAGTGGTTTACCCCCACATATGGGGTACCAGTGTACTCAGGATAAATTGTGCAACAACTTTTGGGGTCCAATTTCTCCGGTTACCCTTGAGAAAATAAAAAAAATGCGGACTAAAAAAATCAGTTTTGAGAAAAAAAAAAAGATTTTTTACTTTCACGGCTCTGCGTTATAAACTTCTGTAAAGCACTTGGGGGTAACTGCTCAACACACATCTAGATAAGTTCCGTGGGAGGTCTAGTTTCCAAAATTGGGTCACTTGTGTGGGAGCTCCAATGTTTAGGCACACAGGGGCTCTCCAAACGCGACATGGTGTCCACTAACGATTGGAGCTAATTTTTCATTCATAAAGTCAAATGGCGCTCCTTCCCTTCCGAGCCTTTGCCGTGCACCCAAACAGTAGTTTCTCCCACTTATGAGGTATCAGTGTACTCAGGAGAAATTGCCCAACAAATTTTAGGATTCATTTTATCCTGTTGCCCATGTGAAAATGAAAAAATTGAGGCTAAAAGAATTTTATGTGAAAAAAAGATCAATTTGTGAAGCACCTGGGGGTTCAAAGTGCTCACTATGCATCCAGATACTTTAAGTTCCCTGGTGGGTTTAATTTCCAAAATGGGGTCACTTGTGGGGGAGCTCCAATGTTTAGGCACATAAGGGCTCTCCGAACGCAACATGGTGTCTGCTAAAGATTGGAGCCAATTTTTCATAAAAAAAAAAAATGGCGCTCCTTCCCTTCCGAGCCTTGCCGTGCACCCAAACAGTGGTTCCCCCCACATATGGGGTATCAGCGTACTCAGGACAAATTGGACAACAACTTTCGCAGTCCACTTTCTCCTTTTACCCTTGGGAAAATAAAAAAATTGTTGCTAAAAATCATTTTTGTGACTAAAAAGTTAAATGTTCATTTTTTCCTTCCATGTTGCTTCTGTGAAACACCTGAAGGGTTAATAAACTTCATGAATGTGGTTTTGAACACCTTGAATGTGAAGTGGTCTCTAAAAAAATGGTTTTGTAAATTTTGTTGTAAAAATGAGAAATTGCTGGTCAAATTTTAACCCTTAACTTCCTAGCAAAAAAAAAATTTTGTTTCCAAAATTGTGCATGTGGGAAATGTTATTTATTAACTAATTTGTGTCACATAACTCTCCGGTTTAACAAAATAAAAATTCAAAATGTGAAAATTGCTAAATTTTCAAAATGTTCGCCAAATTTCCATTTTTTTCACAAATAAACGCAAAAATTATCGACCTAAATTTACCACTAACATGAAGCCCAATATGTCACGAAAAAACAGTCTCAGAATCGCTAGGATCCATTGAAGCGTTCCTGAGTTATTACCTCATAAAGCGACACTGGTCAGAATTGCAAAAAATGGACAGGTCATTAAGGTCGAAATAGGCTGGGTCATGAAGGGGTTAAGTAGAACACTGCAGCTTTGTGTGTTTGGTATGGAGCTTGTATTTTATCCATAATCTCTTCAGTCTGCTTAATCTATGTGTCGCAGACTGAAGAGACAATGGCGGTAATACAAAGCAGATCTATACTCAACAGGTCACGTGTCATAAATAGTGAGTTCATGATGCACAAAACTGCGTCTTGAACTCATTATTTATGACACCTGACCTGTTGAGTAGAGAACTGCCTTATATAACCTCCATTTTCTGTTCAGTCTACGTAATCTATTTCACACAAACTGAAGAGACGATGGAGGTCATACAAGGCATATCTATACTCACCTGGACAGGTGTCAGAAATAGTGAAATCATGAGGCTGGGTTTTGTGCTCCTGAAGCCATTATTTCTCACACATGAACTGGTGAGTATAGATCTGCTTTGTATTATAACTCCATCGTCTCTTCAGTCTGCGTCCAATAGATACTGCAGAACAGAATCAGGATGTAATGATGTCAACTACCTTACCACTAGCAACATACCGTATTTTTCGCTTTATAAGACGAACCTGATTATAAGACACACCCCCATGTTTGGTGAAGAAAAAGATGATTTTATGTTAAATGGGGGTCTGTCTTATAATGCCAGTTTCCGTCTTACAAATCATATGCCCCTCACCCTGGTATCTATATAACACCCATCCTGGCATATGGCCCCCCCTGTGCTGGCACATTGCCCCCCCCATCTCATCCTGGATATGGCCCCCCGTCACTATAAGCCCCCCTGCTGGCACGCACATGGCCCCTCTATATGCCACCCTGCTAGCACGCACATGGCCCCCCTCTATATAGCACGCATATGGCCCCCCAGTCACTACATGCCCCCCTGCAGGCACACACATGGCCCCCCAGTCACTACATGTACCCCTGCAGGCACACACATGGCCGCCCAGTCACTACATGCCCCCCTGTAGGCACACACATAGCCCCCCCAGTCACTACACACACCCCTGCAGGCACACACATGGCCCCCCCCCAGTCACTACATCCCCCCCTGCAGGCACACACATGCCCCCCGTGTCACTATATGCCACCCTGCAGGCACACACATGGCCCCCCCAGTCACTACGTGCAGGCATGCACATGATAAAATAACAAACACTTAGCTCACCTTCCAATGATAGCTCCATGCTCCCAACTCCTCAGTTGCACTTCCTGTGCCTGTTTCCCAGTCATCAGATCATGTGACCTGGGCACATAGTGATGATATTACTGTGCGGTGCCGATCACATGATCAGATGTCCACACAGACACAGGAAGAGCCACGGGAGAACTGGGAGCATGTAGCCATCATCAGAAGGTGAGTTAAGTGTATATTATTTTATCATGTGCATGCCTGCAGGGGGGCATATTCATGATGGGAGGAGGGGTAGTGCAGGCACATGTAATATGCACTGCTCCTCTGTCAACCAACTCGGCATGGCTTCAGCACCAAGGTGATGGACAGCGAGTGCAGTGAATATTACATGAGGCTACTCCTGCTGTCTCTGCATTCTGCAGCCAGCCCACTCCAGCCCCCTGGCACCACTCCAGAGCTGCCCTCCCTCCTCTACAGCACATCACATCACACAGATTTGGATTACAAGACGCACCCCCCCACTTTCCCCCAAAATTTGGGGGAACAAAAGTGTGTCTTATAATCCGAAAAGTACGGTAAGTGGTTTTTAGAGGAAAGACATGAGACTCGGTACAGGTATCAAAACATGTTGTTTATTAACAAAAAATATTAGTAACATTTAAAACATACCTGGTACAGACCCAAACCCAACAGGACATTTTACACAATATTATCTTGCCATGCCACACGTCCAATATCAGAAACAAAATAGGCAGCAAATTGGTCCCGCATGTGGGCAACTTCAACAGTTGACCGCAGCGGGGGATGCTGGTAATCTGGCAATGGGTTTGCAACTGGTTCATCCAGTTCAATGTTGGGTTGCTCCTTAGCCATTATGTAAATTATGTAATTGTGGAGAACCACACAGGCTTTGACAACCTCATCGACTGTCTCCGTTTTTAGATTAATGGCTGTCCCAAGAATGCGCCATTTTGAGACAAGAATCCCAAAGGTACACTCAACTGTTTTTTGGGCCCTGGTCAGTCTGTCATTATAAATCCTCTTAGTGTGGTTCAAGTCCCGACTGGAATATGGCTTCAGTAGGTTTTCACACATCTGAAAGGCCTCATCCCCAACCATAACAAATGGCATCGGTGGGCCTTGAGTGTTGGGGAGAGGTTGTGGCAGGGGAAAATTAAAATTTTTGCCATACAAACGTCGGCCCATATCCGAGTTCTTGAAAGTTTGGGAGTCATTGTCACGGCCGAAAGCTCCAATGTCAACGGCAATAAAGCAACAGTCCGCATCTGCTACTGCCATGAGCACTGTAGAAAAATATTTTTTGTAGTAAAAGTACTCTGATCCAGATCTGGCGGGTTTGGTAATCCGTATGTGCTTTCCATCCACCGCTCCCAAACAGTTGGGGAAATTACACACACTCCAGATTTTTTCGGCAATTTCCAACCACATGTCCGCGGTGGGTAGGGGGATAAATTCATCCCTGAGAACGTTCCACAAAGCCCAGCAGGTGTCTGCAACTATTCCAGACAAGGTGGAAATTACAAGCCAGTACTGAAAGTGGAGCGATGATAAGCTCTCTCTGGTAGCCAGGAATCTGAAAGAAAAAAAAAATGGAAAAATTACTAACCGTTCTATTTATGGTGGTGTTTAGCTAAACACATAAAGGAAAATACAAATAATACATGGCAGACCAACAATAATTATGACAGGCATTTGTTTAGAATTATTACGTACCTTAAGGTACCTTCACACTGAGCAACTTTCCAACGAGAACGACAGCGATCCGTGACGTTGCAGCGTCCTGGATAGCGATCTCATTGTGTTTGACACGCAGCAGTGATCAGGATCCTGCTGTAACATCGCTGGTTGGAGCTAGAAGTCCGGAACTTTATTTGGTCGTCAGGTCGGCGTGATTCGTCCTGTTTGACAGCAAAAGCAACGATGCCTGCAATGGTTTTTCATGGAGCGAACAACCAGCGAGAACGATAAGTACGTCACTGGATCGCTCCTGCATCGCTCAGCTGTTGCCGGTGTTTGACGTCTCATAGCGAACTAAACAGCGACGCTGCAGCGATCGGCTCGTTGTTTATATCGCTGCAGCGTCGCTAAATGTGACGGTACCTTTAGTGTGACCAGGAGACATTCCTCTGCAGGAATCACTCTATGGAGCTGGGTGTCCTGTCTCCGGATGGCTCCTTGGACACGACCAAGCAAATCCTGAAAAGTCTGTTGAGACATCCTGGTATATTCCGGGAATTTGTCCGGGTTGGCATTAAGCTCGCCATATAGCATGTTCAATAATGGGGTGTCTCCAAAAACGCCGACTCCTTGTCCTTCTCTGTCTTTCTCGATGTCTTTGTTGCTTTCAAGCAAACACACAGGCAAGAAAACGCTTGATACTTAAATCCAGGTTGAAATAAAAGCTGTCCATGACACAGGATACAGTAGCAAAATCTAAAGATTTCAGCAGTCCAAGGGTATATATAAAGATATCCCATAATATACGCCCACTGTAGTCCCATTGGCGGTGTCTGTTTATCTAGATTTTTCTCCTGTTAGGCTAGGTTCATATTGCGTTAGTGGGTATCCGCTAACGGAATCCGTTACATAGCGCCACTAACGCAATGTAACGGATCCGTTGGCGCACCCATTGACCGCAATGTATGTAACGCATCCTAACGCATGGCATTTTTGGCATGCGTTAGCGATGCTCCATTATTTTGTGACGGACCTCGAACGCTGTCTGCAGCGTTTTTTGGTCCGTTTTCGCTAGCGCAGATCGGGCATCTGCGCTAGCGCGATCGCTAAACGCGATCCCTTTTTGGACATTGCGTTAACGCAGTCCGTTAGCATATGCGCTAAACGGACTGCACTAGCGCAATGTGAACCTAGCCTTAGATTTTCCACCATGCGCACAGGAAACGCAAACGCATGCAAAACGCATCAAAAAGTGTGTAAACGTTGCGTTTTTTTAATGGATGCGGTACATTATGCGTCTAAAAAATGCTGCGCTTGCACGTTTACAGTGCGTTTCAGGTGGCGGCCTAAACGCTGCGGTTTCAACCGCAAATGTGAAACTAGCCTTAATTGGATACATTAATGTTCATCAGTACTGTGTTACATGTAATGCCTTTGTCCTTTTTCACACTTCGTTTTCTATATGCTTGCTTCTACATTTCACACATTAGTTTTGACATGTAAACTCTTGGATTTGAACCATTTTATTCCCAATTCAGTTTTCTGACTCAGAGTGAACATGAGTGCCTTAATCCTCTTACAAGAATTAATTGCATGCTTTAGTCATCACCTCTGACCCTTCTACAGTTCCTTCTGGGGCAGGTTTCTTCCTAACACAGCCTTGTTGGTTACTAAAAACATAACTCTCACAGCTCATCGTTATGAAAGATGGTTGGATTTCTAGACAGAAGTTAACACTGCAGCCAGTCAGTCATTGACCAACAATGCTGGAGGAGAAGGAGAGGAGGATAAAACAGCGTGGGATTGGTAGAGGAGTTTGAGCTATTGATTTATAACTCACTCATGCAATAACTATCTATATAATTGTCTAAGGGATACATCCGTCTGTTTGTCTGTAACGGAAATCCCGCGTCGCTGATTGATCACGGCCGGCTGCGACCAATCAGCGACGGGCAAAGTCCGGCCGCAAATTTGCGCTTCTCTACTGCCCTCCAGTCAGTGCCCCCTCCCTACTCCCCAGTCAGTGCCCCCATAACGGTTTAGCAGTCCGTTAAACGGACTACGTTACACCGCGGCATAACGCGGTGTAATGCAGTCTGTTAATGCTGCTAATAACCCTGTGTGACCAACTTTTTACCTATGCCTATGCAGCATCAATAGTAAAAAGATCTAATGTTAAAAATAATTTAAAAAAATTATTATATTCTCACCTTCCGGCGCCTTTCCCGCTCCTCGCGACGCTCCGGTCCCAAGAATCCATTGCGGCAATGACCGGACTGACGCAAGACCACTACATCATCACGTGTTATTGCGCAATGCATTCTTGGAACCGGAGTGTCGCGATGAGCATCGCGAAACGCCTGGGCTGGATCCGGGGGCCGCCGGAAAGTGAGTATATAACGATTTTTTATTTTAATTCTTTTGTTAACAGGGATGTGGTGCCCACATTGCTATATACGTGGGATGTGTTATGTACTGCATGGGCTGTGTTATAAACTGCGTGGCCTGTGATATATACAGGTCCTTCTCAAAAAATTAGCATATAGTGTTAAATTTCATTATTTACCATAATGTAATGATTACAATTAAACTTTCATATATTATAGATTCATTATCCACCAACTGAAATTTGTCAGGTCTTTTATTGTTTTAATACTGATGATTTTGGCATACAACTCCTGATAACCCAAAAAACCTGTCTCAATAAATTAGCATATCAAGAAAAGGTTCTCTAAACCAGAGGTCCCCAACCTTTTTTGCACCAGGGACCGACTTTAAGCAAGACCAGTTTTCCATGGCCCGGTGGGGTGGGGGTGGGGCAGGGGCGGGGCTCTGGTCATATGGGGGTGGAGTTATGGAGGGGTGGAGCTTAGTGCATACTTATCATATAATTATGACATTTATAATGAGAATGTGATTCTCACACACACACACACACATTCTCACACACACAATCACACACACACATTCACACACACACATTCTCACACACACATTCACACACCCCTCTCACCTCTCCTCGCACTCTCCCACAGCATCTCATTGCCTTCCTCTGACACAGCCGGCCACTGAATGATGACGTCATCCAGCGGCGCGTCTGTGTGAGAGGAAGCAGGAAGACAGATCGCTGGGCAGTGGAGCTGCAGGGATTTCTCCCTGACCGTCACAGCCACCCTGCAGGGGCTCCCCTCCACCTCTGCACTTGTTGGGAGCCGGCGCTCTGCAGCTTCTCTGTGCCGGCTGTCAGCTTGACAGTCGGCACAGAGAACAGCTGACTCCCTGACCGGGGGCAGCAGAATGCAGCCGCCGGGGGAGACACTGCGGACCGCCGAATGAGGCGGCCCGACTGCGCCCCCCTGCCGGCTGCGCCCCCCTAGATACGCCACTGGGCGTGTCAGTGAGGAGAGCCTGCCGCCCCACCCCGTCAGGAACACACCATGCTGCGCAGGAGGGCTGTGTCACTAAGACCCGCCTGACGCCCCGCCCTGCATAATGTTCTCTGCCGGGAGCTGCGAGCTGTCACAAAGCGTGCTCTGACCAGGCGCAGGGCCACGAAGCTAGCTGTCAGCGGCGCCGCGGACCGGCTGAAAAACCCCAACGGCCCGGTCCTGGTCCGCGGACCGGCGGTTGGGGACCTCTGCTCTAAACGACCTATTACCCTAATCTTCTGAATCAACTAATTAACTCTAAACACATGCAAAAGATACCTGAGGCTTTTAGAAACTCCCTGCCTGGTTCATTACTCAAAACCCCCATCATGGGTAAGACTAGCGACCTGACAGATGTCAAGAAGGCCATCATTGACACCCTCAAGCAAGAGGGTAAAACCCAGAAAGAAATTTCTCAACAAATAGGCTGTTCCCAGAGTGCTGTATCAAGGCACCTCAATGGTAAGTCTGTTGGAAGGAAACAATGTGGCAGAAAACGCTGTACAACGAGAAGAGGAGACCGGACCCTGAGGAAGATTGTGGAGAAGGACCGATTCCAGACCTTGGGGAACCTGAGGAAGCAGTGGACTGAGTCTGGTGTGGAAACATCCAGAGCCACCGTGCACAGGCGTGTGCAGGAAATGGGCTACAGGTGCCGCATTCCCCAGGTAAAGCCACTTTTGAACCATAAACAGCGGCAGAGGCGCCTGACCTGGGCTACAGAGAAGCAGCACTGGACTGTTGCTAAGTGGTCCCAAGTACTTTTTTCTGATGAAAGCAAATTTTGCATGTCATTCGGAAATCAAGGTGCCAGAGTCTGGAGGAAGACTGGGGAGAAGAAAATGCCAAAATGCCTGAAGTCCAGTGTCAAGTACCCCCAGTCAGTGATGGTGTGGGGTGCCATGTCAGCTGCTGGTGTTGGTCCACTGTGTTTCATCAAGGGCAGGGTCAATATCAGGAGATTGTGGAGCACTTCATGCTTCCATCGGCTGAAATGCTTTATGGAGATGAAGATTTCATTTTTCAGCACGACCTGGCACCTGCTCACAGTGCCAAAACCACTGGTAAATGGTTTACTGACCATGGTATTACTGTGCTCAATTGGCCTGCCAACTCTCCTGACCTGAACCCCATAGAGAATCTGTGGGATATTGTGAAGAGAAAGTTGAGAGACGCAAGACCCAACACTCTGGATGAGCTTAAGGCCGCTATTGAAGCATCCTGGGCCTCCATAACATCTCAGCAGTGTCACAGGCTGATTGCCTCCATGCCACGCCGCATTGAAGCAGTCATTTCTGCCAAAGGATTCCCGACCAAGTATTGAGTGCATAACTGAACATTATTATTTGATGGTTTTTTTGTTTGTTATTAAAAAACACTTTTATTTGATTGGATGGGTGAAATATGCTAATTTATTGAGACAGGTTTTTTGGGTTATCAGGAGTTGTATGCCAAAATCATCAGTATTAAAACAATAAAAGACCTGACAAATTTCAGTTGGTGGATAATGAATCTATAATATATGAAAGTTTAATTGTAATCATTACATTATGGTAAATAATGAAATTTAACACTATATGCTAATTTTTTGAGAAGGACCTGTACTACGTGGCTGTGCAATATACTACGTGGCTGTGCAATATACTGCGTGGCTGTGTTATATAGTACGTGGGCTGTGTTACATACTGCGTGGGTTGTGCTATATACTACTATATTCTACATATTCTAGAATACCCGATCTAGAATACCCGATCGGGCCACCATCTAGTGTACAATATAAAAAGGGTAGAAAACCCCTTTGATGGTAAGACCGCTGTCAAGTTACCCTATATGTTCAGATAGACATTCCCTATAGTATGCTGTACAAACTGTTTTTACTCTTGAGCGGTCTTAGAAAAATGAAGCATGAGTGTCTGACTGAATGACCGTTCAATAGCTTTGTCATGGACACAGTCACAAGATTTAAAGATGTTCTTTCCTGCTTTACATATTTGATATGTTTGAGATGCAGACAAGGTGGATTCACAAGTGATTTGTTATCTTGGAAAACAAAAGCAGCCATACACAAAGTTCATTTGACAGACTGCTATTTTTACCAACTTAGGCCACTTTCACACATCAGGGTTTTGCTGTCAGGCTAAATCCGGCGAATTTTGAAAAAAACGGATCCGTTTTTTTCTCATAGAATTGTATTAGCGCCGGATGGTCTCACGTTTCATCCTTTTTTTGCCGGATCCGTCGAAAATCCGTTTTCCGGCGGCTGGAGAAAACGGACATAGGAACGTTTTTTCTGTCCATCGAAAAAACAGACAGCGACAGATCCGGCGAAAAATGGGTGAAATGTGAGGTCAAATCATGGAATCCGGCAAAGGATTCTGTTTTTTAAACAAGTCATGCATTTTCCATTCTGGAGTCTGTCTCTCTCTCTCTTTCCTCCCCAGAATCCAAAATAGCCGGCAGATGTACAAACTCGGATCCGGCGTAAAAACGGATCCATCACATCAGTTTTTCACAATTTACGACGGATCCGTTTTTTTTCAAAATTCGCCAGATTTAGCCTGACGGCAAAAACCTGATGTGTGAAAGTAGCCTTACCTATACAAATAGAAGACAGGAGAGTCTGTCAGACAGTTGCCTGTGGCTTATCTCCTCTGAAAACAACTGAATTGGCCATTGAAATTCTAGTGGCTCAATCCTGTTCTCCAAAATCATCTGTTGAATATGGAGACTTCCCCACTTTACCCAACAGTCAGTGGGCTTTAACAACTTTCATGTAATGTATTTGGGGCCAAGCGAGTTTTCTAGAGATCTGTTAGTGGACACAATTGTCATGTTTTTGTACAATTGATTTTTGGGTATAATACACATCTCGTAGATTTATATAAAATCGAATATTGTACACGTTTAGCTGTTCATATTCAGAATGTGACAACTTGTGGTTCTAGTAGGGATTAATGGTGGCGTAGGATTTGTTTGGTAATTGTTTGTATTATACCCATGCTTGCAAATACAAAACAGAGTTTAAACCCTTCCAGCAACAGATCGTCCATGTACATTGTAGTTTGCGCCAACTGTGTACATCAAGACGTACATGTACATCACCAAGATTCTGCAATGTGAGCTAGCTGTAAAATAGAGGAGATCGACCCAGTCAGGACAGGAACCCTACTGAAAATAAAAGGGTGGTAAATCTCACTCGGCTAAGTTGAGTTTCCTGTCCTGCCAGGGACCCTTGTGCCGGCGGTTCAAGATTTTTATTTTTACTCACCCACGCCTGTTCTGGCACTGGAAGAACAGGCAGGGCGCCTGTATGTCGGCCTTCAGGTGGTGAAGTGCCATCCGCTGGTCCTGTGGGGCCTTGTTGTACGTGCGGACATGGGGCAGCGTAGTCAGTGGTCCAGCGATTCTTCTGTGGATGAGGTGCTGCTCTTCCTCCTCTGCCGGCTGTCCATCACTCCAGGCTGAGCTCTGCTTCTGGGTAGTGCTGCTGGCGTCACGTGCAAGACATGCTGGGAATGGGCGTGCCCATGTGACATGCTGGATCCAAGATGGTGGCGCCCATGATGAAATCGCCGGCCAGTGGGGTGGGGAGTTTTCAGGCGTCCTGGCAGGGTGGCGGAGGTGGGATGGGCATAGAGGGGCACAGGAGGAGGCGGAGAGCGCATTGGATCCCTCTTAAAAGGAGGGATGACCACAGAGGAGGTGCTCATGTCCAATGCTCAACATGGAAGAGTTTGTGGAGCAGAAGCTCTTACCAATTTCTAAGCCTGGTCACCAAAGAGGATCAGGCATCGGGAGAAGCAGCCGCTCGAGTGGCAGTCGTCCCAACCAGAGGTCGCAGGGCTCCTCAGTATCCAGGAGGGACATTGTTCGTACCTCTGATCAGCCTCCGAATCTGATACCCTCGATTGACAGCGGTGGTGAGTTATCTACGAGAATGTCACCCTGGCGATAATGGGGGTCATTTTCATAGCTTAATCATCAGGGGCCGAGGAAGGCTAGCGCCAAAACAAGGAATAAGGAGTGTGCCCTTTGCAAAACCCCACTGGCAGTTCAGTGGCAAAAGGATCTCTGCGCTGACTGTATACATAAAACAAGAAGGGATGAGACTCCCGACTTCGCCACAAGCCTTAGAACCATACTCGTGGAGGAGGTAAAAGGTTCCCTAACTTGAGCTGTAAGAAAAGGGAGCAAGAAGAGCCATAAAGTGCTCACAGACTCTGAAGCCTCTACTTCTGGTGGAGATTATCTTGAGAGATCCCCATGTCCCTCCTCTTCCCAATCCTCAGACTCCTCATCAGGCAGTGATATAGGGGGGCCGACTGTGCTTTCCAGCGGAGGATATGGAGAGACTGGTTAAAGCAGTCAGGTCCACAATGGGCCTAAAAGAGGACAAAACACCTAGATCCTTAGAGGATATTATGTTCGGGGGCCTGGAGGAAAAGAAGAAGCGCACCTTCCTCTTCCAAAAGAGGGTACCCCTTTGAGGAAAAAGACAGCTGGGAAAAAAATCCCTAGGTCCTCTAAAAAATTGTCCCTGCCTTTAGAGGACTCTAGCATGCTAAGAGACCCATTGGACAAAAAGACAGATGGGTTCTTGAGACACACCTGGGAGACAGCCGCAGGGGGCTTGAAACCAGCGATAGCTGGGACGTGTACTGCTCGCTCTCATGATCTGGCTGCAACAGATGATTCTGGTGCAAGGGGCAGCAGCCTTCTTAGCAGACTCAGTAAGGTTGCCAGCCAGGGCGGCAGGCCTGTCGAATGCAGCGAGATGCACCCTGTGGCTAAAATGGTGTCCGAGTGATTTGCCTTCAAAGAATAGACTCTGTTCCATCCCGTGTGATGGTCAAATCCTCTTTGGGCAGAAGCTAGAGGATACTTTGGTAAAAGCAGGGGATAGAAAGAAGGGATTTCCCTGTTTCCCAGGCGAGACCAGGAAACCTTTTCAGAGAAGGAAATTTAATAGAGGTTGTCCCACAGGGGAAAGGAAGAGCTGGGACTTTAAGGACAGAAAGGGGTCTGGTTACATGTTCAGAGGGCCCTCTACATCATCAAAAAAGTCCCCCCAATGATGTGAGGTCAGAGGTAGGGGGAATGCTCTCTCTTTCTCCCTTCCTGGGTGAATATCTCCCCCAGTTGTTGGGTACTGAAAGGCATCATAGACAGCTTAAGAATAGATTTCATCCATCCACCCCCACAGACATTTGTGTTAACACCTCCCAGAAAGTCTCAGAAGGAACAACTAGCCCTGGAGGCGGAGGTCTTGGGACTGGTGCAGAAACAGAATCTACAAGAAGTCCCGAGGCAAGAGGAAGAGTATTTTATTCCCCCCTCTTTTTGATACAAAAGTCAGACAGTTCTTGAAGAACCATTGTCAACCTGATGAAGCTCAACCAGTGGGTAGAGAATTAATCCTTCAATATGGTGTCAAAAAACACGACTATAAAGATTTTATTCCACCACTGCTTCATGGCGGTGATGGACTTAAAGGATGCCTGTTACCATGTCCCAATCCATCGGGATCATCAAAAGTACCTGAGGGTAGCTCTGTGTCCAGGGGCAGATCAGGCACTACCAATATGCAGCCCTTCTGTTCAGTCTGTCTACAGCTCCAAGGGTGTTTACCAAGGTAATGGCAGAGGTGATGTCTTACCTTCTTCTCGGGACATAGATATCATCCCGTACCTGAATGACTTCATTATAGTGGGGAGGTCAGAAGGTCACTGAATAGATCAGGTGAAGGAAGTGATTTTAACTCTAATGGAGCTAGGATGGGTGGTGAATACCCTCAAGTCAAAGTTAGTACCAGAAAAGGTACAATCCTTCCTTGGGTTGGCACTGGACTCCGAACGTCAACTTTGCCTCCTGCCAGAGAGCAAAATTGTCAAGATAAGGGGTTTGGTTCTGTCAGCAATACGGCAGCCGGTAATGACACTGAGAAGGGCGATGTCACTGCTAGGCTCTCTAACATCTTGTATACCGGCAGTAGGATGGGCACAGTTTCACCTAAGGCAGCTATAGTGGGAGGTCCTGTCAGCGCAGAGATAATTGAAAGGACATTTGGAAGGAAAAATATACATTTTTCCTTGGTTGTAAGAGATTCCCAAACATGGTGGACTGGAAGAGAGCATTTGGCATCGGGGGTCCAGTGGCTAAGACCAGTGGATGACGTGATCACGACCGATGCGAGTGGTATGGGATGGGGAGCACATCTAAAATCCCACGCAGTGCAGGGAACCGTGTCTTCTCTATAAAGAGATCAGGGTTCGAATTGTAAAGGAACTGGGCTGTGGAAAAGACCTTGAGATATTTTCTCCCCTTGCATCAAGGCCGCCATACCCGAGTCAAGTCGGACAGTCGAGCAGTGGTGGCTTATATCAACTGCCAGGGGGGACAAGATCCCGTACTTTAATGGAGGTAGCCAGCATCCTGTTTCAGTTGGCAGAACAACACCTGCTATCGCTCACGGCACTTCACATGAGGGACATCGAAAATACAAAGGCAGACTTCCTGAGTTGCAGGGAATTGAGACAGGGGGAATGGTCCCTAAACCCTCGAGTGTTCCAGCAGATAGTATAGTCTTCGGCAACAGTTGTGGAGAGTCAATGGGTTACCATGGTAGACAGAGGACGTCAAGTCCATTTATGTAACTAAAAAATACTGGAAAAAATATATAAAAGTTTAACCCTTTCATGACTGGATGTATTTTTGCTTTGCGTTTTTTGCTCCCCTTCTTCCCAGAGCCATAACTTTTTTTATTGGCCATGTGCGGGCTTGTTTTTTGCGAGACGAGTTGTACTTTTCAACAACATTAGTTTTCACATATCGTAAAATGGGAAAAAATTCCAAGCGCGGTGCTACAAAAAAGTGCAATTCCACAGTTTTTTTTTTTTTACCATGTGCACTAAATGCTAAAACTGACCTGCCATTATGATTCTCCAGGCCATTACGAGTTCATAGACATTAGATACAGATTGGGAAAATTGTGGTAAATTTCTGCGCTGCTAAATCACTAGAATTCCAGAATTATTCGTACATATGGCTTTATTATTCTACGTGTTTCGGAGTTCAAGACTCCTTCATCAGGAAACATCCTGAGCACGGCGATACCAGATATGTGTATATTTTATTTTTTTTATTGTTTTATTTTCAATGGGGCGAAAAGGGGGTGATTTGAACTTTTTTATTTTATTACATTTTAAAAAACTTTTTTTTTTTTTTTTAACTTTTTGCACGCTTCAATAGTCTCCATGGGAGACTAGAAGCTGCAGTTGTCTGATGCCTCTGCTACACACAGGCGATGATCAGATCGCCTATGTCTAGCAGAAATGCTCACTTGCTATGAGCACCAACCACTGGGCGGCGCTCATAACAGTCCAGCTATGACAACAATAGAGGCCTGCTGGAGACCTCTGGTTGTCAGGCCAACCCATTGGTGACCTGCAATCACGTGATGGGGTCACCGATGGGGGAATTTCCGGAGCACTTCCAGTAAGCACGAGTTAAATACCATTGTCAGAGATTGACAGCAACATTTAACAGGTTAACAGCCGCGGGTGGATCACGATTCCACCCGCGGCTGTAAGAGGCACATGTCAGCTGTTCAAAACAGCTGACGTGTGGCAGAAACGTGGGCTCAGCGCCGGAGCCCATATCAAAGGGAGGGATTCCGACGTGGGCGTACTATTACACCCAACGTCGGAAAGGGGTTAAATAACCCACTTCATAGCATAAAATCTGCAATAGAAAACTATGAATTCATTGAAAGAAAAAATAGTATCAATAAAAACTACAGCTCAATTCCTAAAAATAAACACACAGCTGATTCAACAAAAGAAAATTTATGGTGACAATTTTTAACCACTAAAATATAAGAACATTTTATTAAGTTTAGTATAGCTATAATTGTACTGAGCAGAAGAATCATATTATTAGGTCATTTTTACTACATACTATAGGTTGTAAAAGCAACCCCTCCCCCCCCCCCCAATTTTTTTTTTTTTTTGCCATTTGATCACAATTGCAATATTTTTTCAGCACATTATTTGGTAAAATAAATGGTTGGGAAATAAACATCTCCATCCAGTAATAATAGAACCAGAACACTTCCTTTTTTCAAAATCTATTATCTTCATCTATATAATCGTCTAAGGGTCACTTCCATCTGTGTGTCTGTCACGGAAATTCCGCGTCGCTGGATCTAATGTTAAAAAAAATAATTAAAAAAAAAAATTATATTCTCACCTCCTTGTCTGCTCCTTGCGACGCTCTGGTCCCAAGAATGCATTGCGGCAATGAGTTGAGATCACGTAGCGGTCCTGTGAGATGACGTAGCAAATCTAATGTTTAAAAATTTAATGTTAAAAATAATAATACAAGAAAAATCATTATATTCTCACCTTCCGTCGCCTTTACCGCTCCTCGCGACGCTTCGGTCCCAAGAATGCATTGTGGCAATGACTTGAAATCATGTAGCGGTCTCGCGAGATGATGACGTAGCGGTCTTGCAGCAATGCATTCTTGGGACCGGAGCATCGCTAAATGCCTGGGCTGGATCCGGGGACCGCTGGAAGTTGAGTATATAACTATTTTTTATTTTAATTCTTTTTTTAACAGGGATATGGTGCCCACATTGCTATATACTACGTGGGCTGTGTTAGATACTATGTGGGCTGTGTTATTTACAGCATGGGCTGTTATATACTGCGTGGCCTGTGTTCTATACTACGTCTCTGTGCTATATACTACGTGCGCTGTGTTGTATACTACGTGACTGCAATATACTACGTGGCTGGGCAATATACTACGTGGCTGTGTTATATACTACGAGGCTGATATATACTACGTGGCTGTGCAATATACTACATCGCTGTGCTATATACTACGTGGCTGTGTTATATACTACATGGGCTGTTATATACTGCATGGGCTGTGCTATATACTACGTGGCTGGGCAATATATTACGTGGGCTGTGCAATATACTACGTGGCTGTGCAATATGCTACGTGGCTGGGCAGTATACTACATGGCTGTGTTTTATACTACGTGGGCTGTGTTACATACTACGTGGGCTGTGCTATATATTACTATATATATTCTAGAATACCTGATGCATTAGAATCGGGCCACCATCTAGTTCCATATATTTAACACAGACCATAGACGAACCAAGTTGCTCATTATACATTAGAAGTGCTTATTCCAAAAAGTCTTGTATTTAGCATAAATCTGCAAATTCCGACAGTATGGGTTGGGAAAATGTAAATGTTTGTAGTATTTTGATTTGCTGTGCCTCATTGTTTTGGGAAAAAGTTAATAAAACTGGTAAATTCCAATTTCAAAAGACTTGATGACTTCTAGTTCAAAGGTTAGACAGATGTCCAAAGATGTTTTAACTTTTTTTTTATTTTCCTAAATTTATAGGAAAGAAATTGCATGATATCTTTGTGTATGGAACTCTTAAGAAGGGACAGCCAAACTATCACGTCATGACAGATCCAAACAATGGAAAAGCTGTATTTAAAGGCATCGGAAGAACAACAGATAAGTACCCATTGGTGATAGCTGAAAAAGGAAATATACCATTCCTTTTGAATGTCCCAGGCACCGGCCACCATATTGCTGGAGAGATATATTCAGTTGATGACCAGATGCTACAATTCCTGGATGAATTTGAAAGCTGCCCGGACATGTACCAACGCACTATTAAGAGGATTGAAATATTGGAGTGGAGAGGTAAAGATGATTCACCTGAGGGGAGAGCAGCTGCTAACACCACAGAGTGTTTTGTCTACAGCACTACAAGTTACCCGCCAGAGTGGCTCAATCTACCATACCTCGATTGTTATGATTCCTATGGGACACATGGCCTTCATTATATTAATCATCGGGACAGATAACTGTTGTCACAAATACAGTATACAGTGTTCCAATGTGATTTTGAGACCTATTGACTGTGAATCAAAAACATTCCACCTTTTTACTCAAAAATATACTTAATTTTAAGTGAACTTGAATGATTTAGTAAAATTAATAATATATGAATGAAGTATTGTGTGTCATTTAATGAGACAAAGGAAAATCAAGGTCACAACTTTATGCTATATCCTCCAAGTACATTTTCTTAATTTAAAAGAAATGTTTATTTGGGGATATTCATGGCTAATACAAAACAAATGCTGTTGTGTGGAGAGGTACTGACCTGTACATAAGATCGATAAAATATACTTATGCCTGTAGATGCCAACTGTACAAAATAGTAATTGATAAAAAAAAAAAAAAAAAAAAGAATAATCCTTTTTCAAGCACTCAGAGAAAGCCACATAAAGGTTTTCCCAATTACGGTAAGTAGATTATTACATTCTAAAAATTCTGCACTGTATTAAATGTGTGCCCACTGATTTGCAAGCTTACCAAGTGATGTCTTATTCCACCCCTTTCCCCGTAGAATGTGTGTCTGTCAACATCTTACCCTAGTAAAAAAATGTTAGTGACAATGGCTAATAGTGAGCAGACTTTGCTTATAAAGGTTTTTTTTTAAAGAAATGCTGTTCGATATTTCATAGGCTTGCTGTTGTTAGAAATAAACAACTTTTCTCACCCACTGCTACCTCTCCACCACAACCTGAAAGAGTTACTTGATATACTGTAGCAGTGAGCAGCCAAATGTTTTGTGAAAAAAGTAAAATGTTCATTTTTTCCTTCCACATTGCTTTAGTTCTCATGAAGCACCTGAAGGGTTAATAAACTTCTTAAATGTGGTTTAGCGCACCCTAAGGGGTGCAGTTTTTAGAATGGTTTCACTTTTGGGTATTTTCTGTCATATTGACCCCCAAACTTTCTTCACATGTGAGTTGGTCCCTAAAAAAATGGTTTTGTAAATTTTGTTGGAAAAATGAGAAATTGCTGGTCAACTTTTAACCCTTCTAACTTTATTATTATTTGAGTGTTTTTTTTAATTATTATTAATATTTTTATTATTTTAACATTATGTATAAAAACAAAAATAAATACAATTTTTTTTGTTATTAATGAAGCTGTGCGAGTGCTTGTTTTTTTTCTATGGCAGTATTCATACAGTTTGTGTTACATACAACATTTGGATTTCCTTTTATTTCATTTTTAACCCCTTCATGACCCAGCCTATTTTGACCTTAATGACCTGGCCGTTTTTTGCAATTCTGACCAGTGTCCCTTTATGAGGTAATAACTCAGGAACGCTTCAACGGATCCTAGCGGTTCTGAGATTGTTTTTTCGTGACATATTGGGCTTCATGTTAGTGGTAAATTTAGGTCAATAAATTCTGCGTTTATTTGTGATAAAAACGGAAATTTGGCGAAAATTTTGAAAATTTCGCAATTTTCACATTTTGAATTTTTATTCTGTTAAACCAGAGAGTTATGTGACACAAAATAGTTAATAAATAACATTTCCCACATGTCTACTTTACACCAGCACAATTTTGGAAACAAAATTTTTTTTTGCTAGGAAGTTATAAGAGTTAAAATTTGACCTGCGATTTCTCATTTTTACAACGAAATTTACAAAACCATTTTTTTTAGGGACCACCTCACATTTGAAGTCAGTTTGAGGGGTCTATATGGCTGAAAATACCCAAAAGTGACACCATTCTAAAAACTGCACCCCTCAAGGTGCTCAAAACCACATTCAAGAAGTTTATTAACCCTTCAGGTGCTTCACAGCAGCAGAAGCAACATGGAAGGAAAAAATGAACATTTAACTTTTTAGTCACAAAAATTATCTTTTAGCAACATTTTTTTTATTTTCCCAATGGTACAAGGAGAAACTGAACCACGAAAGTTGTTGTCCAATTTGTCCTGAGTACGCTGATACCTCATATGTGGGGGTAAACCACTGTTTGGGCGCACGGCAGGGCTTGGAAGGGAAGGAGCGCCATTTGACTTTTTGAATGAAAAATTGGCTCCACTCTTTAGCGGACACCATGTCACGTTTGGAGAGCCCCCGTGTGCCTAAAAATTGGAGCTCCCCCACACGTGACCCCATTTTGGAAACTAGACGCCCCAAGGAACTTATCTAGATGCATAGTGAGAACTTTGAACCCCCGGGGGCTTCACAAATTGATCCGTAAAAATGAAAAAGTACTTTTTTTTCACAAAATAATTCTTTTAGCCTCAATTTTTTTCATTTTCACATGGGTAACAGGATAAAATGGATCCTAAAATTTGTTGGGCAATTTCTCATGAGTACACCGATACCTCACATGTGGGGGTAAACCACTGTTTGGGCACATGGTAAGGTTCGGAAGGGAAGGAGCGCCATTTGACTTTTTGAATGAAAAATTATCTCCATCGTTAGCGGACACCATGTCGTGTTTGGAGAGCCCCCGTGTGCCTAAACATTGGAGCTCCCCCACAAATGACCCCATTTTGGAAACTAGACCCCCCAAGGAACTTATCTAGATGCATATTGAGCACTTTAAACCCTCAGGTGCTTCACAAATTGATCTGTAAAAATGAAAAAGTACTTTTTTTTTCACAAAAAAATTCTTTTCGCCTCAGTTTTTCATTTTCACATGGGCAATAGGATAAAATGAATCCTAAAATTTGTTGGGCAATTTCTCCCGAGTACGCCGATACCTCATATGTGGGGGTAAACCACTGTTTGGGCACACGGCAGGGCTCGGAAGGGAAGGCGCGCCATTTGACTTTTTGAATGGAAAATTAGCTCCAATTGTTAGCGGACACCATGTCGCGTTTAGAGAGCCCCTGTGTGCCTATGCATTGGAGCTCCCCCACAAGTGACCCCATTTTGGAAACTAGACCCCCCAAGGAACTTATCTAGATGCATATTGAGCACTTTAAACCCCCAGGTGCTTCACAGAAGTTTATAATGCAGAGCCATGAAAATAAAAAATAATTTTTCTTTCCTCAAAAATGATTTTTAGCCTGGAATTTCCTATTTTGCCAAGGGTAATAGGAGAAATTGGACCGCAAATGTTGTTGTCCAGTTTGTCCTGAGTACGCTGATACCCCATATGTGGGGGTAAACCACTGTTTGGGCGCACGGCAGGGCTCGGAAGGGAAGGCACGCCAATTGGCTTTTTAAATGGAAAATTAGCTCCAATCATTAGCGGACACCATGTCACGTTTGGAGAGCCCCTGTGTGCCTAAACATTGGAGATCCCCCACATATGACCCCATTTTGGAAACTAGACCCCCAAAGGAACTAATCTAGATGTGTGGTGAGGACTTTGAACTTCCAAGTGCTTCACAGAAGTTTATAACGCAGAGCCATGAAAATAAAATAAAAATTTTATTTTCTCTAAAATGATTTTTTAGCCTGCAATTTATTATTTTCCCAAGGGTAAAAGGAGAAATTTGACCCCAAAAGTTGTTGTACAGTTTCTCCTGAGTACGCTGATACCCCATATGTGGGGGTAAACCACAGTTTGGGCACATGTCGGGGCTCGGAAGTCAAGTAGTGACATTTTGAAATGCAGACTTTGATGGAATGCTCTGCGGGCGTTACGTTGCGTTTGCAGAGCCCCTGATGTGGCTAAACAGTAGAAACCCCCCACAAGTGACCCCATTTTAGAAACTAGACCCCGAAAGGAACTTATCTAGATGTGAGGTGAGCACTTTGAACCCCCAAGTGCTTCACAGAAGTTTATAACACAGAGCAGTGAAAATAATAAATACGTTTTCTTTCCTCAAAAATAATTTTTTAGCCCAGAATTTTTTATTTTCCCAAGGGTTACAGGAGAAATTGGACCCCAAAAGTTGTTGTCCAGTTTCTCCTGAGTACGCTGATACCCCATATGTGGGGGTAAACCACTGTTTGGGCACACGTCGGGGCTCAGAAGGGAAGTAGTGACTTTTGAAATGCAGACTTTGATGGAATGGTCTGCGGGCGTCACGTTGCGTTTGCAGAGCCCCTGGTGTGCCTAAACAGTAGAAACCCCCCACAAGTGACCCCATTTTGGAAACTAGACCCCCCAAGGAACTTATCTAGATATGTGGTGAGCACTTTGAACCCCCAAGTGCTTCACAGACGTTTACAACGCAGAGCCGTGAAAATAAAAAATCATTTTTCTTTCCTCAAAAATGATGTTTTAGCAAGCAATTTTTTATTTTCTCAAGGGTAACAGGAGAAATTGGACCCCAGTAATTGTTGCCCAGTTTGTCCTGAGTACGCTGATACCCCATATGTGGGGGTAAACCACTGTTTGGGCACATGTCGGGGCTCGGAAGTCAAGTAGTGACGTTTTGAAATGCAGACTTTGATGGAATGGTCTGCGGGCGTCACGTTGCGTTTGCAGAGCCCCTGGTGTGCCTAAACAGTAGAAACCCCCCACAAGTGACCCCATTTTGGAAACTAGACCCCCCAAGGAACTTATCTAGATATGTGGTGAGCACTTTGAACCCCCAAGTGCTTCACAGACGTTTACAACGCAGAGCCGTGAAAATAAAAAATCATTTTACTTTCCTCAAAAATGATGTTTTAGCAAGCAATTTTTTATTTTCTCAAGGGTAACAGGAGAAATTGGACCCCAGTAATTGTTGCCCAGTTTGTCCTGAGTACACTGATACCCCATATGTGGGGGTAAACCACTGTTTGGGCACACGTCGGGGCTCGGAAGGGAAGGAGCACCATTTGACTTTTTGAATAAAAGATTGGCTGGAATCAATGGTGGCGCCATGTTGCGTTTGGAGACCCCCTGATGTGCCTAAACAGTGGAAACTCCTCAATTCTAACGCCAACACACCCCTAACCCTTATCCCAACTGTAGCCGTAACCCTAACCACAACCCTAACCGCAACACACCCCTAACCACAACCCTAACCGCAACACACCCCTAACCCTAACCACAACCCTAATTCCAACCCAACCCTAACCCTAAGGCTATGTACCCACGTTGCGGATTCGTGTGAGATTTTTCCGCACCATTTTTGAAAAATCCGCGGGTAAAAGGCACTGCGTTTTACCTGCGGATTTACTGCGGATTTCACCTGCGGATTCCTATTGAGGAATAGGTGTAAAACGCTGCGGAATCCGCACAAAGAATTGACATGCTGCGGAAAATACAACGCAGCGTTTCCGTGCGGTATTTTCCGCACCATGGGCACAGCGGATTTGGTTTTCCATAGGTTTACATGGTACTGTAAACCTGATGGAACACTGCTGCGGATCCGCAGCGGCCAATCCGCTGCGGATCCGCAGCCAAATCCGCACCGTGTGCACATAGCCTAATTCTAAAGGTATGTGCACACGCTTCGGAAAACGCTGCGGATCCGCAGCAGTTTCCCATGAGTTTACATTTCAATGTAAACCTACGGGAAACAAAAATCGCTGTACACATGCTGCGGAAAAACTGCACGGAAACGCAGCGGTTTACATTCCGCAGCATGTCACTTCTTTCTGCGGATTCCACAGCGGTTTTACAACTGCTCCAATAGAAAATCGCAGTTGTAAAACCGCAGTGAAATGCGCAGAAAAACCGCGGTAAATCTGCCATAAATCCGCAGCGGTTTAGCACTGCGGATTTATCAAATCCGCTGCGGAAAAATCCGCAGAGGACCAGAATACGTGTGCACATACCGAAACCCTAACCCTACCCCTAACCCTACCCCTACCCCTATCCCTAACCCTACCCCTAACCCTACCCCTACCCCTAACCCTACCCCTAACCCTACCCCTACCCCTAACCCTACCCCTAACCCTACCCCTAACCCTAACCCTAGTTCTAACTCCAACCTTAGTGAAAAAAAAAAAAATTCTTTATTTTATTATTGTCCCTATCTATGGGGGACACATGGGGGGGGTCATTTACTGTTTTTTTATTTTGACCACTGTGATAGATTATATCACAGTGATCAAAATTCACATTGGAACGAATCTGCCGGCCGGCAGACTCGGCGGGCGCACTGCGCATGCGCCCGCCATTTTGGAACATGGCGGCGCTCGGGGAAGAAGACGGACGGGACCCCGCCAGGATCGGTAAGTATAAGGGGGGATCAGGGCACAGGGGGGGGGAGATCAGGGCACGGGGGGGCGTCGGAGCACGGGGGGGGGAGGGATCGGAGCATGGGGGAGAGTGATCGGTGTGCGGGCGGGTGGATCGGTGTGCAGGGGGGGTGGCTCGGTGTGCAGGGGGGGTGGTTCGGAGCACGGGGGGGGATCGGAGTGCGGGGGGGTTTGATTGGAGCACGGGGGGGTGTGATTGGAGCACGGGGGGAGCGGGCAGGAGGACGGGGGAGCGGAGCACAGGACGGAGGCGAGCGGGCCACAGATCGGGGGGCTGGGGGGGCGATCGGTGGGGTGGGGTGGGGGCACATTAGTATTTCCAGCCATGGCCGATGATATTGCAGCATCGGCCATGGCTGGATTGTAATATTTCACCATTTTTTTAGGTGAAATATTACAAATCGCTCTGATTGGCAGTTTCACTTTCAACAGCCAATCAGAGCGATCGTAGCCACGAGGGGGTGAAGCCACCCCCCCTGGGCTAAACTACCACTCCCCCTGTCCCTGCAGATCGGGTGAAATGGGAGTTAACCCTTTCACCCGGCCTGCAGGGACGCGATCTTTCTGTGACACAGCATATGCGTCACAGGTCGGATTGGCACCGACTTTCATGACGCATACGCTGTGTCACAGGTCGGGAAGGGGTTAAGAGAGGTGTAATCACAAAAAAATCGAGCATTTCCCTGGCAGTGCTTACAAGCTGAATAGAAAATAACTTGTAAGTCATAAATGTTAGAGCTCTGCACGAAGATGGCAGCGAATGAGCAGCTAAAAAAAGTAAAATTAGTGAATGTGAACGCAACACTAGCAAATTTTAACCCCTTTACCCCCAAGGGTGGTTTGCAGGTTAATGACCGGGCCAATTTTTACAATTCTAACCACTGTCCCTTTATGCGGTTATAACTCTGGAACGCTTCAACGGATCCAGGTGATTCTGACATTGTTTTCTCATGACATGTTGTACTTCATGATAGTGGTAAAATTTCTTTAATATTACCTGCGTTTATTTGTGAAAAAAATGGAAATTTGGCAAAAATTTAGAAAAGTTCGCAATTCTCCAACTTTGAATTTTTATGCAATTAAATCACAGAGATATGTCACACAAAATACTTAATAAGTAACATTTCCCACATGTCTACTTTACATCAGCACAATTTTGGAACCAACATTTTTTTTTTGTTAGGGAGTTATAAGGGTTAAAAGTTGACCAGCAATTTCTCATTTTTACAACACCATTTTTTTTAGGGACCACATCTCATTTGAAGTCATTTTGAGGGGTCTATATGATAGAAAATACCCAAGTGTGACTCCATTCTAAAAACTGCACCCCTCAAGGTGCTCACAACCACATTCAAGAAGTTTATTAACCCTTCAGATGCTTCACAGGAATTTTTGGAATGTTTAAATAAAAATGAACATTTAACTTTTTTTCACAAAAATTTACTTCAGCTCCAATTTGTATTATTTTACCAAGGGTAACAGGAGAAAATGGATCCCAAAAGTTGTTGCACAATTTGTCCTGAGTACGACGATACCCCATATGTGGGGGTAAACCACTGTTTGGGCGCATGGCAGAGCTCGGATGCGAAGGAGCGCCATTTGGCTTTTCAATGCAAAATTGACTGGAATAGAGATGGGACGCCATGTTGCGTTTGGAGAGCCCCTGATGTGCCTAAACATTGAAACCCCTCAAAAGTGACACCATTCTGGAAAGTAGACCCCCTAAGGAACTTATCTAGATGTGTGGTGAGCACTTTGACCCATTAAGTGATTCACAGAAGTTTATAATGCAGAGCCGTAAAAATAAAAAATTATATATATATATATATTTTTAACAAAAATGATCTTTTTGCCCCCAATTTTTTATTTTCCCAAGGGTAAGAGAAGCAATTGGACCCCACAAGTTGTTGTCCAATTTGTCCTGAGTACGCGGATACCCCATATGTGGGGGTAAACCACTGTTTGGGCGCATGGGAGAGCTCGGAAGGGAAGGAGCGCCGTTTGAATTTTCAATGCAAAATTGACAGGAATTGAGATGGGAAACCATGTTGCGTTTGGAGAGCCACTAATGTGCCTAAACATTGAAACTCCCCGCAAGTGACACCATTTTGGAAAGTAGACCCCCTAAGGAACTCATCTAGATGTGTTGTGAGAGCTTTTAACCCCCAAGTGTTTCACTACAGTTTATAACGCAGAGCTGTGGAAATAAAAAATCTTTTTTTTTTCCACAAAAATTATTTTTTAGCCCCCAGTTTTGTATTTTCCCAAGGGTAACAGGAGAAATTGGACCCCAAAAGTTGTTGTCCAATGTGTCCTGAGTACGCTGATATCCCATATGTTGGGGTAAACCCCTGTTTGGGCGCACAGGAGAGCTTGGAAGGGAAGGAGCACTGTTTTACTTTTTCAACACAGAATTGGCTGGAATTGAGATCAGACGCCATGTCGCGTTTGGAGAGCCCCTGATGTGCCTAAACAGTGGAAACCCCCCAAATATAACTGAAACCCTAATCCAAACATACCCCTAACCCTAGTCCCAACGGTAACCCTAACCACATCCCTAACCCTGACACACCCCTAACCCTAATCCCAACTCTATTCCCAACCGTAAATGTAATCGAAACCCTAACTTTAGCCCCAACCCTAACTGTAGCCTTAACCCTAGCCCCAACCCTAATGGGAAAATGGAAATAAACACATTTTTAAAATTTTTCCCTAAGGGGGTGATGAAGGGGGGTTTGATTTACTTTTGTAGCGGGTTTTTTAGAGGATTTTTATGATTGGCAGCCGTCCCACACTAAAAGACGCTTTTTATTGCAAAAAATATTTTTTGCGTTACCACATTTTGAGAGCTATAATTTTTCCATATTTTGGTCCACAGAGTCATGTGAGCTTTTGTTTTTTGCGGGACGAGTTGACATTTTTATTGGTAACATTTTCGGGCACGTGACATTTTTTGATCGCTTTTTATTCCGATTTTTGTGAGGCAGAATGACCAAAAACCAGCTATTCGTGAATTTCTTTAGGGGATGGGGGGGGGGGGGGGGGCTTATTCCGTTCCGCGTTTGGTAAAATGGATAAAGCAGTTTTATTCTTCGGGTCAGTACGATTACAGCGATACCTCGTTTATATAATTTTTTATGTTTTGGCGCTTTTATACGATAAAAACTATTTTATAGAAGAAATAATTATTTTTGCATCGCTTTATTCTGAGGACTATAACTTTTTTATTTTTTTGCTGATGATGCTGTATGGCGGCTCGTTTTTTGCGGGACAAGATGACGTTTTTAGTGCTACCATGGATATTTATATCCGTCTTTTTGATCGCGTGTTATTCCACTTTTTGTTTGGCGGTATGATAATAAAGCATTGTTTTTTGCCTCTTTTTTAATGGTGTTCACTGAAGGGGTTAACTAGTGGGACAATTTTATAGGTCGGGTCGTCACGGACGCGGCAATACTAAATGTGTGTGCTTTTTTTTATTTAGATAAAGAAATGAAGAAATGTATTTATGGGAACAATATATATATATATTTTTTTAGGAATTTTTTTAAAATTTGTTTTACACATGTAAATATTTTTTTTTACACTATAACATTGTCCCGGGGGGGGGGAAATTATTTTGTGGGTTCCGCCAGTCCTAACAGCCATATCAAAGAAATTTTACTCCTATCATGAAGTACAATATGTCACAAGAAAACAGTCTCAGAATCACTGGTATCCGTTGAAGCTTTCTAGAGTTATGATCTCATAAATTGACAGTGGTGAGAAGTGTAAAAGTTGGCTTGTCAGGAAGGTGTAAACAGGCTTGTCATTATTACAGTCATATGTACCCTAACTGGTACCAATAAAAAAAATTAAAAAAAACTATAGCTCACCCAGCAAGAAAGAAAAACAAAACAAATCCTCACACAGTTGTATCAACCAAGAAAGATTGGGATCGTAGAATATGACACAAAACAAACTTTAATGAAAAAAAAGCTTTCATAAGTAGAAAAATTAACTATATACATATGAATGTTAAAATTCCAGGTTTTTGTTATGCAAAAAAACCTAAGAATCATTTCAGGACTTCTTCCACCATTAATGACATCCATAATCTGTACAAATCCACTGAGAAACTGAAATCATTTTGAGGGAGGAAATAAAAATAACGAAACTGAAATAATGTGGTTTCGAAAGAGTGCAAACCTTCATATAATTGTTGTTGTCTGTCATGTTACATAGCAGTCAGTACAGTTACCACTAGGGTTGAGCGACTTTTACTTTTTTAGGATCGAGACCCAATGCAAGTCAATGGGGAATCAATGTCGGCAGTGAGTGGAGGACAGGAAAACACCTACAGTGCCCGTTTTAATGTCAAAAACATCAATTCTTGTCACTTAAGCTTGTGAATCTTAATTTACCTTATAATAATAGTTAGGCATTGAAAATTGGGGGTCATTTGGCTAAAGTTGTGGGGGGGTAGGGCTGGTTCAAGTTTTTCGTGGGCCCAGGAAACGTGGACTACGTCACGACGGTGGAGCAGGGAGAGGTAAGTATTAAAACTTTGCAAGTGCTGTCATCCCGAGCAAGCAGGGGGGCCTACTTGTTCGCATTGGCACTGGCACAGGGCCCCTCAAAGTACGGCGGGGGCGCCTCCCACCGGCAGAGACACTTTTGCGTACTATGAGGGGCCCTGTGCCAGTGACATCGCCAACGAGTATGCACCCCCACCTGATGAAGGAACCTGCACTTTCATCTGCACCTTCCTCTTTGTCCCCGTGTAAGGTGGTATAGTATGCGGGAAGGGGAACCTAACTTTCAGCAGGGTCAGATTCTGGCTGTGTAGAGTGTAAGGGGAATGTAGTGGTCTGGGTCAATGTACCAGCAGACTCATGTAGCAGTGGCTGGCCAATGGGCAGGATGAGGAGGAAACACAGATATAGTCCCAAAGAATAAAGTAGGCTAAATGCAGTTCAAAATTGGTAACAGGACTAAACAGGCGGCATAGCTTTGTTCAGTGGAAAAAAACTGTAATGAGTGGCAGACACAGTTAGTAGGCCCAAGTAATAAAGTGGGCCAAATGAAGTTCAAAATTGGTAACAGGAGTAAACAGGCGGCACTGCTTTGTTCAGTGGAGAACAACAAGCAGCGGCAGACACCGTTAGTAGGCACAACCAAACCAGTAGCCCAAATGCAGTGTAATATCTGATATAGGCCGAAAGCCTGAAGATTGAAGCTCAGCTTTGTTCAGTTGAGAAAAGCAAGCAGCGGCAGACACAGTTAGTAGGCCCAACCAAACAAGTAGGCCAAATGCAGTTTAATATTTGAAATAGGCCGAAAGCCTGAAGATTGAAGCTCAGCTTTGTTCAGTGGAGGAGAACAACAAGTAGCGGCAGACACCGTTAGTAGGCCCAACCAAACAAGTAGGCCAAATGCAGTTTAATATTTGATATAGGCTGAAAGCCTGAAAATTCAAGCTCAGCTTTATTCAGTGGAGAACACCAAGCTGCGGCACACACCATTTGTAGGCCCAACCAAAGAAGTAGGCCAAATGCAGTTTACTATCTGACACCGGATGAAATTGAGGCTCAGCTTTGTTCAGTGGAGGACAACTGTAATGGGAGGCAGGCACAGTTAGTAGGCCTAAATAAGTAAGTAGGCAAAATGCAGTTCAAAATTGGTAAGTGGAGTACACAGGCGGCATAGCTTTGTTCAGTGGAGTACAATTGTAATAAGTGGCTCAGACAGACAGAGTAGGCCCACAATTAAAAAAGGTGGCTAATTGCAGTTCAAAATTGGTAAGAGGAGTACACAGGCGGCATAGCGTGGTTCAGTGGAGGAGGACAAGTGTAATTAGTGGCTCTGACACACTGAGTAGGCCTAAAATAAAAAAGAAGGCTATATTCAGTTCACAATTGGTAAGAGGAGTACACAGGCGGCATAGCTTGGTTCAGCAGAGGAGGACAACCGTAATAAGTGGCTCAGACAGACTGAGTAGTCCTAAAATAAAACAGTTGGCTGAATACAGTTCCAAATTGGTAACAGGAGTACATAGGCGGCATAGCTTTGCTCAGCGGAGGACAGTTGTAATGTGTGGCACAGACAGACATACATACCGACAGAGGCCTAAAATAAAAAAAGTGGCCAAATGCAGTTCAAAACTGCTAGCAGGACTAACCAGGCGGCCTAGCTTGTTTCAGCGGAGGACAGTTACAATGTGTGGCACAGACAGACAGAGGCCTAAAATAAAAAAAGGTGGCTAAATGCAGTTCAAAACTGCTAGCAGGACTAACCAGGCGGCCTAGCTTGTTTCGGGGGGGGAGGGGGGGAGGCCAGTTGTAATGTGTGACGCAGACAGACAGAAGCCTAAAATAAAAAAAGGTGGCTAAAGGCGGTTCGAAACTGCTAGCAAGAATAACCAGGCGGCCTAATTTGTTTCAGGGGGGACAGTTGTAATGTGTGGCACAGCCAGACAAACAGACAGAGGCCTAATATAAAAAAGGTGGTTTCATGCAGTTCAAAACTGCTAGCAGGACTAACCAGGTGGACTAGCTTGGTTCTGCGTGGGAGGACAACTGTTATGAGAGGCTGACACAGTTACTAGGCACAAATAAGTAAGTAGGCTAGATGCAGTTCACAATTGGTAACAAGAGTACACAGGTGGCATAGCTTTGTTCAGCGGAGGACAACTGTTATAAGTGGCTGACACAGTTAGTAGGCCAAAATACTAAATTGGGAAAAATGTCTGCCAAGGAATTGTTCATAAATAAACTGGTGGCATAGCGAGGTACAGGGGTGGGCTCCTCTGCAGAGTTGCAGACAGTGGTATTTGGCGTAAAGTATTAAGGGGTCTAAATGGAGGCCAGGGCCCCTGTATATTTTTACCATCATCTATCATTGCAACAAATTTGTAATGGCAGTGCCATTTAAGGATTTAACAGCACAGACTACACAGTGGTGGAGCAGGGAGAGATAAGTATTGCAAGTGGTAGAGCTCTGTTCGGGCTGGGGGGAACACACTCTCGTGGGCGGCGGTACTGGTACAGGGCCCCTCATATTACGACGGTGTGTCTGACGTTGGTTGTGCACCACCACCATCAGAGACACTTCATTGTACTATGTGGGACCCTGTGCCAGTGCCGTCGCCCAAGAGTGGACACACACAGACCTGTCCAGGCAAACGACACTCGCACGGGTGCTTGCGCCAAGTTGTGACCACGGCCCTGTGGGGGGAGTCAGCCCATTTAAAGAATTATACAAATGGCCTATGGTGGACATTTGGCACCTGCAAATGGCAGAATTGGAGCAGTCAGTAAGAGGAGGCCAAAAACAAGAAATTTTTCTGGCAAGCTACGTGTCAGCAGGGGAAGGTGGGGCAAAATAATTCGAAATCCATGATTGGTGCATTTTAATGAAGGTTAGATCATCAACATTTCGGGGAGCCAGAAGTGTCCTTTTTTCGGTCAGTATTGAACCAGCAGCACTGAAGACTCTTTCTGATAGCACACTAGCAGCTGGGCAAGCGAGCTCCTGTAATGCATATTCTGCCAATTCGGGCCAAGTGTCTAGTTTAGATGCCCAGTAATCAAAGGGGAATGACCTGTGAGGGAGAACATCGATAATGGCGAAAAAATAGTTGGTAACCATACTGGACAAATGCTGTCTCCTGTCACTTTTAATCGATGCAGCAGTACCTGTCGTGTCTGCGGTCATTGCGAAATCACTCCACAACCTGGTCATAAATCCCCTCTGTCCAACGCCACTTCGGCTTTGTGCACCTCTAACACCTCTGCCATGTTGTCCCCTACAGCTCGTGTGAGAACCATCAGCGCCGCTGTGTGCTTGGAATGCCTGAACCAAACGGTCTACAAGAGTTGCTTGTTTGGTAGCCAATATTTGCTCAAGGTTCTCATGTGGCATAATATTTTGTAATTTGCCTTTGTATCGTGGATCCAGGAGGCAGGCCAACCAGTAATCGTCATCGGTCATTTTGATAATGTGGGGGTCCCGTTTTAGGATACGCAAGGCATACTCTGCCATGTGGGCCAAAGTTCCAGGTGTCAATTCACTGCTTGTGCTGGGTTGAGGAGCACTTTCTTGAAAATCTACATCACTTGTGGCCCGCAAAAACCCTGTACCTGACCTTGCAATGCCACCAGTTTCTATTGCCCCCTGAGAAGCATCCTCCTCCCATAAATATTCAGCCCCATCATCCTCCTCATCTGCCACCTCGTCCTGGAGACTTCCCTGACCAGACAATGGCTGACTGTCATCAAGGCTTCCCTCCTCCTCGGCCGCAGACGCCTGCTCAATGATGTGTGTGAAACTTTGCATCAGCAGACCCATTAGTGGGATGCTCATGCTTATGTTGGCGTCGTCCGCACTGACCAGCCATGTGCATTCCTCAAAACACTGAAGGACTTGACAGAGATCTTGGAGCTTCGACCACTGCACACCAGACAACTCCATGTCTGCCATCCAACTGCCTGCCCGTGTATGTGTATCCTCCCACAAATACATGACAGCACGCCTCTGTTCGCACAGCCTCTGAAGCATGTGCAGTGTAGAGTTCCACCTTGTTGCAACGTCTATTATTAGGCGGTGCTGGGGAAGATTCAGCAATCGCTGATGGTTAAGCATACGGCTGGAGTGTACGGGCGACAGGCGGATGTGCGAGCAAAGTCTGCGCACCTTCAGGAGCAGGGCTGGTAAATCAGGGTAATTCTTGAGGAAGCACTGCACCACAAGGTTCAAGGTGTGAGCCAGGCAAGGAATGTGTTTCAGTTCTGAAAGTGCTATGGCAGCCATAAGATTCCTTCCGTTATCACGGACTACCTTGCCTGCTTCAAGATGTACACTGCCCAGCCATGACTGAGTTTGTTGCTGCAAGTACTCGGCCAGTACTTCTGCGGTGTGTCTGTTGTCGCCCAAACACTTCATTTGCAGCACAGCCTGCTGACGCTCACCACTAGCTGTTCCATAATGGGACACCACGGGTGCAACACTAGCAGCTGCGGATGGAGTGTTCATGCGACTGCGCGTGGAGTGTTCATGCGACTGCGCTCTGTGGACGAGCTTTCGCTTCTGCAGGAGGAGGAGGAGGTGCAAACGCCTACAGCCAACTGTTTCCTAGACCGTGGGCTAGACAAAACTGTGCCACTATGGCTGTCCCCTGTAGACCCTGCATCCACCACATTAACCCATTGTGCCGTGATGGACACGTAACGTCCCTGGCCATGCCTACTGGTCCATGCATCAGTTGTGAGGTGCGCCTTTCTACTGACCGATTGCCTCAGTGCATGGACAATGCGTTCTTTGACATGTTGGTGGAGTGCTTGGATGGCTTTTCTTGCAAAGAAGTGTCCATTGGGTAGGTCATAGCATGGTACTGCGTAGACCATCAGGGCTTTGAAAGCTTTGCTTTCAACCAACCAGTAGGGCATCATCTCTAACGAGATTAGTCAAGCAATGTAGCCGTTCAAACCCTGTGTACACGGATGAGAGGAAGAGTACTTTCTTTTCCTATCGCGAGTCTCTTGTAGGCTGAGCTGGACTAGAGAGCTGCATATGGTGGAACTAGCGGGGGTGGTGGTGGACATGGCAGATTGAGAGAGGCTTGGTGATGGTATTCTTGATGTGGGCCTACCTACAGTGTTTCCAACCAAGAACCTTGTGATTCCCTGACTGCTTTGGCCTTGCGACAATACCTCCACATTTGTTACTGGTGGTGTCATAACCGGTGGGCTTCCAGTGAGGGAAGCAATGTTGTGTTGCTGACTAACTTCAATATGAGCAGGTGCATCAACGGTACGGGAGGTTTGGTAGTTAGTCCATGCTTCCAAGTGCCTGCTGGTTAGATGTCTACGCATGCACGTTGTATTTAAACTTTGTAGATTCTTCCCTCTGCTAAAGGTCTTGGAGCATTTCTTACATATAACTTTGGACTGATCATTCGCATCTTGGTTAAAAAATTGCCACACTGCACTCGTCCTACTATGGAATACCTTTTCAGGCTTTGCACGCCGTGCTACTGTCACCGGATTGCAACGCTGTCCTACAACTTGTGGTTTTTGACACATGTTTTGGGCCTTATGGGGGCCTGCCAGATGACCGCTTTTGTGATGTAGATGGCTGCTGAAGATCACCCTCTTCCCCCAATGGCTGCCAATCTCGGTCAACGACTGGGTCATCTATCACCTCCTCTTCAATGTCATGTGCATCATCCTCTGTGTCACCGTGTAAGGTGCTATAGCGTTCGGGACTGGGCACCATAGTCTCATCAGGGTCAGATTCGGGCTCAGTACACTGCGAGGGCAAAGTAGTGATCTGAGTCAATGGAACAGCATAATAATCAAGCTGTGGCTGTGCATCTGTGCACTCCATGTCCGATTCATCCTGTAATGGGCTTTTAACAATTTCCCTCTCTAACCCAGGCACGGTATGTGTAAAGAGCTCCATGGAGTAAAGTGTAGTGAAGGACACAAGGAAGCAACTTTTTCCGGACCTGGAGCAGACACTGACTCCTCGCTGCTTTTAGATTTCGAAGCTTTTGAAGAGGAGGTGAAAGAGCTAGAGGCTGAGTCAGCAAGGAAAGCCAAAACTTGTTCCTGCTGCTCTGGCTTTAAAAGCTGTTTTCCAACTCCCAGATAAGGGAGCCTTCGAGGCCTTGTGTAGCCAGACGATGACGCTGCCTCAACACCTCGAGCCTTTGGTGCTATCTTGCTTTTCCCAGTACCACCAGATGCTTCACTGCCACCACCACCATCAGTACCAGCTGGCAACGACCTCCCACGGCCTCTTCCACCAGACTTCCTCATTTTTGCAGAAATGTTACCAAATTAACAACCGTTATATGCTACAGTTAAACAAGGTTGAAGGTGTATATTAACTTTTGGAGAATTTATATCTCCCTATTTTTGGCGGGAAGACTGCAGGAAAAAACAGGCCCTGTGTATTACACCACACAATGTACAAGGCAGAACGTGGCTGGCAGATATACGCCAAACAGAACTCACGTAGATCCACTAAGTGGCAATTTAAAGCTCCTTTTTTTTGGGGGGGAGGAGACTGCGGGAAAAAACAGGCCCTGTGTATTACACCACACAATGTACAAGGCAGAACGTGGCTGGCAGATATACGCCAAACAAAACTCACGTATATCCACTTAGTGGCAATTTAAAGCTCCCTTTTTTTTTTTGGGGGGGGGGGGGAGGGGACTGCAGGAAAAAACAGGCCTTGTGTATTACACCACACAATGTACAAGGCAGAACGTGGCTGGCAGATATACTGTACGCCAAACACAACTCACGTAGATCCACTAAGTGGCAATTTAAAACTCCCTTTTTTGGGGGGGAGGGGGGAGACTGCAGGAAAAAATAGGCCCTGTGTATTACACCACACAATGTACAAGGCAGAACGTGGCTGGCAGATATATAAAAAAATACAAGGGCTGTAGTAGAATTTCAATCTCCCTACAATGATCAAAGGACAATTATGGCAACAATAAAAAGGACTGCTGCACACAAAAGAGTGTGGACAAAGAAACAAGAGAACTGTGCAGAAAGAAGCAACAGGATTTTTGCTTTGAAAAAAGCAGTTGGTTTGCACAGCGGCGTACACACAGCAATGCAGCTATCAGGGAGCCTTATAATGCAGCCTAAAAAGCTACAGAGCTGAAGCACCAAAAAAAAAAATCCACTGTCCCTGCAAAGAAAAGGTGGTGTTGGATAGTGGAAATCGCTACAGCACAAGCAGTTTGGGGGTTAATCTTCCCTCCATAACTATATCCCTGCTTCTGACGAAGCTGCAGCAACCTCTCCCTATGCTCATATCGGCAGAAGTAAAATGGCGGTCAGCGTGCACGCCCCTTTGTAGCCCCTGTGACACCTCAGAAAGCAAGCCAATCACTGCCATGCCCTTCTCTAAGATGGTGGGGACCGAGACCTATGTCATCACGCTGCCTACACTCTGCGTCCACCTTCATTGGCTGAGAAATGGCGCTTAACCCCTTTACCCCCAGGGGTGGTTTGCACGTTAATGACCGGGCCAATTTTTAGAATTCTGACCACTGTCCCTTTATGAGGTTATAACTCTGGAACGCTTCAACGGATCCCAGTGATTTTGACATTGTTCTCTCGTGACATATTGTACTTCATGATAGTGGTAAAAATTCTTTGATAGTACCTGCGTTTACTTGTGAAAAAATGGAAATTTGGCGAAAATTATGAAAATTTTGCAATTTTCCAACTTTGAATTTTTATGCAATGAAATCACAGAGATTTGTCACACAAAATACTTAATAAGTAACATCTCCCACATGTCTACTTTACATCAGCACAATTTTGGAACCAAAATTTTTTTTTGTTAGTGAGTTAACAAAATTAACAATTTCTCATTTTTACAACACCATTTTTTTTTTAGGGACCACATCTCATTTGAAGTCATTTGAAGAGGGGTCTATGTGATAGAAAATACCCAAGTGTGACACCATTCTAAAAACTGCACCCCTCAAGGTGCTCAAAACCACATTCAAGAAGTTTATTAACCCTTCTGGTGCTTCACAGGAATTTTTGGAATGTTTAAATAAAAATGAACATTTTACTTTTTTTCACAAAAAATTTACTTAAGCTCCAATTTGTTTTATTTTACGAAGGGTAACAGGAGAAAATGGACCCCAAAAGTTGTTGTACAATTTGTCCTGAGTACGCTGATACCCCATATGTGGGGGTAAACCACTGTTTGGGCTCATGGGAGAGCTTGGAAAGGAAGGAGCGCCGTTTGACTTTTCAATGCAAAATTGACAGGAATTGAGATGGGACGTCATGTTGCGTTTGGAGAGCCACTGATGTGCCTAAACATTGAAACCCCCCACAAGTGACAGGATTTTGGAAAGTAGACCCCCTAAGGAACTTATCTAGAGGCGTGGTGAGCACTTTGACCCACCAAGTGCTTCACAGAAGTTTATAATGCAGAACCGTAAAAATAAAAAATCATATTTTTTCACAAAAATTATCTTTTCGCCCCCAATTGTTTATTTTCCCAAGAGTAAGAGAAGAAATTGGACCCCAAAAGTTATTGTACAATTTGTCTTGAGTACGCTGATACCCTATATGTGGGGGTAATACTGTTTGGGCGCATGGGAGAGCTCGGAAGGGAAGGAGCGCCGTTTGACTTTTCAATGCAAAATTGACAGGAATTGAGATGGGACGCCATGTTGCGTTTGGAGAGCCACTGATGTGCCTAAACATTGAAACCCCCCACAAGTGACACCATTTTGGAAAGTAGACCTCTAAGGAACTTATCTAGATGTGTTTTGAGCGCTTTGACCCACCAAGGGCTTCACAGAAGTTTATAATGCAGAGCCGTAAAAATAAAACAAAAATTTTTTCCCACAAAAACTATTTTTTTAGCCCCCAGTTTTGTATTTTCCCGAGGGTAACAGGAGAAATTGGACCCCAAAATGTGTTGCCCAATTTGTACTGAGTGCGATGATACACCATATGTGGGGGGAACCACTGTTTGGGCGCATGGGAGGGCTCGGAAGGGAAGGAGCGCCATTTGGAATGCAGACTTAGATGGAATGGTCTGCAGGTGTCACATTGCGTTTGCAGAGCCCCTGATGTACCTAAACAGTAGAAACCCCCCACAAGTCACACCATTTTGGAAAGTAGACCCCCTAAGGAACTTATCTAGATGTGTTGTGAGCGCTTTGACCCACCAAGGGCTTCACAGAAGTTTATAATGCAGAGCCCTTAAAAATAAAACAAAAATTTTTTCCCACAAAAATTATTTTTTAGCCCCCAGTTTTGTATTTTCCTGAGGGTAACAGGAGAAATTGGACCCCAAAATTTGTTGTCCAATTTGTCCTGAGTGCGCGGATACCCGATATGTGGGGGGTACCACTGTTTGGGCGCATGGGAGGGCTCGGAAGGGAAGGAGCTCTATTTGGAATGCAGACTTAGATGGAATGGTCTGCAGGTGTCACGTTGCGTTTGCAGAGCCCCTAATGTACCTAAACAGTAGAAACCCCCCACAAGTGGCACCATTTTGGAAACTAGACCCCCTAAGGAACTCATCTAGATGTGTTGTGAGAGCTTTGAACCCCCAAGTGTTTCACTACAGTTTGTAACGCAGAGCCGTGAAAATAAAAAATCTTTTTTTTCCCCACAAAAATTATTTTTTAGCCCCCAGTTTTGTATTTTCCCAAGGGTAACAGGAGAAATTGGACCCCAATAGTTGTTGTCCTATTTGTCCTGAGTACGCTGATACCCCATATGTTGGGGTAAACCCCTGTTTGGGCACACGGGAAAGCTCGGAAGGGAAGAAGCACTGTTTTACTTTTTCAACGCAGAATTGGCTGGAATTGAGATCGGACGCCATGTCGCGTTTGGAGAGCCCCTGATGTGCCTAAACAGTGGAAACCCCCCAATTATAACTGAAACCCTAATCCAAACACACCCCTAACCCTAATCTCAACAGTAACCCTTACCACACCTCTAACCCTGACACACCCCTAACCCTAATCCCAACCCTATTCCCAACTGTAAATGTAATCTAAACCCTAACCGTAACTTTAGCCCCAACCCTAACTTTAGCCTTAACCCTAGCCCCAACCCTAACCCTAATGGGAAAATGGAAATAAATACATTTTTTAAATTTTTTAATTTTTCCCTAACTAAGGGGGTGATGAAGGGGGGTTTGATTTACTTTTATAGCAGGTTTTTTAGCGGATTTTTATGATTGGCAGCTGTCACACACAAAGACGCTTTTTATTGCAAAAAATATTTTTTGCATTACCACATTTTGAGAGGTATAATTTTTCCATATTTTGGTCCACAGAGTCATGTGAGGTCTTGTTTTTTGCGGGACGAGTTGACGTTTTTATTGGTAACATTTTCGGGCACGTGACATTTTTTGATCGCTTTTTATTCCGATTTTTGTGAGGCAGAATGACCAAAAACCAGCTATTCATGAATTTCTTTTGGGGGAGGCGTTTATACCGTTCCGCGTTTGGTAAAATTGGTAAAGCAGTTTTATTCGTCGGGTCAATACGATTACAGCGACACCTCATTTATATCATTTTTTTTATGTTTTGGCGCTTTTATACGATAAAAACTATTTTATAGAAAAAATAATTATTTTTGCATCGCTTTATTCTCAGGACTATAACTTTTTATTTTTTTGCTGATGATGCTGTATGGCGGCTCGTTTTTTGCGGGACAAGATGACGTTTTCAGCGGTACCATGGTTACCGTATATACTCGAGTATAAGCCGACCCGAGTATAAGCCGACCCCCCTAATTTTGCCACAAAAAACTGGGAAAACCTATTGACTCGAGTATAAGCCTAGGGTGGAAATGCAGCATTTACCGGTGAATTTCAAAAACAAAAATAGATAATTATTTCCCCATAGCTGTGCCATATAGTGCTCTGCACTGTTCATATTGCCCCATAACTGTGCCATATAGTGCTCTGCACTGTTCATATTCCCCCTTGGCTGTGCCCCATACAGTGCTCTGCACTGTTTATATTCCCCCTTGGCTGTGCCCCATACAGTGCTCTGCAACGTTCATATTCCCCCTTGGCTGTGTCCCATACAGTGCTCTGCACCGTTCATATTCCCCCTTGGCTGTGCCCCATACAGTGCTCTGCACCGTTCATATTCCCCCTTGGCTGTGCCCCATACAGTGCTCTGCACCGTTCATATTCCCCCTTGGCTGTGCCCCATACAGTGCTCTGCACCGTCCATATTCCCCCTTGGCTGTGCCCCATACAGTGCTCTGCACCGTCCATATTCCCCCTTGGCTGTGCCCCATACAGTGCTCTGCACCGTTCATATTCCCCCTTGGCTGTGCCCCATACAGTGCTCTGCACCGTTCATATTCCCCCTTGGCTGTGCCCCATACAGTGCTCTGCACCGTTCATATTCCCCCTTGGCTGTGCCCCATACAGTGCTCTGCACCGTTCATATTCCCCCTTGGCTGTGCCCCATATAGTGCTCTGCACCGTTCATATTCCCCCTTGGCTGTGCCCCATACAGTGCTCTGCACCGTTCATATTCCCCCTTGGCTGTGCCCCATGTAGTGCTCTGCACCGTTCATATTCCCCATAGATGCTCCACATAAATCGGTGCCATGGCCGCTGCTGCTGCAATAAAAAAAAAAAAAAGCCATACTCACCTCGCTGATTGCAGGTCCCAGCGTCTCCCCGCTCTGACTGATCAGGCAGAGGGCGCCGCGCACACTATACGCGTCATCACGCCCTCTGACCTGAACATTCAGAGCGCAGCGACGCAGGGAAGATGGAGCGGCGCCCGGCGGCTGGAACGCGGACAGGTGAATATTACATACTTACCTGTTGTGAATTCTGTGGCAGAGCTCCCTCCTGTGGTCACAAGTGGTACTTCGGCTGATTCTCTCTGTGAGCTTCCGTTGGTGGAGGAGAGTGGTACTGCGGCTTCTGAGTTTCCTTCCTCAGGTGATGTGGTGAAGTCGTTAGGTGCTGCTCTATTTAACTCCACCTAGTGCTTTGATCCTGGCTTCCAGTCAATGTTCTAGTATTGGACCTGTTTCCTCCTGGATCGTTTCTGTGGCCTGCTGCTCTGCATAGCTAAGTTCCGCTTTTGCTATTTTGTTTCTTGTTTTTTCCTGTCCAGCTTGCTTAGTTGTTTTTTCTTGCTTGCTGGAAGCTCTGGGACGCAGAGGGTGTACCTCCGTGCCGTTAGTTCGGTACGGAGGGTCTTTTTGCCCCCTTTGCGTGGTTGTTTGTAGGGTTTTGTGTTGACCGCAAAGTTACCTTTCCTATCCTCGCTCTGTTCAGAAAGTCGGGCCTCACTTTGCTAAATCTATTTCATCTCTACGTTTGTCTTTTCATCTTAACTCACAGTCATTATATGTGGGGGCTGCCTTTTCCTTTGGGGTATTTCTCTGAGGCAAAGTAGGCTTATTTTCTATCTTCAGGCTAGTTAGTTTCTCAGGCTGTGCCGAGTTGCATAGGGAGCGTTAGGTGCAATCCACGGCTGCCTCTAGTGTGGTTGGAGAGGATTAGGGATTGCGGTCAGCAGAGTTCCCACGTCTCAGAGCTCGTTCTATGTTTTTGGGTTATTGTCAGGTCACTGTATGTGCTCTGACTTCTATGTCCATTGTGGTACTGAATTACCAGATCATAACACTTACCTGGTCCCGACGTCCGACTCCCTCTGCCTGTCACAGCTGTCTTCGGTGCCGCAGATTCTTTCTCTATCAGCGGTCACCGGCACCGCTGATTAGAGAAATGAATAGGCGGCTCCGCCCCTATGGGAGGTGGAGCCGCCTATTTATTTTTCTAATGAGCGGTCCCACGTGACCGCTGAAGAGGGGAAGAAGCTGCAGCACAGAAGCCCGTGGGACAGCAGGGACAGCGCGAGGATCGCTGGGACTAGGTAAGTATACCTCAGCGCCCTCACCCCCTCACCCGCCGACCCCACCGCTACCGTGACTCGAGTATAAGCCGAGAGGGGCACTTTCAGCCCAAAAATTTGGGCTGAAAATCTCAGCTTATACTCGAGTATATACGGTATTTATATGTCTTTTTGATTGCGTGTTATTCCACTTTTTGTTCGGCGGTATGATAATAAAGCGTTGTTTTTTGCCTCGTTTTTTTTTCTTACGGTGTTTACTGAAGGGGTTAACTAGTGGGCCAGTTTTATAGGTGGGGTCGTTACGGACGCGGCGATACTAAATATGTGTACTTTTATTGTTTTGTTTTTTTATTTAGATAAAGAAATGTATTTATGGGAATAATATATACATTTGGAATTTTTTTTTTTTTACTTTTTTACTTTGTCCCAGGGGAGGGACTTCACAGATCACTGATCTGATAGTTTGCACAGCACTCTGTCAGATCAGTGATCTGACTTAGAGCACTGCAGGCTTCACAGTGCCTGCTCTCAGCAGGCTCTGTGAAGCCACCTCCCTCCCTGCAGGACCCGGATGCTGCGGCCATCTTGGATCCGGGCCTGCTACAGGGAGGGAGGGAGACCCTTGCAGCAACGCGTTTCTGCGGAGGGCTCAGGGAAGCCTGCAGGGAGCCCCCTCCCTGCGCGATGCTTCCCTGTACCGCCGGCACATCGCGATCATGATTGATCGCGGTGTGCCGGGGGTTAATGTGCCGGGAGCAGTCCGTGACCGTGACGTGCGATAGGCAGCTGACACCCGGCCGCGATCGGGCCGTGCTCCCCCCGTGAGCGCGGCCGATCGCGTATGACGTACTATGCAGTCGGTGGTCCACCTCGACGGGATAGTACGTCTAATGTCAGAAAGGGGTTAAAGCGTCATACGAAACGTGACTTTGGCGCGCAGATCGCCGACCTCATGGCCGATCCCACAGTGGGATCGGGTCGGGTTTCACAAAATCCGACTTTGCCAAAAGTCGGCGATTTTTGAAATTGTCCGATCCGTTTCGATCAAGCCTACTTAGGATAAGGGTACCAAAATATTTCCAAGACCTGGAACACCATCAAGACAGTCATCAAGAATTTGCTTAAATTTGTCACAATAGTGATATTACCTAGAACTGGATGTCCCTCACAAATTTATGAAAAAGCAAAAAGAAAAGTGGTCTGAAAGGTTGCCAAGAGGCCTAAAGCAACATTAAAGGAGCTGCAGGAAATTCTGGCAAGAACTACTTGTGTACTGCATGTGACAAAAATGTCCTGCATTCTTCACATGTCTGGCCTGTGGGGTAAGGTGGTAAGGATGGACGTTTTTTTTTTTTTTTTTTTAACAAAGGCAAACATCCAAGCCTGGCTATGTTTGACAAAACCTACATAAACTCTGCATATGGGAAAACATGCCTTGTTCTGATGAGGTACTGGTCAATCTCTTGTTTGTTTGCAGTTTACTATTGGAGGTTGTGACTGCCTCCTTTTTGACTGTGCTCTTCTCCCATCAGCTTTAGGCTATGTGCACATGTCAGGATTTCTGGCAGAAATTTTCCTGACAAAAACCTGACATTTCTGCCAGAAATCCGCATGTGTTTTTTTTGCGTTTTTGATGCGTTTTTTCTTGCGTTATTTCCAAATGCATAGAATATCGGGAAAACACAAAAAAAACGCAAAATTAATGAACAAGCTCCTTTTTTTTACCGCGATGCGTTTTTTCGCGGAAAAAAAACGCATCATGTGCACAAAAATTGCAGTATGCATTCTAAATGATAGGATGCATATGTCTGCAGTTTCTAATGCGGTTTTATTGCGTTTTTATCGCGTAAAAAAATGCAAAAAAACCTGAACGTGTGCACATACCCTAAGGGTATGTTTCCACGTTCAGGAAACGCTGCGTTTTTGACGCTGCGTTGAGCCGCAGCGTCAAAAACGCAGCGTCCAGATGTTACAGCATAGTGGAGGGGATTTCATGAAATCCCGTCTCCATATGCAGAAAAAAACGCATGCGGCGCGTCTTTTAAGAACGCAGCATGTTCTTGCAGTGCATACAAAACGCAAGGACAACGCAGGTGACCTGCCAGTGACCTCAGGTGCAGATTTGGCCAGGATTTTACCTGCATAAAATGCTGACCAAATCCTGAAGCAATCCTGAACGTGGACACATACCCTAAGGGTGTTTTATAATTAATACTGGATCCTACCTGCTCATTAAATTTGTAGGCTTGTAGCCTGGGAGTGGCATGTTTGATAAATATTAGGTTTAGGGTCCCATCAAATAAAGATCACCTTGCTGTGGTTGATGGCCACACATGAATTGGCCAATTTATGCTCTAAGTACCTTTATTTTTGTAAGTATATTCAATATAGCTATAATGCAATCCAAATGTATGTATTCAGTGTTTGCATACATCTTGGAGCTTACAGAGTGCTGCTGTTTTTTCTCTTGTTTGTATAATGTGCAGTCATGGTAGCTTACACCTGTTCACACTAGCTTTATTCTGTAGAAGTGCTGGATAGGTTTTCATTTTTTGTTCCGATGAGGGCAAGGTTGAAGTTTTTGGCCATTATTCGAAAAGGTATGTTTAGCAGAAAACCAACACTTTGAATCACCATAAGGGACAGCTCAAACTTCGCCCTCTCATCAAGATCGGCATTAAAAGCGCAAGTCTTATTTCTGGCTTCAGAAACACTTGTGGTATGATCATTCTAGGTTAAACGATGTAGGTATGGTCATTACACATGCAAACTAATTATTATAACTGAATGGCAGATATTCTAATGTATATACATCATTAAAAAAAGTAGTATGAATATAGATTCATCCGGAGTATTATCAGAGGGGTTGAAGGGTTGTATTAACTTATTAAAATGTAAAAAATTTAATCCTTGGAAGAAGATGACAACTTTATTGCATTTTATGTATAACAATAATAAATAACGACACCATGTAATACTGAAAATCTCTTTGTTCTCCTAATCTCTTTTTGTAAAAATGTCAGTGTAATTTTCTTAATAAAAATTATATACCGTATATACTCGAGTATAAGCCGACCCCCCTAATTTTGCCACAAAAAACTGGGAAAATTTATTGACTAGTATAAGCCTAGGGTGGAAAATGCAGCAGCTACCGGTGAATTTCAAAAATAAAAATAGATGCTCCATACCGTTCATTATGGCCCCATAGCTGTGCCATATAGTGCTCTGCACCGTTCATTATTGCCCCATAGATGTACCATAGAAAGCTGTGCCATATAGTGCTCTGCACCGTTCATTATTGCCCCATAGCTGTGCCATATAGTGCTCTGCACCGTTCATTATTGCCCCATAGCTGTGCCATATAGTGCTCTGCACCGTTCATTATTGCCCCATAGCTGTGCCATATAGTGCTCTGCACCGTTCATTATTGCCCCATAGCTGTGCCATATAGTGCTCTGCACCGTTCATTATTGCCCCATAGCTGTGCCATATAGTGCTCTGCACCGTTCATTATTGCCCCATAGCTGTGCCATATAGTGCACTGCACCGTTCATTATTGCCCCATAGCTGTGCCATATAGTGCTCTGAACCGTTCAGTATTGCCCCATAGATGTACCATAGAAAGCTGTGCCATTGCTGCTGCTGCTGCAATAAAAAAAAAAAAAAATGCCATACTCCCCTCTCTTGCTTGCAGCTCCTCAGCATCCCGTCTCGGCATCTCTCTGCACTGACTGATCATGCAGATGGCGGCGCGCACACTATATGCGTCATCGCGCCCTCTGACCTGCACAGTCAGTGCGGAGAGACGCCGGGAAGATGGAGCGGCGCCCGGCGTGTGGAACGCGGACAGGTGAATATGTAATACTTACCTGCTCCCGGCGTCGCACTCCATCCCCCGGACAGCTGGTCTTCAGTGCCGCAGCCTCTTCCTCTATCAGCGGTCACCGTTACCGCTCATTAGAGAAATGAATATGCGGCTCCACCCCTATGGGAGTGGAGTCCATATTCATTACTTTAATGAGCAGTCCCACGTGACCACTGAACAGGGGAAGAGCTGCGGCACCCGGAGACCGTGGGACTGCAGGGACAGCGCCAGGAGCACCGGGAGGCAGGTAAGTATGCCTCAGCGCCCTCTCCCCCTCACCCACCGACCGTGACTCGAGTACAAGCCAAGAGGGGCACTTTCAGCCCAAAAATTTGGGCTGGAAATCTCGGCTTATACTCGAGTATATACGGTAATCAGTCTTGGTGAATCTGGGCATAAATCTTTAAACTGCGTAGTTCAATTATATATAGCCTCTGTGATATTAAGAAGTTGACTTTTTTCTTTGTATTTAGCTGTGATTTTTTAGATACACAAGCAACTTATAGGCCCCGATACATCAAGACCAATGTCATTCATTTTAGTCTTGATGAGGGAGCGTGTAGGAGTCAGAGGTTTCGGATTCATTAAGAAGAGCATGTCACTTATTGAAGCAGGCACATCTGAAAAGTGGCATGCGCCTCTGTGAGCCCCACCCAAATCTTATTCTAGTCTGGGACTGGAGTAAGCTTTCTGGCGTAAGATGTGCAACAGTTGGTCATGAGTAAGACGACTGTGATGATACCTCCACCTCTCCCACCATCCTGCCGCCCCAAATCTGGGAGAAACTGGCATGAAAATGCCAAAAGTCCTAATATTTCTGCACAACTTTGAGTTGCACAAAAATTAATGACTAGTGTTTTATACCAAATTTCTTGCAAAAATACTTTCCTGAGTCAGGGCTTTATTGTTCATCTCTGAATTGAAATATTTGTGAGTTTTTGGAGAGTTTCTGCTTGTATTTCTTTGCATGAAGTCAGAATAGCCTCCCAGAGCCGCTGTTTTAATGTGAACTGCCTCCCACCCTCATAGATCTTTTGCTTGATGATACTCCAAAGGTTCTCTGTACGGTTGAGGTCAGGTGAAGATGGTGGCCACACCATGAGTTTATCTCCTTTTATGCCCATAGCAGCCAATGACTCAGAGGTATTCTTTGCAGCATGTGATGGTGCATTGTGATGAATGAAGATGATTTTGCTCCTGAAGGCACGTTCCTGCTTTTTAGACCATGGAAGAAAGTTGTCAGTCAGAAACTCTAAATACTTTGCAGAGGTCATTTTCACACCTTTAGGAACCTTAAAGCGTCCTACCAGCTGTTTCCCCGTGATTCTGGCCCAAAATTTGACTCCTCCACCTCCTTGCTGACGTCGCAGCCTTGTTGGTGCATGGTGGCAATCCACCAACCATCCACTACTCCATCCATTTGGACCATCCAGGGTTGCTTGACACTCATCAGTAAACAAGACTATTTGGAAATTAGTGTTCATGTATGTCTGGGCCCACTTTAACCATTTCTGCTTGTGAACACTGTTTAAGGGTGACTGAATATTAGGTTTATGCACCACAGCAAGCCTTTGAAGGATCCTACACCTTGAGGTTCGAGGGACTCCAGAGGCACCAGCAGCTTCAAATAACTGTTTGCTGCTTTGTAATGGTATTTTGGCAGCTGCTCTCTTAATCCCATGAATTTGTCTGGCAGAAACCTTCCTCATTATGCCTTTATCTGCATGAACTCTGTCTGTGCTCTGTTTCAGTCACAAATCTCTTCACAGTATGATGACCACTGTTGGAATATCTAATGTTTTCATACCTTGTCCAAGGCATTGCACTATTTAATGCTTTTCAGCAGCGGAGAGATCCTGTTTAGTGTGGCCTGCTTAATAATGTGGAACATAATTTTGAAGTAGTTTTCCTTTAATTAGATCACCTGGAAAACTAATTATCACATGTGTTTAAAGGTACCGTTACACTAAACGACTTACCAACGATCACGACCAGCGATACGACCTGGCCGTGATCGTTGGTAAGTTGTTTGGTCGCTGGGGAGCTGTCACACAGACAGCTCTCTCCAGCGACCAGCGATCAGGGGAAAGACTTCGGCATCATTGAAACTGTCTTCAACGATGCCGAAGTCCCCGGGTAACCAGGGCAAACATCGGGTTACTAAGCGCAGGGCCGCGCTTAGTAACCCGATATTTACCCTGGTTACCATTGTAAAAGTTAAAAAAACAAACAAACAGTACATACTCACATTCCGATGTCTGTCACGTCCCCCGGCAGCCACAGGGTTAAAACTGCTTTCGGCAGAAGCGCTGCTAATGCACGCGCTGCTGCCGAGACCTTTCCCTGCACTGTGTCAGCACCGGCCGTAAAGCAGCGGTGACCTCACCGCTGTGCTTTGCTTTACGGCCGGCCGGCGCTGACACAGTGCAGGGAAAGCTCTCGGCAGCAGCGCGTGCATTAGCAGCGCTCCTGCCGAAAGCAGTTTTAACCCTGTGGACGCCGGGGGACGTGACAGACATCGGAATGTGAGTATGTACGGTTTGTTTTTTTTAACTTTTACAATGGTAACCAGGGTAAATATCGGGTTACTAAGCGCAGCCCGATATTTACCCTGGTTACCAGTGAACACATCGCTGGATTGGCGTCACACACGCCGATTCAGCGTTGACAGCGGGTGATCAGCGACCAAAAAAAGGTCCTGATCATTCCCAGCGACCAACGATCTCCCAGCAGGGGCCTGATCGTTGGTCGCTGTAACGCTTAACGATTTCGTTAACGATATCGTTGCTACGTCACAAAAAGCAACGATATTGTTAACGAAATCGTTATGTGTGAAGGTACATTAAGATTGATTTCAGTGATCCATTGAGCCCTGAGACACAATACCATCCATGAGTTTATTTGAAAAACAAAACAATTAAATCTTTATGACACTTAAATCCAATTTGCATAATAATTTGGAACACAAGTGTATACACTGTACGTTTAGTTGATATGAATATGGAAAACACTTTGGATAACTTTCTGTGATAAATATTACCATCACTTAATATTTTTTTTTTCTTTAAAGAACATTAAAACCAGAACTGATAATTTCTTAGGGAACATAAACCGTTAACACGTTAGTAAAAGGACCATAGATAATATACTAGAATGCAATACACATAAGTCACAAACAACTTTTGAAATTATTGGTTTTATTCATCCCATACTTGTAATAAATATCTGTATAAAACCTGTTTTGTAGGAATGTTATGTCAAAACAGGAGTATGAGCTAGTTCATCAGAAATCATCATAATAATCATAAAGTGTCAAATGGAGTCATGTAGTGATTGGGATTTATTCAAGCTGCACTAGGAGATCCCCTTCTCCCACGGTATCACCAGGCTTGCAATGTACAGATGTCACCTGTAAATGAAAAAGTCAGATAAATGTTTAAAATACACTAAGAAAAAAAAATAGTGCAAAAAGAAATTGGAAATAGATGAACCAGATCACAGCTGCCCTAAATGTTACTTCTGGAAGATATAGAATGGAGCTATGTGCAATTTTTGCATTACGCTTGATTACCTTACACAGCTGCTACAAGTACCGTAGAAGTAATATTCATGTAGTGAGGAGCAGCACTAGGAAAAGTGAAAACTTGGAATTTCTTAGATTTTCAGCTATACATCTATTTAAAATGGATAAGGAATGTTTTTTTGGTCTGCATGGTCTTACAAGCTTGTTACACATGCCATTAACATTTTTAGTTGTCATGTTTGAAAAGGAGAGCAGTATCAATGAATCTTGCCGCAGAAACAATAGTTGTATTTTTTTCTTTTCAATTATGATTCTCATTTTTTTCCCCTTCTAAATAAATGTTTGAGTTCAAGGAGATGTCTAAAGGTACCGTCACACTGGACGATATCGCTAGCGATCCGTGACGTTGCAGCGTCCTGGCTAGCGATATCGTCCAGTGTGACACACAGCAGCGATCAGGCCCCTGCTGTGATATCGCTGGTCGGGGCAGAAAGGCCAGAACTTTATTTCGTCGCTGGCTCTCCCGCTGACATCGCTGAATCGGCGTGTGTGACGCCGATTCAGCGATGTCTTCGCTGGTAACCAGGGTAAACATCGGGTTACTAAGCGCAGGGCCGCGCTTAGTAACCCGATGTTTACCCTGGTTACCATCGTTAAAGTAAAAAAAACAAACACTACATACTTACCTTCCGCTGTCTGTCCTCGGCGCTCTGCTTCTCTGCTCTGGCTGTGAGCGCCGGGCAGCCGGAAAGCACAGCGGTGACGTCACCGCTCTGCTTTCCGGCCGCTGTGCTCACAACCAGAGCAGAGAAGCAGAGCGCAGAGGACAGACAGCGGTAGGAAAGTATGTAGTGGTTGTTTTTTTACTTTAATGATGGTAACCAGGGTAAACATCGGGTTACTAAGCGCGGCCCTGCGCTTAGTAACCCGATGTTTACCCTGGTTACCGGCATTGTTGGTCGCTGGAGAGCTGTCTGTGTGACAGCTCTCCAGCGACCAAACAGCGACGCTGCAGCGATCCGGATCGTTGTCGGTATCGCTGCAGCGTCGCTTAGTGTGACGGTACCTTAACTAATGAACATCCAGAAACTGCAATTTGATCAGTCCCAAAAACAGTTAATTATTATACAGTACATGACATGTAAACTTCTCATTCTCACATATAGAACCAGTTATACAATTATTGCCTACAATATATAGTCATAGTATGGTATTAAAATATTCTGAAATACAGTAATAAAAACTGGATGGCTGAAAAAAACCGCCAACAGGTAAGAAATTCTGTTACTAACGCAGATTATGTTCCTAATTATGACATGATCTGACAAACTATGTCACTATATGTACAATGACATTTCCAACATGCAAAACATGTGTGTGAAATATTTAGAAGATACATTTATTAAATATTCATTTTATATTTCTTGATTAAAAAAAAAGTAAACTTAAAATTGTAGGCAGTTAATGGAGCAATGTTCTGCTACTGAATAAATAAAATACCTACTGAAAACAAAAGGGTTTGGTACCGTGTTAGCCAGTTGAAAAAAACAAGATAATTTGTGGGAAAAACAAGATAATCTTGTAGGTATGATATCATTTAATGGCTAACAAAAATAAAATAAATTATGTTATAAAGCAAGCTTTTGAAACTTTTTAGGTCTAAAAAGTATCTGAAGAAACACATATGTACAAAAAAAATTATGCCATGCTTCTCTTTTGTTTGCTTTTTTGTGTGCATATATTTGTGTTTCTTCAGATACTTTGTCTTAGGCCGGGGCCACACTTGCAAGTGGAATGCGAGAAACTCGCACGAGTCTCTCGCATCAATACCCGGCACTGCCGCCAGCACTTGGGACCGGAATGTGCGGCTGCAGGTATTTCTATGCAGCTGCACACTCCAGTCCCGAGTGCCGGGCATTGATGCGCGAGTTTCTCGCATCACACTTGCAAGTGTGACCCCAGCCTTACCATGCCTGAGGTAGAGACCTAAGAAGTCCTGAAAGCTTGCTTTCTACCATCATTTATTTGATTTTCTTAAGTCATTAAAAGGTGGTATAACTGTATGCTTGTATATATACACACGCACACAGTCAACTCTATACATACATACCTGAGAAGGTCAGAGATACACTGTGGTTGAGGAACAATGTAGAACATGTATCAAAATAAGGAATGGTCAAACAATGAGGATTTCCGCACATACATGTCCAAGCATTGTAATACTCAAACGAGAGGAAATAAAAATGATATATATTATTAAATCTATCTATATACACACACAGCGGGTGAAATAAGTATTGAACACGTCACCAATTGGCTAAGTAAATAGATTTCTAAAGGTGCTATTGACATGAAATTCTTACCAGATGTAAGTAACAACCCATCCAATCCACACAGGCAAAGAAATCAAACCATAGATATCTATAAATTATGTGTAATAATGCGAAATGTCAGAAAAAAAAAGTATTGAACACGCTTACTAAAATTCAATTAGTACTTCGTACAGAAACCATTGTTGATGAGGACGGCTTCAAAATGCTTCCTGCATAGAGAAACATGCATTGCTCACGTGCGATTTTGGCCCATTCTTCCACACACTCTTCAAATCCTGAAGGTTCTGTGGGCTCCTATGAACGCTGAGCTTTAGCTCCTTCCATAGGTTTTCTATTGAATTCAGGTCAGGTGATTGGCTGGGCCATTCTAGCAGCTTTATTTTCTTTCTTTGGAACCAATTGAGAGTTTCCGTGACTGTGTGTTTATGATCATTGATTTGTAGAAATGTCCACCCTCGTTTCATTTTCATAATTCTGGTAGATGGCAGCAGATTTTTATCAAGAATGCCTCAGTACATTTGTCCATTTCTATAAAGTTTGCCCATGGCGTATGCTGAAGAACAGCCCCACACCATGATGTTCTGACCTCAAAACTTCATTGCCAATATGGTGTTTGTTGGGTGATGTGCAGTGCCTTTTAGCTTTCAATCATGGTTTGTATTAAGGCTTCCAAAGAGTTAAATTTTGGTCTCATCTGACCAGACTATATTTTCCCAAAATTTTACAGGCTTGTCTAAATGTAGTTGAGCAAACTTTAAACATGTTTGAACATGCTGTATGTTCAGAAATGGAATCTTGCATAATGAGAGTGCATACAGGCCATGAAGGTTGTGTGCAGTACTTATGATTTTCTTTGAAACAATTATACCTGCTGATTCCATGTCTTTCTGTAGCTCTCCAGGTAGTCCTTATCTACTGTTCTGAAAATTATTTTCACTCATCGGTCTGAAATCTTGCAGAGAGCACCTGGTCGTGACCAGTTTATGGTGAAATGATGTTCTTTGTGCTTCCGGATTATTGCGATAAACAGTGCTCACTGGAACCTTCAGTAGTTTCGAAATTCTACTATAACCAATGCCTTCAGTATGTTTTGTAACAATAAGGTTGCAAAAGTCTTGAAACAGCTCACTGGTTTTACCCATCATGAGATGTTTCTTGTGTGGTACCTTTGTAATGAAACACCTTTTTATAGGCCATGGGTTGAACAAGCTATTTTTCACTAAGTGGCAGGATTGGTTTCTAATTACTGATTGATTTCAGCTGGTGTCAAGACTTTCCAGGCCTTTTTGAACCTCTCTTTATTAATGTGTTCAATACTTTTCCCCGGGTCATTTCTCATTATAACACATAACTTAATCTATGGACATCTATAGTTTATTATTCTACATTGTTCCTCAACGCCCAGGTATCTCGGACCTTATATATTTATATATAGAGTTTATATAATCAGATCCAATAGAGTTCTTTACACACCACTATATATATATATATATATATATATATATATATATATATATATATGGTATATTTCATGCTTATCATGCACAATAATACACAATACAAAATTTAAAAATGAGGGAAGCACAGTACCTTTGCTGTTTTAGCTGCAGTCATGCTGTTCTGCATTTTCATCGCTTCAATTACACAGATTTCTTGTCCCTCAGAAACCTATCACAACACAAGTACTGGTATTAATGGGATAAGTGACAAAACCCACATACACTGTAAACATGAAAAAAGTTAAAACAAAGGTGTAATGGGCTAGAAATACAATGTATTTTATATAGCCATTTTAAGACTAAGGTGTTCTATATTTTTATACACAATGGGTGTAAAAAGATATGTCCTGTTGAGTATATGGTAAGTAAATATGGAAGGGACACATACAGTTTCAGTGCTGTCCAGTTGCACAATCATGGTAACAATAAACCAATAAGACCACTATGATCTCATGGATAAAAAAAGGAATGAGAAAGGATTAAAGCCAAGAAGAAGTGACACATTGAAGAGTTTATGAAAATGTCTGGGGATGAGGCTTTAATTAGCATTTCCTGGGTGTTTGTGTTGGAAATGTGAGATATCATGCTGTCCTGGAAGATGAGACTTAGTGAACATACGTTGGAGGTGTTGTTTGTCCACACTGCTCTGATCCAAATCTGCTACAGTCATAACCTATGATGCCCCTAACATAAAGATGACAGATGCTTTCAGCTTCTGATGGAAAACCGAAATCATAGCCCAGAAATAAACTGTGCAACCAAGAGCTTGCAATCTATATTCTTCAGCTAGAAGAATGTTGTCATCAACTGAATTTGTAATGGTCCTGTCAGACGTAGTAAGAATTATTCTACACTTTACTCTTGATGATGTTTGTGTGTTGCTATTGAATAAAAATCAGGACATGGTGGAAATATTCACAAGTTAACAAGACCTGGACTACAAATGTACACATATATGACAATTCTAACCCACATCCTAATGGACTTAAGTTTAAAGCCATGGACATAAAACTAGTGAAAAGAGAGTAAATGAAAACAAGCCACCTGCCTTCAGTTTAAGAACAGATTCGTTTGAGCCATATTCTACAAAGAAACATAGATCACTGAACACAACCCAAATCGATATGACAGGCGGCTTTCACTGCTACTCCTACTAAATAGTCACAAGCCCTACAAGTCTCTCTGATAAACCCAATCTGTGCTGATGTACTTCTATGCTCCTCGTCTAATTGGAGTAAAGTTTGCAGCCCTCCATCCTGTATCTTTCATCCAGCTTGCAGAGTTCTTTCCTTTGACATGGGAAAGTCAGAGGTCACATTCACATCCGACTTTCAAAGTAACACTCATTAAGCGGCAGTGTGCCTTGTACCTAAATGAGTTTGCTTTAAGGAGCTGTCAGTACATGTACTAAGCCGTTTTTTTTTTTGCATTTTAAAGGAAGTGTGGATGTGACGCAGCTCTGCTCCAATGTGAAGTTTCAGACATCTCCAGCTGATGATTAATTATGGGTGGGGGAAATAAAATCCAGTAAAGCCAGCTGCTTGCCATGGTTGGCAAAATTACTATAATGGATATAGGCTGCCAATTTTCCTTTTTATTGGCAAGCCTTCCAAATGCAATTAGGGGAGTTATAAATGATATGGAAATCTATCAAGTCCCTTTCATTTTCAAAGACGCACTTCCCCGGAGGATTGTCTGCAGGCTCATCATTGACTTTGTTGTGCTAATGATGTAAACTTATTTTTGTATCTAATTAAAGCACCTGTCAAGTTTAGGAAAAGGTTCCCGAATACACATACCACGGTAAGAGAGTAATCACACATGACTTCAAGAACTTCTCATTGACTGTGCTGTGCCTCTTCTGTCCATAGGCGTATCAAAGATGTCACACAGCAAGGCTGGAATCATGAGGCACAGAATAGGAAAAGCATAGAAGGGAATGGCGAACATTTATCAAGGACTCTGTTGCTCGCCCAGTGCCATTTGCTTTGGAATAAAAGCATGAAAATGAAATGCAAAGGCTAAAATTGCAGACGTGAAGGATGACTGCACAGTGCTCCATTTCTCAATTTCATCCTTCAGAGCCACAAAATGGGGTGATACAGTTACTGGATGAGATTTACAGTAACAGCTGTGGTCTTCCCACACAGGGGAGGGACTTCTAATGTGCTAAGGTCTGGCCGAAGCAGACGGAAAGCAACAAAGCATGATGCCGTTCTGTCAAGGCTGAGCAAGGATAGCTACTATATATCAATTGTCACATGTATATTTCGTAGCTTCTTACAGTAAAAATTATCAGATTCCTTACAATACCATGCTATATATATTTACGGTATATGAGCAAAAAATGTAAGCGACTACTAGAATTTCATTTCTGTCTTAATCTGTTCTACTCAAGAAGCGCATAGGAACCCGTGCCAGGGGCATATGGCTCTCTACTGTGCTAAACATTTGCACTAAAGACAGGTTCATCAGTCATTAGAGTATCTAGGTAAAAAATTAGCTCCTGATGGATGGTATTTAGAGCTTACCTGCTGATAATACATTACCAAAGAAACACAAGTTTCCAAACCCACATGACACTAGAAACTGCAGACCATGAAATAAAATACTTGCAAGCGCTCATCATGTACGCCAGGTTATACAATTTAATAAATAAGTGATTTAAACTCTGCCTAAAATTGGGCCCGCTGCAAGGGACCTTGGGTCAGGCCTGCACAGGCCAATTAATGCACAGCACCTGCTGTATAGAAGCAGCGCACGAAGCACTTCCGAATCATTTTAGCAATTAAAACAAAACTGTTTCCTGCCTATTTCAACAGTAACGGTTTCAATGCAAAAGCAGGCAGCTCACCATTATGAAACAAGTAGGTGAAAAAAGCAGTTTTCAGTAAGGGGGTGGTGATGGTTGGGATAAAGCTGCACTATGGAATAAGACCAGCCTTTTGTTCTCCTACTCTCTGAACCTTCTGCCTAATTTGGCAGAAAAACAGAGGGCGTATGGAGCCCTTCCACAGTATCACCTTCTGCTGCACTCTGGCCCCCTAAAAAGATGGATCAATATCATCCCTGCTGATTTTCCTTCATAAGTGGAAATACTTCAATTACAGATTTTTTGGGGTGGACACAGGTGTGAGAGTTTAATATGCATCTTGGGCTCTGAATAAAAGCTCTACTCTCTACCCGGATTTCCAGTTAACTTTCACATTTTCACATAAGCGTGTTGCATTAAATTTAACTGTGTACAAACTGATTTTTTCCTTATTTAAAAACATTACATGCACTGTGTGATATTAAATTACCTGCATCCTGGGTCGCACTGGAAAGAATTATTAAGCAAAGAAAAATATAAAACTGATATATCCAAAAAGAGAAACTAATTGTGTCATACTTTAAAAGTTTAAAACTCACTGATGGCGCTTTTATTTCCCATTCCATCAATTTAAACAAAGCTATTTTTCCCTCTTGTAGAGATCTGACCCCAACTGCCTGTCTAGATCAAAGGATTAAAGATGAACCACTACATATAATTGGTTTGTTCAGCACAGGGTCATAGACTCACATCATTAGGCCACAATTCAGTCCACCATCAACGCCTCATGTAGTAAAGATGCAATCCCTCATGTCTTCCTTTATTTCAATGTCTGTTTAGTTTCTCTATGTTTTGCGTTGTGCAGAGATAACTCCTATTAGAGCTTACAAACATCACACCAAGTACATAAAGGAACCATACAATGTATCAAGTTAAATATGAACTTTATCCATATGCATATATAGGAATGTGTATATGAACATGTATACAGTGGTTGTATATACAATGTGTGTGTGTGTATGTATATATATATATATATATATATATATATATATATATATGTGTGAATATGAGAGTGCTTGAGTATATAATATATGTGGATATAATGCATATATAAATATGTATATATATTCTATATAATCTCTATATATGTATACACACACTTACACATACACACGTTCTATATTATATATACGATGTACGGTACATACTTACAAATATACATATATACACACATATATATTTATATATATATATATATATATATATATATATATATATACACACACACTATATGCATGTGTATACACACACCATAGACTAGATTTTATTTTTACATATTTTAATATGTAATATAGTCTATATCAATATTGTATTAAATAAAGCACTAATTACATAGAGAATCTACATGTAATTAACTATGGCATACAAAAAGTTATATTTTAGATAGAATGTAGTGAATGACAGTATATAGTTAAAGGGGTCATCAGTGAATATCATACATAGTTTTCCTTTGTGGGTGCTTGATGTCTGCACAGAATCTCATCCTTTTTGGCTGTATCCCACATAATTCTTGTTCCACTGCTTTCCTTCCAAGCTATCACCATGCTTGTGAGATTTTTTTGTGCTAGATCTAGAATTGAGGAGATCTCCTGCAAGGCCTCCTATCTGCATCCACCTGCTCAGGCTTTTATGAATTATACCCTGTTGCCTAGGAACAAGCAGTCACAACTGACCGGAGAAGAATCTGCTATTCCTTTATATTGAAAGTACAATCACAACTTCTTCATACGATGCAGGGCCTATTACAAGTGTGAATATGAAGACGTAACATCTGTAAATACTACATGAAAGGAAGGTTCTTTCCTCCATCTTACAGATGTTCCGAGGTTCTACAACTGGGAATGCTTGTCAAGTGCTAAACTGCACAAATCTTTAAATAATTGGATGTCAAAGTCTGCTGAACGCAGGCCGTTTGTGTCCCATCTAAACATGTTGCTGTGTCTTATTCTTTAGCTTAGGAGGAGTAGGTGGGAGGACAAGATTTGTCATGACATTCGATTGAGAAGGCTGCTAACAGGATTAGAAAGCAGCTGTCACTTTGCGTTACTTAGAGTCAAGGCCAAATATACAAATTTATAAGATGAAAACTTAGAGGGGAAAGCTGACGACGGCCGTAGAGAGAGGAGGGAGAAGTTGTACTTTCAACAGGATAATGTAGATATATGAAGTTTCACATAAATACTGCATCAACTCGACAGCGGGACCCCAAAAACTAATAATTACATTTACTAATAACCAGTGTCCTACATTTTTTATTCGTTCTAAATTTCTTAGTTACAAATGAAAGCGTGCCACAAAGATAGTTTGACCATAGCAGAACTCCCCGAGCTCACCATTTGTAATGACTGAGATTATAGTTAAAGGCTCTTATTCCCCAAGCTCATGGTTCCGGGTCTGGCACTTTATTATTGTGACCGGTTCTGCGCCTTTATTTTTGTTTTATTAAACAAAACATTTACGTTAAATCAAACCTGCCCCTACAATGCTGCCATATGGGCAGCATGATACAAGTCCAGATTCAAGGGGATAATATTTAATAACTGTGTGATGACTAACGGATCTGTTTTCCTTAGGCCATGTTCACACGTTGTGTTTTTGCTGCTTCTTTTTATGCAAATTTTAAGCTGCATTTTAAACTACCAGCAAAAACTATGAGAGTTCACAGATCTCATGCACACGCTTGGATTTTTTTCTGGACTGAATTGGAAAACTGTTGTGTTTTTGAAAACTGCAGCATGTCACTTCTTTCAACGTTTTTGCAGTGTTTTTTCACCCATAGAAAGCAATGCGTATGTGCAAAAACGCAGGTTTCATGCTTTGCTGCGTTTTTGGTGTAAAAACCTCAGGAAGTTGCATCATGTTTTTTTTATGCACTTAACATTATCAGCATGCACAAACGAAAAATGTACCTGATAAAAACGCAGCAAAAAATGCAGCAAAAACCTGCTTTTTGTAAGCTGATGAGAGCAGGTTTTGCCTGCAGAAAAACGGCAGCAAAAATGCAACATGCGAACACAGCCTTAGACTTTGATGTGTAAAAAACAGATCCAGCTGTAATATATTTTTTTAGAAGGACAAAAAAAGTCTGCACAACTTTTTTTGTCAACACATTGCTGCTGGATCTGTTGTAAAGGATGATTACTGAACCTTAAATCTGTGTTTAGAGAAGATAGATTGATACCTTACTCAGATAGGAGATGAAAGTTGCAACTGGTAAGATTCTATGAAGTGGAGAGAGAGGAGGGAGGAACCAGAGGCAGAGCTCCAATCTCGACCCTCCCTTTTACATAGAATCTTATAAAAACCAACTGTCATCTCCTTTCTGAGTAATGTAAAAATCGTTCTTCACTGATTACAAATTTTAATCAGGAATTGAGAATTTTGAAAATTATCACTCTTGGAGGAGAACGAAGCAGATTTCACTGACAAGATATATTACAAAGTTTATTGATTTTATGTGTACTATTGGTTTATAAAATAAAAAAAAACAATGGTTACTCGTTAGCAAAGTACTCCAGAATGAGATTGCCAAATTTTAACTGCATTCAAATTCTTTTTCTCTCTTCTTTTCTGTCAGTATACTGCTAAAGCAGCTCAGACAGACTAGTTGCTAGGCATATGGGTTTGTCAAACAGCACCTCCCTGGGAGCTCAGTTTGTCAGAGATTACTCTTCAACACAAAGAAGAAATGGAATGTATGGAGGATAGAAAAGAGGATAGGAATCCCGAGGCTTTATTGAATAACATGGGTTTTTCCTGGCTCAGTGGTTAGCACTGTTGCTTTGCAGCACAATTTTTTTTGGCGAGGAGGTGGGGGATTTTGCCATGTATAGGATTGAGGATAACTTACTGAATGCTGAGGATTTGATTGTTAAGACCCACAGCATCCTTGAGACTTAGGCTCTGGATTCCACAAGTCAGGTTCCACAGAGCCTACTCTTGAATGGAATGGAGGCCAGTGTGCTCCATCTACCTCCACTCCATCCTTTGTCTATGGGACTGTCGGAGAAAGAGTGCAGAAATCATTTCTGGCAGTCCTAAATTATATCTGAACACTAGTTTGAAAACATATTGAGAGGAATCTCCTGGAATGAGTTTGAAAAGGAAAACAGGTACAAACAATGGGTGGTTTTTAAATACCGGCACTTTATATATATATATATATATATATATATATATATATATATTACAGGGTATGTATCTCAACCTATGGAATATATAAAATACCTGCAAGTTCATGTTCAGAGATATTCATATTTACATGAAGAAAGAAAAGGTGGGACTTGACAAACTGTGGTCTAAAGAAAAGCTTGCAAAGGCTATATATTGTGTGTTCTTGATTGGTATAGTATCATCAAGCGATATTACTACTCTAGTCATTTCAAAGTGTTGTAATTATTCAAGTGATTTAGTTAACAAAAAATGTATGCGTTATAATGGTCAAACTATAGCTGGCTGTCAAGCTTCATCCTAGGCTCATTAATGTAAATGTATTGCATCACTTTCTTAGTCATTGTTAATGACTGCTGTTATTACAGCAGCCATGACTGGTATGATCAATCTATGGTATAATGGACTGATACAAATGTTAATTTTATTTATGTTTTAATAGAACAGCAGACTTCAGTATTATATCCATCACGATGCAATTAAAACCAGACAGAACAGACAAAAATACAATGTGAACTAAGCCCTAGTTAATTAGTCATGTTAAAGTTAAAAACTAGTTATGTAGAGAGGTAAAGTGTCAAAAGAATTGATGAAATGAAATAGAAATGAAGATTGAAAAGTGAGAAATTATTAAATCAGACAAATGAGATTTCAGATACAGAACAATGATGTGAACCAAACATAGAATACTATTTCTGAGTTTATTCTTATAAAGGCTGTACGTACTGTCACAGTAAAGAGGCTTTCATTTATGGAACCTTCATATCTATTGTCTTCAAAAAAGAAAAACCCTATTACGATAATTTTTCTTTTTGTTAATTTCAGCATATTTTAATTTTTAATCAAGTCGCATTCCTCGGCTACTAAATGGGTTTGTAATGATAAGTAGTTTTAGCTTTGATAAGTTATGTTGGTTCATTTATGGAATTAAGTCTACTCATATTTACAGAAATCAGGTCATTACAATATGGAATGTATTAAATTATGGGTGATGGGGAAGTGTTGTATACAATTTAATCCACTTAAATAACTAATTATGGTTCCCAAAGTAGTATGTAGACCCTTGCTTTTAGCTGTCGTACATTAAAGACTTTTGGCCTGGCTGCTTTACTGAATATAAGAAATACCAATGCCAATTGCTTCATGCCAAATCTTCCCAGAAACAAGAGAAACAGCTGAAGGTCTCAAACCCCCCACTGCAACTTTCTTACAATGACAACTTTGCTTTGAATTGCTTCAGTAGGGAAATAGTTCAAAGGTCTGACATGTATGTTTCTCATTCGTGGTAACCATACATACACACATATATCCTTCATTCCCAATCCAGCGATTGGATGCACTGTGCTTCTTCATTAAATCGATATTAAAGACCATGAACGACTTGGAGTCCACAGCCTTGAATATAACAACAATTCAAAAGCGCTCTGTTCTTCTGCACTCAGGCATGCTGACTGTTTGAATCTCCCACTGTCTATAAGCAGAAGAAATGGGTTTCACACAATGTAAGATAAGGTGAATCAATTTTTTACAGTCTGCTTTCTATCCCTTCACAGGAAGTATTCAGAAGCAAAGTATTTAAATGTAACTTTGGGGGATTTTATTCAGCGACAAACCATATAAATTTTGGCAAAGAAAACCCTCAAAATTTTTAAACTGTATGCCAGGGGTCGAAACGCAAAATCTGTGAAATTAAGAGGATCCCGCATCAATGGATAAACTGAATATCATTGTGCAGGTAAAAGACTCACTAACACGGCTCCAATAGGGAAAATTCCATTTGAACTCTATATCCTGCTCCAAATGAAATAATAAATGTGGTAAAATTCTTAGATTTCCCTTCAAGAATATTCATGGCCAATTCCAGAAACATAAGGAAGCCGTAGACAACCGGTGTTGTACCTCTTTCACGGCTGTGTATGGTGCAGTATCTTAACCAAAAAGGTTCCATGTCCCTAAACTCTACCTTGGGAAATGCAAACTGTGTCCAGTGGAAGAGATATTTTATTTTTTATGGATTTGTAATGCTGTGAATTAATAAATATATGTATTTCAATTTTTTTTTCACAATTTCAGTTGTCTAAACCTTTCATAAACATATTGGGGGTAAAATATACGATTGCACAAAAGTAAACTTCAGTTTCACAAATTGTGCCAAATTATGACATCCTAGGATATATTAATAAAACGTGTGCACACTGAAATGGAACTTTCTTAGACTGAATTGACTTTAGTATACTTGAACTGTTAACTTCTCCTGGTGATATTTTATCTGTGACCTAGAATACAAAACAGTGAGACAATACAAAAGTGCAGATGTAAGAGGCCCACCTAGGCTGCCGTGAAAATTCTGAGCATTTCATATCCTTTGGTTCCTTACCCTTTTAGGATAGCTTTGTGTCTTTTCTGAGCATATCTGAATTCTCTCACTGTAAATAGCATGAATTCATCACCCTTCCCTTGAAGTACTTCCTCACATTTCCCGAGAGCCTCCCACCCTCTAGTTTCAGAAGGTGACCTCTTGCTTCCCTCCTGTACCTTGCTGAAACCTTTGATATATATGAACTTTTTATTATTTTTAACATATCCTTTTCCCTTCACTGAAAAATGTCTTGGCTTCTTGTTGCATTTTGTCTGAGCATTTACTGAAGGATTGATCACCTCTGACAAAATGAAACTGGTTTAAAATGGAGAAAAAATATCACCGTAATTTTACTAAAATAGGTCTGTACTAACCACAGAACAGTTAACATCCGTTTACAATTATATTTGTGCTATAACAACCCCCAGCATAATATACATATATAGTTCCTGGTGCACGAGGAAGTATATAACAGTAGCGCAAGTAATAATAAGACAGATCTCAAATCTTAGTATAATAGCATTTACTAAATCTATGTGCTGACAGTAGGACACGTATGCCTACTGGAAGAACGTAGTGACAAGTCACTGGAATAATTTGTATGAGAACATAAGCGGAATGCCTCTCATATGCCTGCTCTTTCCATGTCTTTCTATAAAGACCTGGAGCCTCCGAAAGCACACTGGATACATGTCAGTAGATTTTGTCCTTCTACAGACTACATACAAGAACATGATTTTTCATGTCTCTTAATCATACACAGGTACAAATAGGATATGTATTTACGTGACTATTAATGGAATGAAAAAACGCTAAATATTTTAAAAAAAATAGTTTTTTGACATCATAGATATAATAAGTCAGTGGCACTCACCATATCACCAGGTTTAACGGAAACAGCCACCACTGACCCTGGCATCGGTGATCTCAGAATGCTACTGGTGTCCTCTTCTACCTTCTCTGGCATGTACTTGCTGAGCTCGGCTGCATGCTTCGTCAACACTTGCAGTTTATACTTAAAATTAACAAAAGAAATTCACCAGTTAATTTGTTTATACCATGAGATACTTTGACTTCATACATTATGTGATTAGCGAGGGAATTCTATCCACTGCTGAAACAGCGATAGTTTCGGCATTTTATAAAAAAAAAGTTTACCTCTTAAAATCTAAAGCTATAGAGAATAAATTTTGATACATACATACATATACCGATATATTTTATATATTTATATTTTAAGAGACAATTTTCATTTCCAAATTTAATTCAGTATTATAGGATGGAAAACGATAAGAAACATTTCCAGCCACCACCATTCACAACAGACATTCAGCATTTGAGCTGCACACATTAACATTGTGTCACTAAAATGAGCATTTCTAACAGTTGCTCATCCAAAAGAAATCATTAGTGAGAGATCCTTTTCTAGCATATAACCTGATAAAATTAGCAATTAATATTATGAATAACAACGATAAAATTCATATTAAATCCCTCTCCATTATATTAGTGGGAATGAGTTTGGGAAATTAACAGGGATTGTTCCAAATTAACTGTATACGTTTCTGGGGTTCTGGAGCTGGATATTCATGAGTAAGATATTCATGCTATATGCAAGGAGTCTGTTCATGGTTTCAACTCGAGAACCATGCACGCACAAAGGAGAAAAAAAAGGGAGATCCCTGACCATAATCTACCCTTCCACCAGTAGATGGCAGTAGGTCTCTTTGCGATGACACACTGGTTCGCTCAAGATTTGCCAAGGAGAGATTGACAGCAGCGTAAGATCTAAAGTCACACATCGCGCAGTTTGCACACGCAACGCAGATTTACATTTCTGTGGTGTCTAGGTATTTGAACATTGGCCAAGTATTGGAAAGGTTTTATATTTTAGGCTGCGGATATTTTGTGACAGTTGAGAGTAATTTATTTTCTGTTCGATTCTTACTATTGATATCTAATAATTGGGGGGGGGGGATAGGTCATTTATAATTCTAAAAGTAGTCTGAGGTTAAACAATGTCACACAGCCGTCTCACATATTACATGGGAATGCTGACAACTAGTCATGTCAAGAGCTTGAAACGTATAAGAAAAATGGAATACATCTAATCAAAGTAACGGCGGGTAATTTACATTCCTTAATGAAATAAGCTTTACAATGTTAAGGAAACATTTTTCCATTTATCGCTCAGGCTTACATTTTAAATAGAAATATGGGTAATCGCTGGTAAAGCTGTTAAGATTTGATAACGTGTTGCTTGTCCAATTCCCCTAATCTGACAGTCTGAATAATGACATCTTGGGCATGTATTTTTCTCCTCTCTTGAGTGTGTGTTTTGCAATCAAGAAATACAAGTATCTGCCAGATTCTGAAGGATATGATCCTTAAGTAAAATTACAGTGCAAATAAAAGCTTTTTGCTCCAATTAAAATTTGCCTGACTCATAAGTGGCAGGGAAATAAAGCGAGCCAAGTGCATTTTCCTGTCAATCTAATAAACATTCAGTGCAGAGGGACTATTTATCAAAGATAGATTGTACTTAAAAGTCATCATTAAACCTATGGGGGGGAAATATAATTACACAAAATTGCAGAGTTTCAGGATCTGTGGATGTCGCCTGAATCCCGCTTATGGTTTTTAAATAATAAAATACATAGAAAACGCCGGAATCTGTGGTCTGGAACCACCATGCAACTTTATACTATCTGCTTTCCAAAAAGGGTGGTGAATTACACAATTGCTGGCGTTCGGTTTACACCGCCGCCACATTAAGATCTTTCTCATCTTTGTTTTATTGTTGCGAGGTGTAATGCAATCTTGTTATTTAAGTGCCCAAATCTCGTACATAAAGCTACAAATTAATACAAGTAACAAAGTGCCAATATATTTGTCTGATTCCTATTTCTCACAGACTTACAGAATATATAAAAAACCTGGAAAAAGTAGAATGGAATCCAACACTGTTTATTATAGAAATACAGCATAACATCAGAACGAAGGCTAACCTAAACCAGATTGTATCAGTAGTCACTTCAATATTGGCTAGAATTACTCTGAAAGCAGGAGGACAGTAAGGAAGCTGCCCAACATAGAGACACGTTGGGATGTGGCATCATGGGTGCCGATTTCAGACGTAGGAAGTAATTCGTTATTGTTATTACGCAATTGAATGATACAACAAAAAAAACAAAACAATAGATAAAAACAAGGATATAAAGTTATGTTGACATGTGGCAGTCGACCTCTGCGCAAATATCTGGATAGCGTTGTTTCTGCTTGGGGTTTATCATTTTTACTAATCCCATGTCCACATGCACACACCAGCTACAGTGCCAGAAATCGAATGGGATGGTATATTGAACAGCGAGAAATCACGTAATTGTTAATGCTTTTAACTGATAAATCAGCATAATTATCTGTGAACATTAAATATCTGAATATAAAACAAAATATAGACAAGAAATAATATAATCGCTATATAACAATTTTATATAGTTATTCAGGACATGGTTCATGGCAATTGCAATGGATGTAAAAGTTACTATTGTCTAGTCAAGGAATATAAAACGGATCTGTCACATAATGCGGCTACGAGCGAGAGAATGACTTTTTCTAGCTACTGTTTGTAGTGCTCAATTGCTCTTGTTGTGACAGGCTGTAGTGACGGGGTAACACTCCTCCCGTCGCAAGGCAATGATTTCACTCTGAAGATGCTGCATACAAAATGCTCGATACTTAATACACAAGACACAGGAAGATCATTCCCCATCTGCTTCAGCCTGAAAAGTGGGTATCCGGCAGTGGGTATAAAGAGAAGAATTAAGTGCCCGATTTATCATTTGCAGTTTTTTTTTTTATAAATCACATTTTTTTGTGTCTTGCGGGACATTACTTGATGTTCAATGTTCAAGTCCTTCAAAGTCTAGTGGTTCATGAAATTTGGGCAAAATAAAAAAAAAAAGCTTTTTTTTTTTCCTTTTACCTTGTTTTTCGCATGTGTTTAGAATAAAGTGTCACATGTTACACTAAATTAATGTAAAATGTGTTAAAAAAATATTAAGAGTACATAGAATCACCCCAGTGGGGTAAGAGGGGGTCTCTGGAGTACATTTGCATTAAAAATGTGTTTTTAAAAGTCGTAATGGATTATTTAGCTGAAAACATCTGGAAGCCCCAAAACAGGTGAACACATAAAATAGAATTTACAAAAAAGGCACACATTAAAAAAATAAGGTGTAAATGGAAAACTAAAACAATAAATTAGACCCCCAAAGCAACGTTCACACGTTCAGTATTTGGTCAGTATTTTACATCAGTATTTGTAGCCAAAACAAGGAGTGGAACAATCAGAGGAAAAGTACAATAGAAACATATGCACCACTTCTGTATTTATCACCCACTCCTGGTTTTAGCTTACAAATACTGATGTAAAATAATTGAACGTTAATTACTAACCGATACTCCATAGTGTACAGGGAAATATACTATTATCAAAATGTCCAAAAGCAAATAATCATAGTCATGTTCTTACTGGTCACAATGGGAAATACATATCTCTGTATATCAACGCACTTCAACGATCAAAATTTATTTCCAACAATTTCAACTTTCATCTATGTTGTTTGCAGAACTCTTATCTAACCCAAGACCATTCTCGCCACATGCGGTCAACCAAAGGCACTGCAATGTGGTTTATTGTGCCATTGTGAGGCCACTATAATGTACATTATACTAAAACTAGTATTGTGATACATATTGAAGCATAATGGAGGAAAATATTGCAAATCTAAGGAATACCTGTACAAATTGTATGACTTGCCTTCATATTTAAAGGATATGTGCCCACACTGCGCTTTTGACGTGTTTTTATCCCCTTGATTTGCCACAAAACTTGAAGTATTGCCTAGTTCCAAAAAAGTAAATGAGGCTTATATTTTCCTTGCAGATTTAAATCAGTCATGTCGACTATTTAAACATTTTTAATGCAGATTTCACACAAACTAACGAGTGGGGAAAAATGTGCAACAAAAACGCCTGTAAAAAAAGGCATCATAAAAGTGCGGATCTAACAGCGTTGGTCCTGCTAACACATCTGGATTTATATCAGGACTTTCTGTTGTAAATCCTGAACGCGTGCACATATACATTAGCAAATATAGTTTTTCCTCCTGCAATGATGTTATGTACAATGGAAAATGTGCATACTTCACTGGCATTACTCCAACCCAGGGGGCCATGTCAGTCTGCTCCGCAATGTAAAGGTAGAGGGAGATGAGCAGATAAATGGGGTGGGGATTATTTTCATTGAATTATTAGGCATGGAAAATGTATGTGTGGATGCTGAGACCTCCGGGAGAGGGTACATTTTGCTTCACATTATATGGAATAATAAACATATACTTATCGTTTACACACTAACCGGCAACACACTTCTTTGGAGTGGTCTTTTTTCTGTTCCATGTAAGATGGGTTTCGTTGGATTTACCATATTTGTCCAGAATGAGAAACCTAATCCTGTATGTGTCACACTAAATTTGGATGGATAATGTCCTGCCTCAACGTGTTACTAAGAGCAGATAATCTCCCACAACTTGTCACTAAAAGCTGTAGAAATCTTATATGAGCAACTTCACTTCAAACTGAAATTACGTCTCGCTGCTGCTAATATAGCAAGAGTTTAATATATTAATGTGACATCAACTGGTACATATTGTATAACCATTTGTGAGTTCACTGTGAAAGTCTGAACTAATCCTCTGACAGAGATTACAGAGAACACTGATCTCTTCTGGAAAGTAGAGGAGCCTTAGCGAGTGCTGATGTCACTGCTGCCACAAGAGTCATTCACAAAGTGTTCATGCTAGGAACACTTAGCTGTCAGGGAGGGTAACACACCTGATATGAGGATCACACCATGAACGAAGTTTCCTCTGCCTGTATCTGGAAGCTCTGCAGTATGTGAGCTAATGGGTTCCTTCACCAGTAGAAAACCATGCGCCATTTCGTTTTGTGTATGTAGATGTTGACAAGTTCTAATTTACATAAACTGTACAAGTTTTACCTCTGACGTCCCTTTATTTATCTGCTAAAAACAGGATTGGATATCAACAGCTGCAAAAATTTATATTTTAAGTGAGCATTAAAAAAATAATACAAAGGGAGTACCTGTAGTTGGTATTTATACTGTATAATTGAACACTAAAATGTATATAACCTTTGTTTAGCCAGAGGCATAATAAGACTGTGGTGAACCGCCATCTGCCCATCTGGAACTTGCATTGGGGCAGGCGGCTGCAGAGACAACAGGGGCATATAAGAAAGCCGCCAATTCATAATCGGCAGTCATTTGTAAATGTGGCGATTCTGCGGCTGCTGCATCAGCGGCTTTCCTAAGTGTACAGTCCCATAGAGCAACTGTAGGCGGCCATGGGGTAGCCAAAATGTGCTAAAATCTGCATTATTATGTTACTCGGTGTGGTTTTCAGAAAGTGATTGTTAAACGATTGACTATTACTGGCCTTGCAGTTTTGCAGGTTCACCCGCAGAGCTGCACAGCTATTAACAATCAATCAATGATCAATTTTAGCAATCTGAAAACCACACCAGCCCCCACTTCAGTGTGGTTTTCTGGTAGGGCCTTAGATGGCTGTCAGCCGCTGTGTGGGAATATACCCTAAACAACTGAGTGTTTTCATTAGTCTGAAAAAGCAGAATCTAATGGTGGTGGGACTCTGCCCTATTAAATATCAGTGCCCCCATTGTTAGCATATATGGATTGCAAGTCTTCTCATTACCTCTCCCACCAACACATGGTTGGGTAACATTGGAACAGTGCTGGGCAAGCAAAGCGCAGAAAATCCTGAGGTGGCAAGGCGAAGTCATGACAAAGATGCTCCTCATGAAGAGGAAGAAGCTGAAAAGTGTGAAGCATTAGGCAGCAGAAAAATACAATGGGAGGGGATATTGGGAGTGGTGAAATTATGTTCTATCTGAAAGTGTCTTAACGCACCCCTTCTCTTCCATACAAGTCACATATCCCAGTTGTTCCTCCTATCTACACCTGTGATTTAACTACTAAAGCTTGTTAAACATTTATTTGAAAGGTGAAACTAAATTATGCCAAGTGCATCAAGCTTTATTTCCAATACTTCCTTTGTAGCAGAATTTTCACTGCTGCATTGAAGATGGTAAACTCTAACGAATTGTCAGAAGATCCATATTCCTCCAGAATCTGTGGTCTACTGAAAGATGATCTGGACATATTAAATATTGATATGCTGGATCCTTGTTCCCCAGAGATAGGCAGAGTCACAAGTATCTGATGGGCCCTTTTCCTATAGCAGTAAACATTCCACGCTAGGGCTACATTTTTAGGTTACTTACTAGTGATGAGCGAACGTGCTGGGTTAAGGTGTTATCCGAGAATGCTCGTGTGCTAACAGAGTGTCTTCGGTGTGCTCAAAAAATAAGTTTGAGTCATTGCAGCTGCATGTCTGGCGGCTGTTCGACGGCCACAACATATACATGGATTGGCTGTTTGTTAGGCAATCCCTGCATGTATTGTGGTTGTGGAACAGCCGCAAGACATCCAGGCACAGAGACTAGAACATATTATTCGAGCACGCCAAAGACACTTTGTTAAGAACCGAGCATGGTCAGATAACACCTTATCCAAGCACATTCACTCAATACTATTACTTGCAGATTATGTTTACCACCTACTTGTGGAGGACTGGAGGACTACAAATGAGGACAAAGTAGATAAGACCTATAAAAACTTAATGAGCTTTTTTAAAGGTCTAGTTTCCACTTGTAAGATGACCTGCCATTTGAAATTACTTCATATACTATAACACACTTATTTTTAGCCATATACAATGTGACCGTTGGTATCAGTAGTTTACAGTCTAAAATTCCAACAAAATGTTCCCCTTTAGAAATTAAAATGACAATTTTTTTTTAGATTGTATTGCTTTTCAAGATTTGTAATTGTTTTTGATGAGCCAGTCCGAACAACGCATAGGCTGTTTGGCTTGGTAACTGGTACAAAAAGTAGATTATGATACGAAATCAACAGCCCTTATTATGAACTATTAGCATTGACTTAAAAAAAGTTAAAGTTCAATCATTACATTACTAGGCAATATGATGGGGAATTTAAGTATAGGATTTCATTACAGCAGATAGACTCTTGCTATTGAGACAAGTAGAAATTCTGATTACTGAAAAAGGGGTCTCAGATGGGGGCCACAAAGAGATTTGTTATTAATGATTTTGTTGCAACCCCTCTCCGACGTTGGGCATAATAGTACGCTCAAGTCGGACTCCTCCTCAGCTCAGCACCCACACCTTTCCAGGCACATGTCAGCTGATCTATACAGCTGACATGTGCCTGCAACAGCCAAGGGTGGAATCACGATTCACCCACAGCTGTTAACTTGTTAAGTTAATTGCAGCTGTCAATCTTGGACAGCGACTGTTATGGCTAGCGACCACAGACATGGCCCAGCCGATGCCTCCACGTCGCCAGACCATGATAACGTGTGGCGAGTGTCCCAGGTGGGAACAAAATGTGGACCCAATGGACCACAGAAGGGAACCTGGACCTACCCAGACTAGGGAAGGGCAGCGAACAGGGTCTGTGGCAGCTGAGCTTGTGGATAGTAGCATGCAGAACTAGATAACACCGCACTACTTCAGGTATGAAGGAACAAAGTTTACTTAAACAAAATCACAGTACATAAAGAGAACATTACGATGCTAGGCTTCTGATTCCGCACATCAAGGAACGGTACACGACTCAGGATAACAAACGAAGGCAGGAGGACATCACGGGTTGATGCAGTCCAGAGTTATCTGGCGCAGGCATACTAGGATGGCCTCTCTCAGGCGTATCATAGGCTCAAGTAGGAGAACATGAGACACCGACCTCAGACAGATATCAGACAATGGCAGGGGTCACCATGGGTTGATGCAGTCCAGGGTCATCTGGCACGGGCATACTAGGATGGCCTATTACTCAGGCCTCAGGCGTAGCACAGGCTCAGCAGGAGAACATCAAACACAGACTCAGGACAGATGTCACCCCAGGGTGGATCCCGGGGAACCAGGGGAATATCGGGACACAGGCTGGACATCAGGACACAGGCTGGACATCAGGACACAGGCTGGACATCAGGACACAGGCTGGACATCAGGACACAGGCTGGACATCAGGACACAGGAAAGACATCTGGGACACAGGCATGGCAGCCCAAATCATCGGTTACATCAGGACATCTGGGACACAGGCATGGCAGCCCAGGTAAACGCTCAGCAAAAACACCGGACTCCATCTTTAAAAGACAAACCCAGGTTAGTTCACAATCACTGGGTACAAGGTTCCAGACACAGAGAGACTTCAGGAACATAACACAGAGGACACAGTTCAGACAGGGTCAGGTACAGGAACGGATGCAAGATCAAGTGTTCAGGCCTAAGAATGCAGCCCTCAGGGAGGCAGGAACACAAAACACAACAGAAACGGGCCTGGATATGCAGCCTCCAGGAAAGGCGGATCTGGGTACTCAGCCCCCAGAGCAGGCGGAAAAAATGGACACAAACAGAAACGGATCTGGGTACTCAGCCTCGAGAGCAGGTGGAAGAACAGGCATCAGCTTTCCTACAACTGAACATAGGCAACAAGAGCTGAACACCAAACACACAGTGTCTTGACTCAAGCTTAATGCAAAACTCTGGTAACGCCCAACAGGAAAGAGTGAGTTTATATAGGAAGTGGCCATCAGCAATAGGTAGGAAGGTGTGGCAGCGCACACCCTAAGCACAAACAGAAACCATTACAGCACAGTCAGCACAGGAACTGAGGCTTAGGGCACCTGGCAGCAGCTGTAATCCTGGACACACGTGGAAAGTAATGCACCAGCTGCAGAGAACTTTGCAACCCATGGATAGCTTCCACAGTGGCAGCCAGGGACCGCACATGCGGATGATCATGCAGTGGAGCAAAGACATCACAACACATGTACAGCTACGCAGCGGAGCAGGGAACTGAGTAGCATCCATACAGGTAACAGACAACAGTATCCCTGCTACTTAGGGGGAGAGGAGCAAAGTGTTAAAGCAGAGACATGTAGAGTAACGCCGGATAAACAAGGTACATACCCACCGGCGTTACAGCGACATGTAACTGTCAATTACTGGAAGTGCATCGTAAATCCCACCCATCGGTGACCCCGTCACATGACCATGGGTCACTGATGGTTCAGCATGACAACCAGAGGTCTGAACCACACCTCTATGGTTGTCATTGCTGATTGCTATGAGCGCCACCTCGTGGTCAGTGCTCATAGCAAGTGAGCATTTCTGCTACACACAGGCGATCTGATCATTACCTGTGTGTAACAGATGTTCAAGGTACTGCACTTTCTAGTCTCCCATGGAGACTATTGAAGCATGCAAAAAGTAAAAAAAAAGTTTTTAAACATATAAAAAAAATAAAAGTTCAAATCACCCTCTTTTGCATCATTCAAAATAAAACAATAAAAAAAAGATCAAATATACACATATTTGGTATTGCCAGGTTCAAAATCTCCCGAACTATCAATATAAAAAAAAATAACCAGATTTTTTAACAACATAACGAGAAAAAAATTCAAAATGCCAGAATTACATTTTTTTGGTTGCCGCTACAGTACAATAAAATGTAGTAATAAGTGATCAAAAGATCATATCTACACCAAAATGGTATCAATAAAAACGTCACCTTGGTGTGCAAAAAAAATAAGCCCTCACCCAATCCCAGATCACGAAAAATGGAGACAATACAGGTCTCGGAAAATGGCTTTTATTTATTTATTTTTTAACAAAATTTGGATTTTTTTTCACCATTTAAATAAAAAACAGCCTAGACATATTCAGTGTCTGTGAACACGTAATGACCTGGAGAATCATAATGGCTGGTCAGGTTTAGCATTTAGTGAACATGGTAAAAAAAACAAACAAAAGAATTGTGGAATTGTACTTTTTTTTGCAATTTCACCACAATTGGAAGTTTTTTCCCGTTTTCCAGTACACGATATGTTAAAACTAAAGGTGTTGTTTAAAATTACGACTTGTCCTGCAAAAAACAAGTCCTCGCATGGCCATACTGACCAAAAAATTAGAAAGATGGCTCTGGGAAGAAGGGGAGCGAAAAACAGAAATTCAAAATTGAAATACCTCTGGTCATTAAGGGGTTAACAGACAACCCATTTTCATACCATGAAGCCATATGCCCAATTAAGCCAAAAGGACATCACAGAAGGGCATTTCCCACTCGGGAACTCTTTTTAGTAGCCATAGCAGAAGAGAACCACTAAAGAAAATACTTTTACCCCAGCAGACTTGGCTATGTGTTATATGTTCACTTATTCACTTAAAACTCCCATTGTGATAATGGCTGATCACCTGGGATGTTAAGATTCATGCCCACAGCATAATGCTGAGGCTTCCTTTAAACAAGGGCCTGTAGGGTTGAGAACTCTTTATATATATATATATATATATGTATATATATATATATATATATATAATTTTTTTTTTTTTTTTTTCACGGAATGCGGACTTTGTTTAAAATAACTTTAAGGCTACTTTCACACTAGCGTTTTTTAAAATCCGTCACAATGCGTCGTTTTGCAGGATGCGTTTTTTCCCCATAGACTTCTATGGACGACGCATTTGCGACGGATTGGCACACTTCGCATCCGTCTTGCGACGGATGCGTCGTGCTTTGGCGGACCGTCGGGAGAAAAAAACCCTACATGTAACGTTTTTTTCTCCCGACGGACCGCTTTTTCCAACCGCGCATGCGCGGCTGGAACTCCGCCCCCACCTCCCTGCACCTCACAATGGGGCAGCGGATGCGCCGGAAAAATGCATCCGCTGCCTCCATTGTGCAATGCAGCAAACGCTAGCGTCGGAATCTCTCCCTGACGCATTGCGACGGGGAGATTCCGACGCTAGTGTGAAAGGAGCCTAAGACACATCAATTAAGTAAATTTATTTGTGGTACAGCTGCTGGTACCTTAAGGGTATGTGCACACTTTGCGGATTTTGCTGCGGATACGCAGCGTTTCTGCAGCTGCAAATCCACAGCAGTTTCCCATGAGTTTACAGTACAATGTAAACCTAGGGAAACCAAAAACGCTGTGCCCATGCTGCGGAAAAAAACACACGGAAACGCGTTTTATTTTCCGTAGCATGTCAATTCTTTGTGTGGAATCCGCAGCGTTTTTACATCTGCTTCAATAGAAAACTGCAGATGTAAATCCGCAGCAGAAAACGCGATAAATCCGCAGGAAAAACCGCATCGGTTTTGTCCTGCGGATTTATCAAATCCGCTGCGGAAAAATCCGCAGTGGGCCATTCTACATGTGCACATACCCTAAGTGATTCTGAGAATTAGTTGTGGTTCTGCTTACTGTGGCCTCCCATGATTGGGTCTAGAAAGGGAATATTGGATATGTGCAAATGACTACAAGTTTTTTATATTTTACCTAATAGTAATGATAAACCATCCAATTTTAACATTAATGGAGATCCAAATTTTTGCATCTTTAAAAGGTGTAGGGTGAAAAGAAGGTATCTCCTACACAAAGGATAGGTGATAACTTGCTGATCGGTGTGGGTCCAAGTGCTGGAACCCTCACTGACTAGCAGAATGGTGAACTTTTAGCCCAGCTGGAATGGAGTAGGAGTGCATGTGCAGCCATCATTCCATTCATTTCCTCCATGGGGCTGTGGCATGCTATGTTCAGCTTTTTCTGGCAGCTACATAGAGAATATATGGAGCAACAGGCAAGGGGTCTATTTTGTAACATACCGTAGATAAAACTCCACAGTCGGGGATAAAAATGATCCCATTAGCCGATCTATGCAGGTCTCTAACTTGTTTTCAATGGACCACCCCTTTCATGAACTGAGGTTTATGGCTACCATGTCATAATAGAAAGTTTTCTGAAGAAAAACAAAATATTTTCCCACCATAGACATTTATGGCATATGACAATAGGATATTAAAAAGTCTTACACAAAAACTTTAAAGTTTTCCCCAATGTCAAAAATCACTGATTAGAAAGAAAGTTATCAGCTTTGATAAAGATCGTCATCTAAATCAAAACGCATCACTTCTATCCCCCTTTCCCTGCCATGAGGAACACCCACAAATACTGGAATTTTACAGTATATTAATAAAGATTTGAATTTTTAAGCAGCTGGAACTACAACTTTCTTTCTACATTATTCATCACGTCTCATCAGGACGGTGTTTTCCGTGCACCTGTGGTGGCAGTCAGTTATCTGGCTTTGGCCCTTCTTTTGCCTTAAAAATCATTGAGGTCAACTATAAAAGCAATGAAACCAATGAAAACAATGCAGTGGAACCCATGCATTTATTTACCACTCATATCTCTGCTGGGGAAAAAAAAAGAAGTCTGGTAGCTAAAACATAGAACACCTCTCATCAACAGGAATATGGAAGCAAGACAACAGAACAACACAAATTAGTCATTTTCTTTATCAGCAGCAACATCAGTCCCCTGAAAGCGGACATGCAGAGAGAACAGATTGCTACACCATGTTAGCCTTCAGTAACAGCATAAACCAGAAAAAGACTAATTCAAGATAACAAAAGCACCTAAGGTGCTCCTGGGCCACGACACAATGCAATTAAAGATTTAAATGCTTCAGAGTTTTACATATTTTTGCGCTGAAGGTCATGTTGCGCTTTGGAAAAAAAAAGTGCCTGGGGTAAAACCAATGCAAGATACAGCCTTCTGCTCTGGTAGACAAGTTGAATAGCCCAAGCAATAAACACATCCACACAAAAACATTTAACGTGAAAGCTTGTAGACGTCCTTCTCTTGGAATAACACGCAAGATGAGCAAGGTAAATGAGCAGATAGCTGTTGGGAAGCCATGAGAGCCGCACGGCGGTGGACATCTGCACTCACTAGACTAGCCTGTTAGCATAATGCTTTGACAACTCCATCAGCGCGGTCTCAAGGTAGCTGTCAATCAGGATGCATCATTTAATTCAACAGTACTCAAAGGATTTTCCCTTGCAACCCACATGACAGCACATCTACAGCTCTATTTCTATCCAGAAGACAGTTGTGTTTGCAGTGCGGCTGTAATTATAGGAAAGCAGAAAAACACGTGCAACAGGTAGCAATGTTATCTGGATTGTGAGTTTCTTTGCCATGATGCTATGTAATGTGCGATCTCACTTCGCAGTCATGACAAAGCGCTATTAGTCACCCCCCCTCCAACATCCGCCTCTGTTCAGACAGCACTTCATTTGCAGCTATCTATAATTAGATTAATGGTGTAGTGCAGTACAAAGCGGGTCCACTTCACATCAGATAGCATATGAATTAGGACAAACACTTATTTCAATTCCAGGCAGAGAAAGCAGTGACTGGGGTATTTAGCATACCCTTTATGGAGGAATGAGATGTTAATTGTGTACCATTACCACTAAACTGCTTGCTTGTTGTATAAATCACTCTGCTAATTGATGCAGAGATAGAAATGTAGCCACAGGCAAGAAAGCAATGGAATGAGAGAGCTGGAGATGGTGGATAAAGGATTATCGAATGGAACCAGATGGAGATGAGGCTCTTTTGAAACCTTTGCATTCTACCCAAAAGCCGCACTTCTGAAAAGTACAGAAAAACTGTTGTACTGAGTGTGGAGGACAAGAAAAGAAATGGCATGGCACTTTAGATCTGAAATACCCTTGTACAGAGGAGAGAGAAGGGGGAAAAAGAGACCTGACATGTATGCTGATTGTGTGGAAGAAATGAATGTACAGCTCCGCCGTTACAATTTGCAGTTTAATAGAGCTAAACCACAGAGCCCTTTGCAAGCCTTATAACCATCAAATTCACTTGTTAGTGGTCTCTTAGTTGAAATTCTTAAAATACTCCACATTTCAGAAAGCAGTCACTTTCCCGTAACTAATGCTGAAGAATAGAAAATGGATGCATCTTGAACAGGAGGCCCTCTAATATTGTGTAGCTGAAGAGGCAAGTACAGGAAACTAAGCGGAAGTAACGCTTAAATTGTTCAGACTATTTATTAAACACATTCTCTTAAGTAGCATGGCCAAGTGGTGACAGCAGATTACTGTACTGGGAGCCCGAACACATAACAGCTACACAATTGAGATATCTTAACACACAATTGTGTAAAAGGAAAAATTAAGTGCTTTAATGATCCCTAAGAGGGCATCAGCACAAATATACAGGAAACACTTCAGCGTTGTTTGCCGGAGACACAAGTGCCCTTTCCTGTTCATCACACTGCTATGTTGAGTGATAGATATATTTGTACAGTGACTTTCACAAGATCACAAGACTGAGCTGAGATGACCAGTTATAACAATTTCATGTGGATAGTCTTCTCCTACCTTACATATAAATACACAGTAACAAAGTAACATAGTTAGCAAGGCCGAAAAAAGACATTTCTCCATCCAGTTCAGCCTATATTCCATCAGAATAAATCCCCAGATCTACATTCTGCTAAAGAACCTAATAACTGTAAAATAAAATATTGTTGTGCTCTAGAAAGACATCCAGGCCTCTCTTGAACCCCTCGACTGAGTTCGTCGTCACCACCTCCTCAGGCAAGGAATTCCATATTCTCACTGCCCTAACAGTAAAGAATCCTCTTCTATGTTGGTGGAAAAACCTTCTCTCCTCCAGATGTACAGAATGCCCCCTTGTGGCTGTCACATTCCTTGGTATAAACAAATCCTCGGATAAATATTTGTATTGTCCTCTTATATAGTTATACATGGTTACTAGATCGCCCCTCAGTCATCTTTTTTCTAGACCAAATAATCCTAATTTTGCTAATTTCTCTGGGTATTGTAGTTCCCCCATCCCCTTTATTCGTTTTTTTTGCCTTCCTTTGTACTCGCTCTAGTTCCATTATATCCTTCATGAGCACCGGTGCCCAAAACGGTAGACAGTACTCCCATGTGCGGTCTAACCAGAGATTTGTACAGAGGCAGTATAATGCTCTCATCATATGTATCCAGACCTCTTTTAATGCACCCCATTATCCTGTTTGCCTTGGCAGCCGCTGCCTGGCACTGGCTGCTCCAGGTAAGTTTATCATCAACTAGGATCCCCAAGTCCTTCTCCATGTCAGATTTACCCAGTGGTTTCCCATTCAGTGTGTAATGGTGATATTGATTCCTTCTTCCCATGTGTATAACCTTACATTTCTCATTGTTAAACCGCATCTGCCACCTCTCGGCTCAAGCTTTAAACTTATCCAGATCCATTTGTAGCAGAATACTATCTTCTCTTGACGGCTTTACATAGTTTTGTATCATCTGCAAATATCAATATTTTAAAGTGGAAAACCTTCTACTATATCGTTAATAAATATGTTGAAGAGAATAGGTCCCAACACCGACCCCTGCGGTACCCCACTGGTCACAGCGACCCAGTTAGAGAATATACCATTTATAACCACCCACTGCTTTCTATCATTAAGCCAGTAACTTACCCATTTACATACATTTTCCCCCAGACCCAGCATTCTTATTTTGTGTACCAACCTCTTGTGTGGCACGGTATCAAACGCTTTGGAAATAAACACTTATTGCTTGTAGATGTGTGGATTTAAGCAATTCCCAGCCAGCTCAATGAGCTGTTCTTTCATCAGTGTCTTGTGCGAATTCACCCTGATCTGTTTCACTGTGTTAATGGACCCAGGTCAGTAGAGAGATGCACATACTCCATCATGAGTGTTTGATTGACTTCATTGATGACACAATTACTGACACCTGTAAGTCTCTGGAGGAATGACAGTAAGGGTACCGTCACACAGTGCAATTTTGATCGCTACGACGGCACGATTCGTGACGTTCGAGCGATATAGTTACGAGATCGCAGTGTCTGACACGCTCCTGCGATCAGGGACCCCGCTGAGAATCGTACGTCGTAGCAGATCGTTTGAAACTTTCTTTCGTCGTCTAGTGTCCCGCTGTGGCGGCAGGATTGCATGGTGTAACATATATCGTATACGATGTGCGCATAGTAACCAACGGCTTCTACATCGCACATACGTCATGAAATTATCGCTCCAGCGTCGTAGATTGCAAAGTGTGACAGCAGTCTACGACGCTGGAGCGATATTGTTACGACGCTGGAGCGTCACGGATCGTACCGTCGTAGCGATGAAAATTGCACTGTGTGACGGTACCCTAACATGCTCCCACAATCAACATTGTGTAACCTTAGTATGGGCACAAGCAAGAAAGGCAGCAGTAGAATGCAAGTGACAGCAGGGCTCATTGAATTTAAAATGTGTGCTAATTTCAATGCCTGGCTGCATTAAACAACCTTGATGCTTGATTGGTTTCACTTAACCCCTTGTAGCATTTCTCTACACTCCAATGTAATGGGGAAAAAAAAAGGATGAAGGTCATACTGTCCCAAGAGTCTGAGTTGTTGTGGAAGTTCAACAACTCGGGCCCTGGACAACACAATAAGGAGACATTCAGATAATCCTTTTTAGAAGCCACGTTTATTTTCAGAAGCTCTGACTGGACAACCAAGGGGACCAATGCAATCAGCAGAAGAATGAGTAACACCTCCCAAATGTGCTGCTATTTGTCAGCAAGGAAAATCCAAGGCATGGACAGCAAAAGAAAGCCTGTGTTTCAGCCCCACTGCAAATCATTAATCACTCTGTAGGCCTTTAAGAACTAACCCATTACAGCGGAGAGCTAAAGGCTAACTCTCTCGTCACTTGCATGTCAGCAGTGCCAGTGTTAACAAGGGGAAATATATGGCTTGTGCTGTTCTGCTCCAATCCCCCAAGCCTTTGCTGCATTTAATTGAAAAAGGCAGTTAAACACAAGGTAAATCATTCAGTTAGCTGAGCTGTTTAATAACATATAATTGATAATGTCAATATGTCACCGAGATGTAATGCATCACTGTCACCACTTTTTAAGAAAGTCAACAACATGCGGTTAAAAATGGATTTTTATGCTTGTCATTTGATCTAAATCCTATGTGATTACCATAGCCCCAGTGTTTCCTGTGGTGCTGTACTGTTACCTTTCAGATTAGTTATTACTTTACTAGCAGTACATAATGCCTAGCCAATAATAAAAATACATAAAAAGCTGAAAAATAAACAAGAATTTAAATAATTACAACACTAAGATATTGACATACGGCACTTTATTCTCATATGTGTATGTGTATATATATATATACATATATATACATATACAGTACAGACCAAAAGTTTGGACACCTTCTCATTTCAAGATTTTTCTGTATTTTCAGGACTATGAAAATTGTACATTCACACTGAAGGCATCAAAACTATGAATTAACACATGAGGAATTATATACTTAACAAAAAAAAGTGAAACAACTCAAATTATGTCTCATATTCTAGGTTCTTCAAAGTAGCCACCTTTTGCTTTGATGACTGCTTTGCACACTCTTGACATTCTCTTGATGAGCTTCAAGACATAGTCACCGGGAATGGTTTTCACTTCACAGGTGTGCCCTGACAGGTTTAATAACTGGGATTTCTTGCCTTCTAAATGGGGTTGGGACCATCAGTTGTGTTGTGCATAAGTCTGGTGGATACACAGCTGATAGTCCTAGTGAATAGACTGTTAGAATTTGTATTATGGCAAGAAAAAAGCAGCTAAGTAAAGAAAAATGAGTGGCCATCATTACTTTAAGAAATGAAGGTCAGTCAGTCCCAAAAATTGGGAAAACTTTGAAAGTGTCCCCAAGTGCAGTGGCAAAAACCATCAAGCGCTACAAAGAAACTGGCTCACATGAGGACCACCCCAGGAAAGGAAGACCAAGAGTGACCTCTGCTTCTGAGGATAAGTTTATCCGAGTCACCAGCCTCAGAAATCCCAGGTTAACAGCAGCTCAGATTAGAGACCAGGTCAATGCCACACAGAGTTCCAGCACCAGACACATCTCTACAACAACTGTTAAGAGGAGACTTTGTGCAGCAGGCCTTCATGGCAAAATAGCTGCTAGGAAAGCACTGCTAAGGACAGGCAACAAGCAGAAGAGACTTGTTTGGGCTAAGGACACAAGGAATGGACATTAGACCAGTGAAAATCTGTGCTTTGGTCTGATGAGTCCAAATTTGAGATCTTTGGTTCCAACCACCGTGTCTTTGTGCGATGCAGAAAAGGTGACGGATGGACTCTACATGCCTGGTTCTCACCATGAAGCATGGATGAGGAGGTGTGATGGCTGGGTTGGTGCTTTGCTGGTGACACTATTGGGGATTTATTCAAAATTGAAGGCATACTGAACCAGCATGGCTACCACAGCATCTTGCAGTGGCATGCTATTCCATCCGGTTTGCGTTTAGTTGGACCATCATTTATTTTTGAACAGGACAATGACCCTAAACACACCTCCAGGCTGTGTAAGGGCTATTTGACCAGGAAGGAGAGTGATGGGGTGCTGGTGAGATGGTTTGGGGTGAGCTGGACCACAGAGTGAAGGCAAAAGGGCCAGAAGTTCTAAGCATCTCTGGGAACTCCTTCAAGATTGTGGGAAGACTATTCCTGGTGACTACCTCTTGAAGCTCATCATGAGAATGCCAAGAGTGTGCAAAGCAGTCATCAAAGCAAAAGGTGGCTACTTTGAAGAACCTAGAATATAAGACATAATTCCAGTTGTTTCACACTTTTTTGCTAAGTATATAATTCCACATGTGTTAATTCATAGTTTTGATGCCTTCAGTGTGAATTTACAATTTTCATAGTCATGAAAATACAGAAAAATCTTGAAATGAAAAGGTGTGCCCAAACTTTTGGTCTGTACTGTATATATATATATATCTGTGTGTGTGTGTGTATATATATATATCTCACACACATACACAAGTATACTGTGCGTGTAGTTGTATATCATGCAAAGTTTAACCGCTGTATAATTAAAAAAATATATATATATATAAACGTTAGAATTTTTACATTCCTATAATAAGCTTACACTTTGAGGTCATATCCTTTTTTTTGCACAGATTGAACAATATTGAAGTAATTGAACGTTACAGCAAACAAAAACACATGATTGCAAAATATGAACATATTACAAAATACAGCAGAGGAGTGAATCTTAAAGAGCTGAGGTTTATATACATTAAACTAGAGTTGGACTTTAAAGAGGCGCTTCCATCAAAGTTTCTATCCTCTGAATATATTGTAATCATCATATTTTTACAAGTGCTCATTTTACCTTTTTACCAAGTTAAATCTTGTCTTTTCTCTGCTCTATGTAGAAACAGGAAGTCTCTTTTTCCCCTGCATGAGTCATCCTCCTTCAATTCCTGACCCAGCTGCTATACTCCTCTGCCCCTTGCCAGGGACTTTTCCAGTGTTGACTCATGCAGGGAAAAGAGGGCTTAGAAGGATTCAGCTAGTAAGTTTTTAATCATATGACGTCATAGACCTAATGGAAAAGAGAAGAATTAACTGGGCAGAAAGGCAAAATGAGCAATTGTAAGTACACAGTGCTATATAATACAATAGTTGCAATATATTAAGCTACAAATTTTAATGCAAGTGCTTTTTTAACTGCTGTGGCTTTCTTGAATGTAAGTTATAATATGAGTCATTATTACATTAAAATTAGTTGATAACAAAATCATTACTTTGTGGAAGTGAAAAATGTCATTAAGTTGAACTTTTGAGCCTGTTTTGATCATGTAAGGCTGTTGAAACGATTCAAAGATGTTTTATTCTTGTGTTGGTGAGAAATTTCAATAAAAATACAGTTAACATGAAAAATGTGATATTATATAAAAACTCTTTGGGATGAAACACTTTACCTAATTTTCATATACCCCATTAAAAATGTGTAAATGCCAAAATTTCATGTTATCTAATTTTTGTCCAGCAGTCATAAAATTAAAAGTGTAAACAGACAATTGATGCCAATGACTTAAAACCACTACAGATGTACAGTATAAAGGTAAAGGCCTAACTAAAGTCATTCTAAAACGAAAATACAACACAATGGACTTGTCACTCAATGATTCTCATGACATATGTTACAAATAAAAGAAAAGGCTTTAAAGCCTTCCCTCGAACACCTAACAAAAGGAAGCAGCACTTTCCTCCAATAGAAATCTGAAATATGATCTAGCCTGATACATGAAGCTTTAATGAAGCAGGAACCTCAAAAAACCTATGACTTCAAATATCAATAAAATACCACACATGGAGTTGGCTTCTTCTCACTTGTGCTCATAATTACCATATAGTGCAGGGGAAAGCTAATGATACGTTGGCAGATTCTCATTGTGTCACAGAAGGAGAAAGTTTGACTTGATGACAACGACGGCTTGCCGTCTGTGGTGATGCCGTGTGCAGGTGTTTAGGAGATAAGAATGGAGGCTGAACCTGACAGGTGACCACAAGCTGTCTGAGATATAGGTAAATATGACACAGTAGTAATTTGCTGACATAAGTGGCACTTTCATATCCTCAAAGGCACCGGCAGTCACAATGTACTGTACAGCTCTCACAAAGAAGAACATGTGCCGCATTTGCTATTTGGCTGGCAGCCCTTGTTACCTATCACGGCCGTAATGAGCAAGACAAGAAAAATCCATGACAAGAAAAAGGCTGACATGTATCAGAGATCTTTTCAAAGCCTTCTACTTAATTACATAACAGGACCTGCCATCTGCTGGAACCACTGCTTCCTATTCTGTAACCTAGGTCCTTTTTATGTTGTTGGTGTAATTACAAGTTTATAAGCTACTTACTAAACCAACTAAAAGGTACTATTTCAAAGACCTATATAATTAACAAGACCAAATTGAAGTCTGGTATGGAAATGCAGTATAAGGTTACTAACCAGGACGATGGCGATTATTAAAGATAAATTATAGAAAGAAAAGTCCCCTTTGTTGCTACATTTACTGTATCAATACAAACTTTACAAATGCTCTTACTTTTTTTTCCCCAGTCATTGCAGAGGCATTGAATGAATACTTTTAAAAGTATGAATATGAAAACATATAGAAGAAAATGGAGGATAAAAATGAAATATAAAGGATTACCAGATGTAAATATATAAAACCTCATGTATTCCAATCAGAAAGAATAAATTCATTGACTGATGAAGAGAGTATAACTGATTATTTTGCTACCATGGTTTCTGTTAAAGAGTAATCGTCATTTTAATTTCTGTGTCATAAAATCAATAATACATGTGAACACGAGCAACTCTGTAATGTATCTGATCAGAGAAATCTGCTTCTTCCTCCGCCACGACTGTTCATTCATTTTCAAAATTCTTAATTCGCAAGTAAAATCTGTATTCAGTGAAGACTAATGATTACACTGCTGAGATGTGATATGGCATTTGCTGCTGATAAGAGTAGGGTTTGGGTGGGTGGCTGGAGAGAGCCCATCCTTTTCTCCCCTCACGTCTACATCTTATCAGTAGCAACAGTCTCCTCCTATTCTCTGTAAAGTAGCAATCTGGCTTCATTATATACAGATTTTACTTGTGAATTGAGAATTTTGAAAATGAATGATCAGTACAGGCGGAGAAAGAAACAGATTTCTCTGATAAGATATTACCAAGTTACTTCATTTCATATCTACTTTTGGCTTATGAAAAAAGACGTAATTACTTACTGGTAATGCAATTTTTTGGAACTCATGACAAATCATAGTAACATAGTAACATAGTTAGTAAGGCCGAAAAAAGACATTTGTCCATCCAGTTCAGCCTATATTCCATCGTAATAAATCCCCAGATCTACGTCCTTCTACAGAACCTAATAATTGTATGATACAATATTGTTCTGCTCCAGGAAGACATCCAGGCCTCTCTTGAACCCCTCGACTGAGTTCGCCATCACCACCTCCTCAGGCAAGCAATTCCAGATTCTCACTGCCCTAACAGTAAAGAATCCTCTTCTATGTTGGTGGAAAAACCTTCTCTCCTCCAGACGCAAAGAATGCCCCCTTGTGCCCGTCACCTTCCTTGGTATAAACAGATCCTCAGCGAGGTATTTGTATTGTCCCCTTATATACTTATACATGGTTATTAGATCGCCCCCCAGTCGTATTTTTTCTAGACTAAATAATCCACACAGAGAAAACCGGCATTCAAGAATAGGAAACCTACAGGATAAAAAAGCGGTAGCGCTTCCACCCAACAGCTGGATTACAGAGCACGAGAGGACCTCCAATGGTTATTACAACAATTCAAAACACCACCACCAAATATCCTTTATGCCCAATGTGTGGTAAGTAATTATGTATTTTTCAATCATCCATGAAAACACCATGGATAGAATTACAGAGAATAAGTATTTAGGGAGAGACCACAGCCCCCAAAACGCTTCTTCCAAAGGCGAGATCAGAAGTAGTCAGGAACTCTAAAATAGAATTAAGTGGTACTCCATCCTACATTTTTGCACATGAAGTGACCAGAAATTTTTCACGTGGTTCTACTTTAAATCTTAGTAGTGACCGTCTTTCTTCTCTGAAGCAGGGTGGAAATTAAATTAGGAGAAAACCCTTTCTCTTTTAATAGCAACCTTTTAAATTCCATGCCATTAAATGTAGACTGGCCACTCGAGGATGGTGCACGGGTCTCTGCGAGAGAAGATCGGGTATTTCTGATAGCCCCTGATCCATGACAGAGTTACTGCCCTTTTATCCTGTAAGTTTACGGTCCTTGAAGGGTGGATTCCCTCTCTTGTGGTGCCATCATGGGTTATTGACAAAAATTGATAATGAAAGCAAAAATTACTTTGTAAGGGGTGGAATATATCTATATAATGCTCAGTTTGAGAAGTTGGTTTGTTGAACGCATAAAAAATGGGCAAGGATATTACTTTGAAAGGGCCAAGTTTTGATGGCAGGACCAATGGGTCACAATATTTGGGTCAGGGTTTTTCTAGTACACACTGGTTATTTTAAGGACGGACCATTGGTAAACCAGTGGTAGGGTCATAGGCTTTCAAGGTTTACTGGAGCACCCGGAGACTGAAGGCAAGCACATGTGGTCTGACAGAAATCCTACTGTAACATAAATTATTGAAAAAAGGGACTTCACAATGTAATTGTAGATATACTACTTTTATATTCTGTATACCACAGCATTATTGCCTACTAGTGCAAACCTGACAGGTAATCTATTAGGCCATGTCTGGGCCACAGCCCAATAGGCATACAACCATTGCAGACCAAGAGAACATTGTTAGCTCTTAGGATTCAATGTCGAGATGCCGCAATCATGTCGCAGGTTGGGGTGATAGAGGACAGGAAGCCCCATCCTGTCGACAAGACTAAATGCTGTGGTAGCAATATGCTGCAACATCTAAGAGGTTAAATACATGGGATCAGAACTAGTTTTAATCCCGGCTTTCATAGTGGGACAAGGCCACTCTTTGTATACATTGAGAGATTTCCCCAACATATACACTAAATGTGTAAGAAAAATTTGATGTGAATGTAGCCTCAACTGAGTCTATAAATGAAATATTACGCCACAGAGTAGGCTTTGTTGGGAATTACAACAGAATATTGCTGTTATATCACTAAGATGGTGTTTTCCCCTATTTCCTGGTGCTTATCCCTCAAGGAATATATGAGCCATACAATACAATGAGCTTTCACACAAAAACAGTGAACCTTTGAAGTTTAGCCGTTTATAGATTCTATACAAGGAAAAGCGCTGGCTACAGAGAGAGGGTCCACTCAACCCTGTGTAGTTAAGAATACCAGTAGATAATAAACTTTGCTAGTATTTGCGCATTGACACACGTCCACATAATGTTGCCATATATTACAGCAAAGGAATAGCTGGCTGATGTGCCTACAGTATTCTGGTTTTAGTGAAGAAACCCCTTGTGTGACATAAATGTCATTTCTAGTGATGAGCGAATATACTCGTTACTTGAGATTTCCCGAGCATGCTCGGGTGTCCTCCGAATATTTTTTAGTGCTCGGAGATTTAGTTTTTTTCACCGCAGCTGGATGATTTACAGCTACTAGCCTGCTTGATTACATGTGGGGATTCCCTAGCAACCAGGCAACCCCCACATGTACTTAGCCTGGCTAATAGCTGTAAATCATTCAGCCGAGGCGATGAAAACTAAATCTCCGAGCACTAATAAATACTCGGCGGACACCCGAGCATGCTCTGGAAATCTCGAGTAACAAGTATATTCGCCCATCACTAGTCATTTCACAAATGAAGATTGTTTGCGGTGTGCACCTACATGTCTATGTATTTATATACATTGAAAACTTTGATATCCTATACCGAACAAAGGCATATACACATTAAAAGAACACTATATGTTATATGAAGATAAGTGTTCTCTCAGACTCACAGGCCCAAATATCTTGTCTTTCTGATGCATGCTAACCTACTTCACTAATGCAAGCAACAGCCATTTTGGAATCGATACATACCTGAACTATCGGAGGTATACAAAAGCTAAATGGTACTCGCGCTTGTAGACAGTAAATGCTTTCTAGACTGTCTGAAACATAATAATTCTTGAAAAATGACTAGGATTTTTAAAGTCAATCATAAAATTAAAGGGGTTATCTGGTCCAAGAAGAAAATTCTGTAGTCCGTGTGTGACAGAAGCCCCTCCGAATCATAAGCATGCGATGCATACAGTCATGATTCCCTTCTATTTCCCATGAGGGTAGGGGGTCACGTGACAACATTGATTTGATTTGCTTACTCACTGTCAAATTACAACTAGTCTAATCAGCTTTGCTCACTAAAAGAGAATTAAAAGAACTGAATCTAAGTGAGACTAGTCAGCACATGTCTAAGTACAGTGGGGAAAAAAAGTATTTAGTCAGCCATCAATTGTGCAAGTTCTCCCACTTAAAAAGATGAGAGAGGCCTGTATCATGACATGTGTTTCAGTCCTCAACTGTCAGCTTTATCTTAGCTGGTTATGAAGAATAGATGGGTCCTGTGAGGCAGTGACAGGTATCACAAGCGAGGGTCGCTATGTGTACCCCCAGGATGCGCACAGAGGCGTATTAAGGCCGTGGGAGTGCATTGCAGTCACAGGCATAGCTGTGATTGCATTGCAAAATAAAAGTAAGTGTTGGTCTTGGGCAAGCTATTTGTCCAAGGCAGATTTAAGAAAACCTGTTCTGGGCTTTTATTTTTTAAACGGACTACAGGATTGTAGTAGGGCAGTCCGTTTCCTTCCCTGTCGGGTTTTGCATGTGGCCTATGGCAGCTGGTTCTCTATAAAAAAAAACCCTGAAACAGAGGGTTGGGAGCAGAAGGCTCTGCAGAGCTCCACCTGTGTGAGGCAATATAGGCAAGCGGTGCTGTAAGGCCTGGGACCCACAGCGTACACAGCGGTGCAGTTGCCCACGGCAACCGGTCTCAGAGGTGGACTGGCGTGTTTCCCAGCAGTGATCCAGAGGATATGGTTCCCGGCTGCGATCCAGAGGATATTGTGCTGTATATTGCTGTGAGTTGAACATTAAAACACATTTTGCTTTGAACTTTGCTGGGTTACTGCCTCATCATTGCACAGTGTGGATACTGCTGCACTACAGTCCCAAAGCTGTTTTTTTAATTATATAAATATTTTTTATTCTAAAAAGGTGTGTGGGTCCCCTTCATTTTTGATAAGCAGCCAAGCTAAAGCAGAAAGCTGGGAGCTGGTATTGGGACCATGGATATTGGCCCTGACCAGCCTAATCAGCATGCATCAATTATGGTCCTTTGCCTGGCTTTTTCCACTTGTCCAGTTGTTCGGTTGCAGGTGGGGTAATAGTTTTGGGGTTGTTTTCAGCTGTTTTATGTCTGTTGACATCAAGCCCAGGGCTCCGTCATGGAGAGGCATCGATTAGATGCCCCCAATCCATTACTAACCCTGTAATCAAAAGAGAGGCACACACAGAAAAAAGTATTTTAGTTGAAAAAAAAGGAGAAAAGTCCTTTAATTGAAAAGAAAACTCCCTCATAATAACCCTCTTCTACATATTTATTATTGCAAAAATAGAAAATCACAGTATTCCTCACCTGTCTGCCGATAATCAATATGTCTCACAACATGCTCCAACTGTGTTACATCTGGATGCATTCTTGAGTGGTGGCATGATGCGTACCACTCAGTCCTGCATCCAGGGTACGCTGAGCTGACCATGAGAACGTAACTGCGCGAAACCGGCAATTACGTCATTAAGGTTACCACCATCACAGGTAGCCGTGTTCTCATGCTCAGCTCACTGTGTTCAGGTTGGTGTGGTGAGAGGTCGCATCACTGTCACAACTACTACTTCGCGATTTCTGGGGCAGCTGAGGGCTGATGTCCTTAGTCTGGGAGGGGGTCAATATCCATGGCCCCTTCCTAAGCTATTCATATCAGCCCGCAGCTGCCTTGCTTAGCCTTTGCTGGTTATTATAGGGGGACCCCACGTTATTTTATTGGAGGTAAGGGAAAAGGCTAAGCAAACTGTGAAATGATATTAATAGCCTGTGAACCTTTATGGCTATTGGCTCCTTCCCAAAATATTAACATCAGCTTTCCCCCAGCTAGTTATGACGATCAAGGGGGACCCCATGCAAATTTTTTCTTTTATTTGCTAAGTGGACTGGCACCGGCTGGTGAATACACAGCATCATACGCCTGCTCTAGCTGCTGTCAGCGAGACGAAGCATATGATTATGTGTGTAGTAGTCTCATCAGTCAACACCCATGACCAGTGGTAATCTTTTCACTGCCGGTTACAGCTGCTTGCTCTCACGCTGTCATCTGTGCGACAGTGTGGGAACCGCAGTGCTGTGACCGGTGGTAACGTGCAATGTTACCCCGAACAGAGCTGGTGTTTCTCGTGCTACCATACAGAGGACAGCATGAGAAACTCCGGATGTTAGGGCCTCCCATTCATTTGAATGGGGTCCGGGTTTGGGTTTGAGTTCATGTATCGTTCCGGTATGCGAACCAAACTTTTTTTTAATGCTTGGCTGAACCTGACGGACCCGAACATCTATGGGTTTGCCCATCACTACACAGTAGCTGAATTTTGCAAGTTTTAGGAACTAAAAACATAACTATGCCAAATGCTGTAAACATGGTAATGCCCTTTATACCCATTTCACTTGGAAAACAATGATTGGATCAGGTTTTAAAGGGAACCTGTCACCCCCAAATTTGAAGGTGAGCTAAGCCTACCGGCATCAGGGGCTTATCTACAGCATTCTGTAATGCTGTAGATAAGCCCCCGATGTAACCTGAAAGATGAGAAAAAGAGGTTAGATTATACTCCCCTGGGCGGGCAGTTCAATCCGATGGGCGTCGTGGTCCGGTCCGGGGCCTCCCATCTTCTTATGTTGACGTCCTCTTCTTGTCTTCATGCTGCGGCTTCGGCGCAGGCGTACTTTGTCTGCCCTGTTGAGGGCAGAGCAAAGTACTGCAATGCGCAGGCGCTGAGCCTCTCTGACCTTTCCCAGCGCCTGCGCACTGCAGTACTTTGCTCTGCCCTCAACAGGGAAGACAAAGTACGCCTGCACCAGAGCCGCAGCGTGAAGAAAAGAAAAGGACGTCATCATAAGATGGGAGGCGCTGGACCGGACCACGAAACCCATCAGACCGGACAGCAGCAAGAACGCCCCTAGGTGAGTATAATCTAACCTCTTATTCTCATCTTTCAGGATACATCGGGGGCTTATCTACAGCATTCCAGAATGCTGTACATAAGCCCCTGATGCCGGTGGGTTTAGCTCACCTTCGATTTTGGGGGTGACAGGTTCCCTTTAAATGATAGCTGAATTCTACATGGTTAGAGATGGAGGAAAGGGATGTTTAACTTTCATTAATATATGTATTGATTCACATGGAATCAATCCTACTATCTATTGTGAATATGTATGTTTTTTTGCATGTAGTTTTAGATATGCAATGACTATTGTATATCATTATTGGATCGTAATTTTACTGGGACATGAGTTACGTTCTCGTTTTGTTGTTTTTATATTTTAACAGTCCTGTGTGACCAATAAATGTTTGTTCATGTTTTCAAAATTCAATAAAACCTGATTGAAAATAAAGACAAAATACATAAGTGTACGGCACTCCTCACGCATTCTTTTCCTATGCACAGTTATTTTAATGATCAATTCTATGTCTGTAAACTTTATAATATTATGTATGCAAGCGAACACTGGTTAAACACAATGCATTCTTAAATTAAACCTGTGCTGCATTAACTGAAAAAGAATCATTCCTAGACTATGGGAAAATAACAGAAATGCTGCCTTTTTTTGGCTTATCAAAAAAGAAATGCAACATGGCTGTCATCTGAGTGCAGTCCGATGTTTTCCACAAACCTTTAGGCTTAAATGGGTGAGTGGCATCTGATTTCAAAGTGAAAAATTCAGAAAGCATTCGTCGGATGTATACGCTGGTGTGAGCGAGCCCTAAGGTTGTTTAATGGTCTGCACCTTGTGGTGAACCCTCTATTTGCTCTCATGAAGTTTTCTCTTTATGTTAGAATTAGATGCCAAAACACTTTCTGGAGAACATTCTTCACTTGGGTGGATTTTGTGAAGGGGTTTTCTTCACCGTGGAAAGGATTCTATGATCCACCACTGATGTCTTCCATGGGCGTCCAGGCCTTATTAAGTTCCCAAGCTCACTGATGCACTTTAATTTTTATTTTTAGCAGAATGCACTGATCTGTTGATTTGGGCATTTCTAACACTTCTGCTATCTCTCTGATGCATTTCCTCTTTTTTTCAGCCTATTGATGGCATATTTCTCTTACCTCCTTTGACCGCATGTTGTGGTTTCAAATGTTAAATGCCACACCTGGAATCAGCCCCAGACCTTTAAATTGCTTGATAATGGATTAACAAGGAAATAGCCCATGCAGCCCATTAAAGAGCTTTTGAGATAATTGTCCAATTACTTTTGGTCCCTTAAAAAATTAAAGAGTTGTATTTCCTAAACCCTTACTTCAATTAAGATGTGAAAACCTCAAATTAAAACTAAGAGTCTGCACTTTAACCCCACATTAAGAAAACATTCAAGATACAGTTATATAATCAGCTAAAATTCCAAAACTTGTGTGACTGTCCAAATATTTCAGGACCAAACTGTATGTTACAGCTTGATGAGAGAAAAAATGTGGTGGATGTTTTCTTTCTTTACAAACCTTAGTTCTTTTTCAGGTGGATTCTGCATGGAATCACAAAAAAAAGCACTAATGAAATGCCATGAAATTATTATTATTATTTATATAGCACCATTAATTCCATGGTGCTGTACATGAGAAAAGAGTTACATACAGGGTTATAGATATCGATTACAGTAAGAAGGTGTACATTGACAGACTGGTACAGAGGGGAGAGGACCCTGTCCTTGCGGACTTACATTCTATGGAAATGATCATCTTGTGCAAGTTCTTTTAACCGCTTCAGGCTTTGAAAGCTGTGATGTGGCCAAACGAAAATGACCAGTCCATTTTTCTTGTTGCTTCAGCTTGAAAGTCGCCATTTTGTTATATATAGAATTAACCCCTTCCCGACCTGTGACACAGCGTATGCGTCATGAAAGTCGGTGCCAATCCGACCTGTGACGCATATGCTGTGTCACAGAAAGATCGCGTCCCTGCAGATCGGGTGAAAGGGTTAACTCCCATTTCACCCGGCCTGCAAGGACAGGGGGAGTGGTAGTTTAGCCCAGGGGGGGTGGCTTCACCCCCCCGTGGCTACGATCGCTCTGATTGGCTGTTGAAAGTGAAACTGCCAATCAGAGCGATTTGTAATATTTCACCTAAAAAACTGGTGAAATATTACAATCCAGCCATGGCCGATGCTGCAATATCATCGGCCATGGCTGGAAACACTTATGTGCACCCACCCCACCGATCGCCCCCCGATCTGTGGTCCGCTCCCCTCCGTCCTGTGCTCCGCTCCCCCGTGCTCCAATCACACGCCCCGTGCTCCAATCAAACCCCCCGCACTCCGATCCACCCCCGCACTGCGATCCCCCCCGTGCTCTGATCCACCCCCCCGCACAGCGATCCCCCACCCCGTGCTCCAATCCACCCCCCGTGTTCCGATCCACCCCCCCGTGCTCCGATCCACCCCTCCCGTGCTCCGACGCCCCCCCGTGCCCTGATCTCCCCCCCTTATACTTACCTAGCTTCCCGGGGTCCGTCCGTCTTCTTTCCTGGGCGCCGTCATCTTCCAAAATGGCGGGCGCATGTGCAGTGCGCCCGCCGAATCTGCCGACTGGCAGATTCGTTCCAAAGTGAGTTTTGTTCACTGAGATAGGTTATATCTCAGTGATCAAAATAAAAAAAATAGTAAATGACCCCCCCCCCCCCCTTTGTCACCCCCATAGGTAGGGACAATAAAAAAAATAATTTTTTTTTTTTGTTCCACTAATGTTGGGGTAAGAACTAGGGGTAGGGTTAGGGGTAGGGTTAGGGGTAGGGTTAGGGTTCGGGATGTGCACACGTATTCTGGTCCTCTGCGGATTTTTCCGCAGAGGATTTGATAAATCCGCAGGGCTAAACCGCTGTGGATTTATCGCGGTTTTTCTGCGCATTTCACTGCGGTTTTACAACTGCGATTTTCTATTGGAGCAGTTGTAAAACCGCTGCGGAATCCGCAGAAAGAAGTGACATGCTGCGGAATGTAAACCGCTGCGTTTCCGTGCAGTTTTTCTGCAGCATGTGTACAGCGATTTTTGTTTCCCATAGGTTTACATTGAACTGTAAACTCATGGGAAACTGCTGCGGATCTGCAGCGTTTTCCGCAGCGTGTGCACATACCTTTAGAATTAGGCTATGTGCACACGGTGCGGATTTGGCTGCGGATCCGCACCAGTGTTCCATCAGGTTTACAGTACCATGTAAACATATGGAAACCAAATCCGCTGTGCCCATGGTGCGGAAAATACCGCGCGGAAACGCTGCGTTGTATTTTCTGCAGCATGTCAATTCTTTGTGCGGATTCCGCAGCGTTTTACACCTGTTCCTCAATAGGAATCCACAGGTGAAATCCGCACAAAAAACACTGGCAATCCGCGGTAAATCCACAGGTAAAACGCAGTGCCTTTTACCCGCAGATTTTTCAAAAATGATGCTGAAAAATCTCACATGAATCCGCAACGTGGGCACATAGCCTTAGGGTTAGGGTTGGAATTAGGGTTGTGGTTAGGGGTGTGATTAGGGTTATGGCTACAGTTGGGGTTAGAGTTAGGGGTGTGTTGGGGTTAGTGTTGGAGGTAGAATTGAGGGGTTACCACTGTTTAGGCATTAGGGTTGTGGTTAGGGGTGTGTTGGGGTTAAGGTTGTGGTTAGGGGTGTGTTGGGGTTAGGGTTGTGATTAGGGTTATGGCTACAGTTGAGATAAGGGTTAGGGGTGTGTTGGAGTTAGAATTGAGGGGTTTCCACTGTTTAGGCACATCAGGGGGTCTCCAAACGCAACATGGCGCCACCATTGATTCCAGCCCCGACGTGTGCCCAAACAGTGGTTTACCCCCACATATATGGTACCAGCATACTCAGGACAAACTGCGCAACAATTATTGGGGTCCAATTTCTCCTGTTACCCTTGAGAAAATAAAAAATTGCTTGCTAAAACATCATTTTTGAGGAAAGAAAAATGATTTTTTATTTTTACGGCTCTGCGTTGTAAACGTCTGTGAAGCACTTGGGGGTTCAAAGTGCTCACCTCACATCTAGATAAGTTCCTTTCGGGGTCTAGTTTCCAAAATGGGGTCACTTGTGGGGGGTTTCTACTGTTTAGCCACATCAGGGGTTCTGCAAACACAACGTGACGCCCGCAGAGCATTCCATCAAAGTCTGCATTTCAAAACGTCACTACTTCACTTCCGAGCCCCAGCATGTGCCTAAACAGTGGTTTACCCCCACACATGGGGTATCAGCGTACTCAGGAGAAACTGGACAACAACTTTTGGGGTCAAATTTCTCCTGTTACCCTTGGGAAAATAAAAAATTGCGGGCTAAAAAATAATTTTTGAGAAAAGAAATTTTTTTTTTTATTTTCATGGCTCTGCATTATAAACTTCTGTGAAGCACTTGAGGGTTCAAAGTGCTCACCACACATCTAGATTAGTTCCTTTGGGGGTCTAGTTTCCAAAATGGGGCCATTTGTGGGGGATCTCCAATATTTAGGCACACAGGGGCTCTCCAAACGTGACATGGTGTCCGCTAATGATTGGAGCTAATTTTCCATTTAAAAAGCCAAATGGCGTGCCTCCCCTTCCGAGCCCTGCCGTGCGCCCAAACAGTGGTTTACCCCCACATATGGGGTATCTGCGTACTCAGGACAAACTGGACAACAACATTTGTGGTCCAATTTCTCCTATTACCATTGGCAAAATAGGAAATTCCAGGCTAAAAAATCATTTTTGAGAAAAGAAAAATTATTTTTTATTTTCATGGCTCTGCATTATAAACTTCTGTGAAGCACCTGGGGGTTTAAAGTGCTCAGTATGCATCTAGATAAGTTCCTTGGGGGGTCTAGTTTCCAAAATGGGGTCACTTGTGGGGAAGCTCCAATGCATAGGCACACAGGGGATCTCCAAACGTGACATGGTGTCCGCTAACAATTGGAGCTAATTTTCCATTCAAAAAGTCAAAAGGCGCGCCTTCCCTTCCGAGCCCTGCCGTGTGCCCAAACAGTGGTTTACCCCCACATATGAGGTATCGGCGTACTCGGGAGAAATTGCTCAACAAATTTTATGATCCATTTTATCCTATTGCCCATATGAAAATGAAAAAATTGAGGCGAAAAGAAATTTTTTGTGAAAAAAAAGTACTTTTTCATTTTTACAGATCAATTTGTGAAGCACCTGGGGGTTTAAAGGCCTCACTAGGCATCTAGATAAGTTCCTTGGGGGGGTCCAGTTTCCAAAATGGGGTCACTTGTGGGGGAGCTCCAATGTTTAGGCACACAGGGTCTCTCCAAACGCGACATGGTGTCCGCTAACGATGGAGATAATTTTTCATTCAAAAAGTCAAATGGCGCTCCTTCCCTTCCGAGCCTTACCATGTGCCCAAACAGTGGTTTACCCCCACATGTGAGGTATCGGTGTACTCAGGAGAAATTGCCCAACAAATTTTAGGATCCATTTTATCCTGTTGTTTATGTGAAAATGAAAAAATTGAGGCTAAAAGAATTTTTTTGTGAAAAAAAAGTACTTTTTCACTTTTACGGATCAATTTGTGAAGCACCTGGGGGTTTAAAGGGCTCACTAGGCATCTAGATAAGTTCCTTGGGGCGTCTAGTTTCCAAAATGGGGTCACTTGTGGGGGAGCTCCAATTTTTAGGCACACGGGTGCTCTCCAAACGTGACATGGTGTCCGCTAAAGAGTGCAGCCAATTTTTCATTCAAAAAGTCAAATGGCGCTCCTTCCCTTCCAAGCCCTGCCGTGCGCCCAAACAGTGGTTTACCCCCACATATGAGGTATCGGCGTACTCAGGACAAATTGGACAACTTTCGTTGTTCAGTTTCTCCTTTTACCATTGGGAAAATAAAAAAATTGTTGCTGAAAAATCATTTTTGTGACTAAAAAGTTAAATGTTCATTTTTTCCTTCCATGTTGCTTCTGCTGCTGTGAAGCACCTGAAGGGTTAATAAACTTCTTGAATGTGGTTTTGTGCACCTTGAGGGGTGCAGTTTTTAGAATCGTGTCACTTTTGGGTATTTTCAGCCATATAGACCCCTCAAACTGACTTCAAATGTGAGGTGGTCCCTAAAAAAAATGGTTTTGTAAATTTCGTTGTAAAAATGAGAAATCACTGGTCAAATTTTAACCCTTATAACTTCCTAGCAAAAAAAAATTTTGTTTCCAAAATTGTGCTGATGTAAAGTAGACGTATGGGAAATGTTATTTATTAACTATTTTGTGTCACATAACTCTCTGGTTTAACAGAATAAAAATTCAAAATGTGAAAATTGCAAAATTTTCGCCAAATTTCAGTTTTTATCACAAATAAACACAGAATTTATTGACCTAAATTTACCACTAACACGAAGCCCAATATGTCACGAAAAAACAATCTCAGAACCGCTAGGATCCATTGAAGCGTTCCTGAGTTATTACCTCATAAAGGGACACTGGTCAGAATTGCAAAAAACGGCAAGGTCTTTAAGGTCAAAATAGGCTGGGTCATGAAGGGGTTAAAAAAAATACACAAAAATAAAAAATAAGTCCGCAGAGCCACCACAAAAGATATTCAAAGAGACATTAGAAAAGAGGCTTTAACCCCTTTACCCCCAAGGGTGGTTTGCACGTCAATGACCAGGCCAATTTTTACAATTGTGAAAAAAACGGAAATTTGGTGAAAATTTTGAAAATTTCGCAATTTTCAAACTTTGAATTTTTATGCAATTAAATCACAGAGATATGTCACACAAAATACTTAATAAGTAACATTTCCCACATGTCTCCTTTACATCAGCATAATTTTGGAACCAAATTTTTTTTTTGTTAGGGAGTTATAAGGGTTAAAAGTTGACCAGCAATTTCTCATTTTTACAACACCATTTTTTTTTAGGGACCACGTCTCATTTGAAGTCATTTTGAGGGGTCTATATGATAGAAAATGCCCAAGTGTGACACCATTCTAAAAGCTGCACCCCTCAAGGTGCTCAAAACCACATTCAAGAAGTTTATTAACCCTTCAGGTGTTTAATAGGAATTTTTGGAATGTTTAAATAAAAATGAACATTTAACTTCTTTACACAAAAAATTTACTTCAGCTCCAATTTGTTTTATTTTACCAAGGGTAACAGGAGAAAATGGACCCCAAAAGTTGTTGTCCAATTTGTCCTGAGTACGCTGATACCCGATATGTGGCAGTAAACCACTGTTTGGGCGCATGGGAGAGCTCGGAAGGGAAGGAGCGCCGTTTGACTTTTCAATGCAAAATTGACAGGAATTGAGATGGGACGCCATGTTGCGTTTGGAGAGCCCCTGATGTGCCTAAACATTGAAACCCCCCACAAGTGACACCATTTTGGAAAGTAGACCCCCTAAGGAACTTATCTGGATGTGTGGTGAGCACTTTGACCCACCAAGTGCTTCACAGACGTTTATAATGCAGAACCGTAAAAATAAAAAATCATATTTTTTCACAAAAATTATCTTTTTGCCCCCAATTTTTTATTTTTCCAAGGGTAAGAGAAGAAATTGGACCTCAAAAGTTGTTGTCCAATTTGTCCTGAGTACGCTGATATCCCATATGTGGCAGTAAACCACTGTTTGGGCGCATGGGAGAGCTCGGAAGGGAAGGAGCGCCGTTTGACTTTTCAATGCAAAATTGACAGGAATTGAGATGGGACGCCATGTTGCGTTTGGAGAGCCCCTGATGTGCCTAAACATTGAAACCCCCCACAAGTGACACCATTTTGGAAAGTAGACCCCCTAAGGAACTTATCTGGATGTGTGGTGAGCACTTTGACCCACCAAGTGCTTCACAGACGTTTATAATGCAGAACCGTAAAAATAAAAAATCATATTTTTTCACAAAAATTATATTTTTGCCCCCAATTTTTTATTTTTCCAAGGGTAAGAGAAGAAATTGGACCTCAAAAGTTGTTGTCCAATTTGTCCTGAGTACGCTGATACCCCATATGTGGCAGTAAACCACTGTTTGGGCGCATGGGAGAGCTCGGAAGGGAAGGAGCGCCGTTTGACTTTTCAATGCAAAATTGACAGAAATTGAGATGGGACGCCATGTTGCGTTTGGAGAGCCACTGATGTGCCTAAACATTGAAACCCCCCACAAGTGACACCATTTTGGAAAGCAGACCCCCTAAGGAACTTATCTAGAGGTGTGGTGAGCACTTTGACCCACCAAGTGCTTCACAGAAGTTTATAATGCAGAACCGTAAAAATAAAAAATCATATTTTTTCACAAAAATTATATTTTCGCCCCCAATTTTTTATTTTTCCAAGGGTAAGAGAAGAAATTGGACCTCAAAAGTTGTTGTCCAATTTGTCCTGAGTATGCTGATACCCCATATGTGGCAGTAAACCACTGGGCGCATGGGAGAGCTCGGAAGGGAAGGAGCGCCGTTTGACTTTTCAATGCAAAATTGACAGGAATTGAGATGGGACGCCATGTTGCGTTTGGAGAGCCACTGATGTGCCTAAACATTGAAACCCCCCACAAGTGACACCATTTTGGAAAGTAGACCCCCTAAGGAACTTATCTGGATGTGTGGTGAGCACTTTGACCCACCAAGGGCTTCACAGAAGTTTATAATGCAGAGCCATAAAAATAAAACAAAATTTTTTTCCCACAAAAAATATTTTTTAGCCCCCAGTTTTGTATTTTCCCTAGGGTAACAGGAGAAATTGGACCCCAAAAGTTGTTGTCTAATTTGTCCTGAGTACGCTGATACCCCATATGTGGGGGGGAACCACCGTTTGGGCGCTTGGGAGGGCTCGGAAGGGAAGGAGCGCCATTTGGAATGCAGACTTAGATGGAATGGAATGCAGGCGTCACATTGCGTTTGCAGAGCCGCTAATGTACCTAAACAGTAGAAACCCCCCACAAGTGACCCCATATTGGAAACTAGACCCCTCAATGAACTTATCTAGATGTGTTGTGAGAACTTTGAACCCCCAAGTGTTTCACTACAGTTTATAACGCAGAGCCGTGAAAATAAAAAATCTTTTTGTTTTCCCACAAAAATTATTTTTTAGCCCCCAGTTTTGTATTTTCCCAAGGGTAACAGGAGAAATTGGTCCACAAAAGTTGTTGTCCTATTTGTCCTGAGTACGCTGATACCCCATATGTTGGGGTAAACCCCTGTTTGGGCACACAGGAGAGCTCGGAAGGGAAGGAGCACTGTTTTACTTTTTCAACGCAGAATTGGCTGGAATTGAGATCGGACGCCATGTCGTGTTTGGAGAGCCCCTGATGTGCCGAAACAGTGGAAACCCCCCAATTATAACTGAAACCCTAATCTAAACACACCCCTAACCCTAATTCCAACGGTAACCCTAACCACACCTCTAACCCTGACACACCCCTAACCCTAATCCCAACCCTATTCCCAACTGTAAATGTAATCTAAACCCTAACCCTAACTTTAGCCCCAACCCTAACTGTAGCCCCAACCCTAACCCTAGCCCTAACCCTAATCCTAGCCCTAACCCTAACCCTAGCCCTAACCCTAGCCCTAACCCTAATGGGAAAATGGAAATAAATACATTTTTTTTATTTTTCCCTAACTAAGGGGGTGATGAAGGGGGGTTTGATATACTTTTATAGCGAGTTTTTTAGCGGATTTTTATGATTGGCAGCCGTCACACACTGAAAGACCCTTTTTATTGCAAAAAATATTTTTTGCAATACCACATTTTGAGAGCTATAATTTTTCCATATTTTGGTCCACAGAGTCATGTGAGGTCTTGTTTTTTGCGGGACGAGTTGACGATTTTATTGAAAACATTTTCGGGCACGTGACATTTTTTGATCGCTTTTTATTCCGATTTTTGTGAGGAAGAATGACCAAAAACCAGCTATTCATGAATTTCTATTGGGGGACGCGTTTATACTGTTCCGTGTTTGGTAAAATTGATAAATCAGTTTTATTCTTCGGGTCAGTACGATTACAGCGATACCTCATTTATATCATTTTTTATGGTTTGGCGCTTTTATACGATAAAAACTATTTTACAGAAAAAATAATTATTTTTGCATCGCTTTATTCTCAGGACTATAACTTTTTTATTTTTTTGCTGATGATGCTGTATGGTGGCTCGTTTTTTGCGGGACAATATGACGCTTTCAGCGGTACCATGGTTATTTATATCTGTCCTTTTGATCGCGTGTTATTCCACTTTTTGTTCGGCGGTATGATAATAAAGCGTTGTTTTTTGCCTCGTTTTTTTTTTTTTTCTTACGGTGTTTACTGAAGGGGTTAACTAGTGGGACAGTTTTATATGTCGGGTCGTTACGGACGCGGAGATACTAAATATGTGTATTTTTATTGGTTTTTTTTTTATTATTTAGATGAAGAAATGTATTTATGGGAATAATATATATATATTTTTTCATTATTTTGGAATATTTTTTTTTATTTTTTTTTTACACATTTTGAAATTTTTTTTTTACTTTTTTACATTGTCCCAGGTGGGGACATCACAGATCAGTGATCTGACAGTGTGCACAGCACTCTGTCAGATCACTGATCTGACATGCAGCGCTGCAGCCTTCACAGTGCCTGCTCTAAGCAGGCTCTGTGAAGCCACCTCCCTCCCTGCAGGACCCGGATCCGCAGCCATCTTGGATCCGGGACTGGAGGAAGCAGGGAGGGAGTTGAGACCCTCGCAGCAACGCGATCACATCGCGTTGCTGCGGGGGGCTCAGGGAAGCCCGCAGGGAGCCCCCTCCCTGCGGGAAGCTTCCCTATACCGCCGGCACATCGCGATCATGTTTAATCGCGGTGTGCCAGGGGTTAATGTGCCGGGGGCGGTCCGTGACCGCTCCTGGCACATAGTGCCGGATATCAGCTGCGATAAGCAGCTGACACCCGGCCGCGATCGGCCGCGCTCCCCCCGTGAGCGCGGCCGATCGGCTATGACGTACTATCCCGTCCAGGGTCAGATAAGCCCAGGGCACCTCGACGGGATAGTACGTCTAAGGTCACAGAGGGGTTAAAGGGGTGGAGCGAAGTCAAATAAAATTTAATTCTAAATACCTTTTTAGTGTCATAATCTAAACTAATTTCTAAAATACTTGCATTAACAATTCTCTACTGTTCCCTAACTATACTGCTTTTCTACTTTTTTCCCCCTACTTCCTTTCTGATGACTGCTCTTTTGAGAATCCCAGTGCATGCTGGGATACTCAGTGTCATCAGGTGACAGAGGGTGCGGTTACTGCTGCAGCTCATGTCCCCTCCCCAAAACGAAACTTCATAAGTGATGCTAGTTTCAGAATTGAGAATATTCCTTGAACGCTGTGCACTGTGCACAATCAAAGAGTGTTATGTTGCCAGCTCAGATCAGCAGTGAGGAGCAGACAACAGAGCAGTATCACAACAGAGCACTCAGGTGAAGCCACTGGTCTCTGCACACCGGTTATTTTAACACTGCTCTTTCGCCGGCTCGTCACTGCTGATCTGAGCTGGCAACATAGCACACGCTGTGATTGTGCACATCGCACAGGGACTAGCCGAAATTAGCGCCTCTGATGATGCTTCATTTCAGGGAGAGGGCAATGGATGCGGCAGTGACAGCAGCCTAGGCACCCTGATGACGCTTTGCTCGAGTTTCCCAGCATTCACTGGAATACTCCAAGGAAGCGTCATCAGAAAAAAAGTAGCAGGGGAAAAAAAGTAAAAAAAAATGTAGTTAGGGAAAGGTAGGGAATTTTTTATTGCAAGTATATTAGAAATTAGTTTAGATTAGTGTTCCCCAACTCCGATCCTTGTGAGCCACCAAGAGGCCATGTGTTCAGGATTTCTTTAGTATTGCACAGGTGATAATTGAATCACCTGGACAAGCAATCATTCAATCACCTGTGCAATACTAAGGAAATCATGAAAACACGACCTGTTGGTGGCTCACGAGGACTGGAGTTAGGGAACACTGGTTTAGATTATGGCACTAAATTGAAAGGGATTCAGACCAAATTGTACTTTCACCCCTTCATGACCTTGGGATTTTTCGTTTTTCCGTGTTCGTTTTTCACTCCCCTCCTTCCCAGAGCCATAACTTTTTTATTTTTCCATCAATTTGGCCATGTGAGGGCTTATTTTTTGCGGGACGAGTTGTACTTTTGAACGACATCATTGGTTTTAGCATGTCGTGTACTAGAAAACGGGAAACAAATTCCAAGTGCGGTGAAATTGCAAAAAAAGTGCAATCCCACACTTGTTTTTTGTTTGGCTTTTTTGCTAGGTTCACTAAATGCTAAAACTGACCTGCCATTATGATTCTCCAGGTCAGTACGAGTTCATAGACACCTAACATGACTAGGTTATTTTTTATCTAAGTGGTGAAAAAAAATTCCAAACTTTGCTAAAAAAATAAAAATAAAAAAAATAAAAAAAATTGCTACATTTTCCGATACTCGTAGCGTCTCCATTTTTTGTGATCTGGGGTCGGTTGAGGGCTTATTTTTTGCATGCCGAGATAACATTCTTAATGATAGCATTTTGGTGCAGATCTGTTCTTTTGATCGCCCGTTATTGCATTTTAATGTAATGATGCGGCGACCTAAAAAACGTAATTCTGGCGTTTTGAATTTTTTTCTCGCTACGCCGTTTAGCTATCAGGTTAATGCTTTTTTTAATTGATAGATCGGGCGATTCTGAGCGCGGCGATACCAAATATGTGTAGATTTGATTTTTTTATTGATTTATTTTGATTGGGGCGAAAGGGGGGTGATTTAAACTTTTATATTTTTTTTATTTTTTTCACATTGTTTTTAACTTTTGCCATGCTTCAATAGCCTCCATGGGAGGCTAGAAGCAGGCACAGCACAATCGCCTCTGCTACATAGCAGCGATCTGCTGATCGCTGCTATGTAGCAGAAATGGAGGTGTGCTGTGAGCGCCGACCACAGGGTGGCGCTCACAGCCACCGGCGATCAGTAACCATAGAGGTCTCAAGGACCTCTATGGTTACAATGGAGACGCATCGCCGACCCCCGATCATGTTACGGGGGTCGGCGATGCCGTCATTTCCGGCCGCCCGGCCGGAAGCGGTAGTTAAATGCCGCTGTCTGCGTTTGACAGCGGCATTTAACTAGTTAATAGGTGCGGGCAGATCGCGATTCTGCCCGCGCCTATTACGGGCACATGTCAGCTGTTCAAAACAGCTGACATGTCCCGGCTTTGATGCGGGCTCACCGCGGAGCCCTGCATCAAAGCAGGGGATCTGACCTCGGACATACTATCCCGTCCGAGGTCAGAAAGGGGTTAAATTCAGATACCACCAGCGTTTTCATGAATTATCTTCTGCTTCAAAAATAAATCGGGTACGCCAGTCTCTAAAAGATACCAAACATGCAAACCCCAACAGAAAAAAGCTTTAAACCGCTAAATAATGATCATAAAATGACTCTAATCAAAAACAATGTATCATGTGCCGAACAAGCAAATGCAAATTGTCATTGACACAGCACTTATACCTCATTCTTTACACAGTTCGACAGTCCTGTCGAGAATCCACAGGACATATAATCATATCTTTTACATTGTTGTTTTTATTCACAATCTACGACAGAGGCAAAAAAGAAACTAAAATGACCTGTATCAAATTGTGCAATTTAGGCTTCCCAAATTATCACTTGTAATACAGCAACCGCTTTATTATAATCAACTTTAGAAAAATTCACACAATGAAGTTAATTGTGTGCCAGTAAACTGTCAGCTACAATATTGACGGATGTATTCTCTGATATTTACTTACTATTACAAAGGATACAAATAATTTACAATGATGTGTAATTTCTAGATACTGAATGGTTTAAAACAGTTTTATTTAACCATTCCTTCACTTTACTACTCTGTATTAATTTCTCATGGGAGTTTGTTTTTACCTTTTTTTAAGGTACTGTAGCGAGAAACCATATTGTTCCATGCTTTTATCTTTGCAACGATGTATCACAACTAAAATATTTAGGGTTATAGTAAATGTACCTAATATCTAATTAAACATGGCACACTGAAGGACTCAATTGTTTTTGTTTCATAGTGTTGAGAGGGACCTGCAGATCTATTACATATGATATGGTGGTGCCTTGAAGGAAGGTGTTCTAAATTCTCTTTACTATTTTAAACTACTTTGACTCTGAGCATGGTATTGGGGTCTAAGTCAATGTGCATGAGGCTGGTAAATTTGAAGTACCCAATCGGTTGTATACTAAACATCCATGTTAGGCCTCGTGCACACGACCGATTTTCTCATCTGAGTGCTATCCATGGTTTTTCACAGATAGCACTATGATATTCGACAGCTATGTAACATATCCGTTTTCCTTGGACCAAGTGGTCAGCAGAAAAAATCCGAGACATGTCCAATTTTGATCTGAGCATCAGCTCAAAATTGGCAATAGAAGTCTATGGGTTTGTGAAAAAAATTGAACCGCACTCTGATGACATGTGAGTGCGCACCAGTTTCCATGTACTGATAGAACGGAGAAGGTGGAGATAGCTTTTTATTCTCTGTACGCATATGACTTTGTATGCCAATTAAACTTATTTTATTTTTTTTAAGAAAAAAAAGGAATAAATCTCTTATAAACCCATACTTGGCTTTAAAGCGTAACCTTCGTTTTAATTTTTATTTTACAAATCAACACATGAACAAAAAAGCAACTGTCAGAAAATTTGGTTCTTTCCCTTACAGAATTGTTCAGTCTTTATCAAAATTCTCAACTCTCAGATAGCATCTGTATTCAGTGAAGATGTTCCCATTGATGAGATAGATGACAGCAGATGGGAGGAGTTTAAGACAGCCCCTCCTCCTCTCCCTCTCTTATCAGTAGCAGCGGCCATCTTCTATCTCAGTAAAGGGAAAGTCTGTCTGCACTGAATACAGATTTTACCTTAGAACGGAGAATTCTGATAATGACCAATCAGTTTTGGTGGAGAAAGAAGCAAATTTCCCTGATAAGATATATTACAAAGTTGCTTATTTTCATGTGTATTATTGAGTTATGAAATGAACATTAAAGCTTTGGCTACACTTTGCCTCATGCAGTGCTGTGAACATAGAATGTGAATGTTTGCAAAACATTTTTTCTACTATGTATGTCTACTGTAGCTTATGAAACTGCCACAAAAACTGCATCAAAACACGATCTCAAAAATTCCCCTTTAATTCTTCAACCTTCGTTTGGTGCCTCAGAGTTATGGCTCCAGCCTCATGGCCAAGTCCCACCTTTCAGCTTCTAAACATTGGTTACACCTCTTATAGTGATTAAAAAAAAGGTCATTTCCAGCCCAATATTTTAAAGTAAAAGATAATTTTTAAATAATTATTAATCCCTTTACCCCCTAAGGTGGTTTGCACATTAATGTCCAGGCCAATTTTTAAAATTCTGACCACTGTTACTTTATTTATGAGGTAATAACTCTGGAACACTTCAACGGATCCGATCCCGGTGACTCGGAGAATGTTTTTTCATGACATATTGTGCTTCATGACCATGGTAAAATTTATTTGATATGACTAGCATTTATGTGTAAAAAAATGGAAAGTGGGCGATAATGTTGAAAATTTCCAAACTTTGAATTTTCATGCCCTTAAATCACAGAGATATGCCACACAAAATGGTTAATACATAACATTTCCCACATGTTTACTTTACATCAGCACAAATTTGGAACCAAATTATTTTTGTTAGGAAGTTATAAAGGTTAAAAGTTGACAAGCGATTTTTCATTTTTTCAGCAAAATTTACAAAACCATTTTTTAGAGACCATATCTCATTTGAAGTCACTTTGAGGGGGTCTATATGATAGAAAATACCCAAAAGTGACACCATTCTAAAAATTGCTCCCCTCAAGGTGCTCAAAACTATATTCAAGAAGTTTATTAACCCTTCAGGTGCTTCACAGGAATTTTTGGAATGTGGAAAAAAATAAACATTAAACTTTTTTTTCCCAAAAAATTTACTTCAGATCCATTTTTTTATTTTGACAAACAGGAAAAAAAAATTACCCCAACATTTGTTGTGTAATTTCTCCTGAGCATGCCGATACCCCACATGAGGGAGAGAACCACTGTTTGGGCGCACGGCAGAGCTCAGAAGGGAATGAGCGCCATTTGACTTTTTGTATGCAAAATTTGATGTGCCTAAACAGAGAAAATCCCCAACAAGTGACACTATCTTGGAAACTAAACCCCTCAGGGAACTGATCTAGATGTGTGGTGAGTACATTGAATCCTCAGGTGATTCACAGAAGTTTATAACGTTGAGCCGTGAAAATAATAAAATCACACGTTCCCCACAAAAATGTTATCTTAGCCCAAAATTTTGCATTTTCATAAGGGTAACAGGACAAATGACATCATACAATTTGTAGTGCAATTTCTCCTGAGTACGCCGATATCGCATTTGAGGGAGACAACTACTGTTTGGGCGCACTGCAGGGCGCGGAAGGGAAGGAGCATCATTTTACTTTTTGAATATAAAATTTCCTGAAATCATTAGCGGACGTCATGTCCCATTTGGAGAGGCTCTGATGTGCCTAAACAGTGGAAACCCTCCACAAGTGACCACATTTTGGAAAACTAGACCCCTCAAGGAATGTATTTAGATGTGTGGTGAGCACTTTGAACTCCAAGGTGCTTCATAGAAGTTTATAACGTTGAGCCGTGAAAATTAAAAAAAATTAAAAATCACATTTTCCCCACAAACTGCTATTTTGGTCCCAAATTTTGCATTTTCATAAGGGTATCAGGAGAAATTACACCATTTGTTGTGCAACCTCTCCTGAGTACGTCGATACCCCATATGTGAGGGAATATGATTTTTGAGGCACAGTGCAAAGCTCAGAAGAGAAGAGGCACCATATATGATTTCAGATTTTGTTGGAATGATTTGAGGGTGCCATGTCATATTGGCAGAGCCCCTGAGGTGCCAGAACAACAGAAACCTACTATATGTGATATCATTTTACAAGCTATACTCTCCAATTAATTTATCTAGGGGTGCAGTGATCATATTGACACCACATGTGCCGCACAGAATTTTATACCATTGAGCGGTGAAGAAAGAATACATTTTTACCACTAAAATTTTGTTTTAGCCCCAAGTTTTAAAATTTTTCTAAGGGCTAATAGGATTTTTTTTTACAACAAACTGAGGTCCATTTTTTTTCCTAAGTACTCCTATACCCTTCCGTTAATTGTGAAATATTTTTCAGGCTCAGTGCAAAGCTCAGAAGGCAAGAGGCACCAGATTTCACTGTTATGGTTTGCAGGTGCCATGACCCACAGGGAGAGGCCATGAGGTGCCAGAACAGCAGAACCCCCCATAAGCGACCCTATTTTACAAACTATACCTCAATTAATTTATCTAGGGGTGTAAGGATCATATTGACACCACGGGTATGTCACAGAATTTTATACCATTGGGCAGTGAATACAAAAAATACATTTTTATTATTTTGCCTCTGGAAGCACAGATTTTCCTAGAACAGTTTGCAGACTCCATATACAGAGCCCCTAATTGCTAGAAGAGCAGAATCCTCCCTCAAGTAACCCAATTTTGGATGTTATACCCCTTTGTGAATTTATCTACAAATGAAGTGACGATTTTAACTCCACAGGTATTTCCAGAAACAAGTACCCGTAAGTTTGGCAGGCTCTCATAGCTTCAGAAATGCCAAACATGTGGACGCTATATGTGGTTTTGGTACACTGTGGGGCTCAGAAGGGAGAGAGCATTTGGATTTGTGAGGGGAGAATTTGCTGAATTTCTTTTGGAGGGTGATGGGCCATTTCGCTTTTCTAGAGCCTTTATATTACCAGTGATTTGGAAGCCCACTATATTTCCATTAACAGATGTCAAACTGGAGTGGGAACTTGCTTTTTTTGTGTGGATTGAGTTGAAGCTTTTATTGGGAATATTTTTCATAATGTTTGGGATCACATTTATCCAGCACTCTACGATGAGCACTTACTTTAGGGTTTCCATCTAAATCTGAGTGACGTGATGTAGATGATACCCCTGAGGGATCCATTCACTATAATGAGGCAGCAGAGTTACTCTAACTCTGTCTGGCCTCTGTTTAGCAGTGTCTTGTGTATTTCTGAAAAGAACTGTGGTCGATGGCACTTTGATGCCTTCAGTGTCCTTTTTAGGATTGCATAAGAGGTCAGATGACCGCCACAGTGACTCCATCTGCCTCATTATAGGGAATCTTCTGTAGAGAGTTCCGTATGAATCACGTATTTCAAAAATTTACACGGATACACTGATGTAAGCGCTCAACGCAGAGTGCAGAATAAATGTGCACCGAGCCTTACTGCGATCTTTGGGAGGCAGAATGAAAAAAAAAAAAATCAACAGCAGGTGAAGAATTTGTTTTATTTATTTTATACGCCATTTCTCATGCGGTATAAGTGATTTGATGACTTTATTTTTCTGGTCGGTGCAATTATTTCTACCAGATTTATATTGGGTTTTTTGGTATGGCTGCTGTCATACAATAAAAGACGCTTTTTATTGCAAAAAACTGTTTTTTTGCATTAACATATATTGAGGAGAGCTATAATTTTTCCATATTTTGGCCCACAGAGTCATGTAAGGGCTTGGTTTTTGCAGGATGAGTTAATGCTTTTATTGGTACCATTTCTTGACATGACATTTCTTGATCGCTTTCTATTTCGATTTTTGAGAGGCTGAATAAGACCGCTTTATTCTTCGGGTAGTATTATTACAGTGATACCTCATTTATATATTTTTTTAATGTTTTGGAACTTTTACACAAAAATTATTTCCTAGGAAAAATAATTATTTTTGCATCGGTTTATTCTGAGAGCTATAGCCTTTTTTATTTTACCGCTGATGGAGCTGTATGGCGGCTTGTTTTTTAAAGGACAAGAAAATGTTTTCAGCGGTACCATGTTTATTTCTAACAGTCTTTTTAACTGCATTTTATTCCACTTTTTGCTCAGCGGTATGATGATGAAGCATTATTTTTTGCCTTTTTATTTTTATGGTGCTGAATAAAGGGGTTAACTAATGGGACAATTTTATAGGTCAGGTCGCTCCAGATGTGGCAATACCAAATATATATAGTTTTTTTGGTTTTTTTTTCATTCAAATATTTATCAATATCTCTAGATTTTTTTTTTAATATTTGTAGAATTATTTAAAAAAAAATTTTAAGGTGTCCCACTATGGGACTATAACTTTTTGCAGGTGCAGGCTGATCGCTTGTATAGCATGGGGATGCCAGATAAATTTGCTGATCATGCACTGCACATGATCAAAAAACTTTCCTAGCTCTGGTGACCCGTATGTCATCGGATCACCATGGACGTGACAATGCGGAGTCTCCGATCCAAGGGCAAAGGGGCTTTCATCCCTGTGCTTGCTTCCGAAATGCTGCGATCGAGATTGATTGCAGCATTTAGGGGGTTAAAGTGCTGTGAGTGGTGCGGGACCTCTCCTGGAACTTAGTGCTAACTGTTAGCTGACACCCGGCAGTGATTGAGCACACACAGCCTGTGTGCGCCAACAATCACATGGACATAATAATCCATCCTGCGTTAATAAGTACCAGGATGCAGGTACCACATTGGAAAGGGATTAAAGCACCACTCCAGCTGTTATTTTTTTTTTCACCTCTCGAGTGGTGCTTTAAACATAAGTCCCCAGTCATATACTCACCCACTGGGGTCATCTTCACCATTTTTTGTACCAGTCCAGTCCCAAGGCGCCATCTTGTCAGCGCAGCTTCAGAGTAGCCTGAAGTCGGAACCTACATCACAAAGCTCTCAATATAAGTCTCTGAGAGCAAGAACGAGGACAGAATGAGGCTCTCATAGACTCATAGACTTACACTGATTAGTGATCTCTCCATGAAACACTGGAGCAACCAACAGGTCAGAAACTGCAGAAGAAGGATAGGGGGGGGAGGGGTTGCGAGTTAAAACAGATGAAAACGCTGGAAGGCGAGTATAAGACAGGGAAATTGGATTTTAAGCACCACTCCAGCGGTGAAATAAAGAAAACCAAACGCTGGAGTGGTGCTTTAAAAAAAAAAAATAGCTAGGGAAAGGTGACATTGGAAATTGTCATAATAGTACCGTACCATCTTTACTAATGTTGTGAATACTGTCAATGGTTTCCTTTGCATATTCATTCACATAAGTGATAGAATACAGTAGAACCAATGGTTGGGACAATTATTTATATAAAGCAGCTCAACAATATAACATAAATGAGAATGATGATTACTATGATTAGACCAAGTGAAACTCTAAATTAAAGAATGTAGCTGTTCACACTGTACATTACCTCTACACTTAGCAATTGTCCGTATTCCAGAAGGCACAATGCAATCAGGTTATTCACATTTGAATTGTAAAAGCATGCTAATGTACTAACATTTCTTAAAATAGCTTTAAAGGAATCATTTGTCTGTGTTGTGACCTCTTCGTTTTGTTTTAGAATTGTCAAACTAAAACCATATCACATATCTCAAACTTTTTCATGTGTAGTGTTTGGTGCAACCCAAGGGATAGAACACTGGGATTTCCTGACCCTCTGAAAGTTAAGTCTCCCAGTGGAACCGAACGGCATGGAATAGTTAAGACTGAACGACTCTCCAGAAAGAAAGATGCTCTTCATGAATATCAAACTACAAACAGCAACACTAGCACTCTGAAGTTAGCTACAAAAACATTCCTTTTTGTGGTGTGTATGTGCCTTTTTATCACACTTCCTGTGAAAGACATCTGTAATAATTTTTCCTCAAGTGAGAATCTACGGTTATACGTAATTACACTTTTTACAATTAGGCTTGAAATAAAAGTATGTTTTATAGAAATTAACTCTGCTAGGTCGCAAGAAAAGTTTTGCAGGATTTACTGGGTCATTTGACAGTAACTAATTAGGCACAATATATAATGTATGTCACAAACAGAAGATTACTGACTGAGCAGGTCTACAAGCTACTGTTAGGGTCTACTGTTAAATAAATGATACATCCACACCTAGACTTGTAGTGTCAAGCTATGTGGCCAATCATAGGAGTCCTGAATAAAAATAAAGTGCACTGGCTATTGATAATATTACAGACATATGCCAACTACCCAAAAGAGCCAATCTGGATGGTACCATATATCAAAAATTCACACAAATATTTGTGTGCAAATGCTTTTAAGATCTTCTGTTTCTCTACATGTAAGTCCTTCCTTCGACAAATTGTTATGCTTATACTTTTTTATTCAAAATAGTTAAAAAAAAATATTTTTTAATTTTTCAACTTTTTTTTTCATCCTTTTAGTTTTCTAGTAGACTTAACTGTTATGACCTGGTGGTCAGGACAATAATGGACCTGGTGGTTAAGAGCACACGGAATGACCTGATAGTTACTGATAATAAAGGACGAGCTCTGGGACGTGGGAACTCTGCTGACCGCAATCCCTAATCCTATCAAACACACTAGAAATAGCCGTGGATTGCGCCTAACGCTCCCTATGCAACTCGGCACAGCCTAAGGAACTAGCTAGCCCTGAAGATAGAAAAATAAAGCCTACCTTGCCTCAGAGAAATTCCCCAAAGGAAAAGGCAGCCCCCCACATATAATGACTGTGAGTAAAGATGAAAATACAAACACAGAGATTAAATAGATTTAGCAAAGTGAGGCCCGACTTACTGAACAGACCGAGGATGGGAAAGGTTACTTTGCGGTCAGCACAAAAACCTACAAAAAGACCACGCAGAGGGCGCAAAAAGACCCTCCGCACCGACTCACGGTGCGGAGGCGCTCCCTCTGCGTCCCAGAGCTTCCAGCAAGCAAGACAACAAAAAAAATAGCAAGCTGGACAGAAAAATAGCAAACCAAAGAAATACAAGCTGGAACTTAGCTTCTGCTGGGAAGACAGGTCACAAGAACGATCCAGGAGTGAACTAGACCAATACTGGAACATTGACAGGTGGCATGGAGCAAAGATCTAAGTGGAGTTAAATAGAGCAGCCTGCTAACGAATTAACCTCGTCACCTGTGGAAGGAAACTCAGAAACACCCACCAGAGGAAGTCCATGGACAGAACCAGCCGAAGTACCATTCATGACAACAGGAGGGAGCCCGACAACAGAATTCACAACAGTACCCCCCCCTTGAGGAGGGGGTCACCGAACCCTCACCAGAGCCCCCAGCCGACCAGGATGAGCCAAATGAAAGGCACGAACCAGATCGGCAGCATGAACATCAGAGGCAAAAACCCAGGAATTATCTTCCTGACCATAACCCTTCCACTTGACCAGGTACTGGAGTTTCCGTCTCGAAACACGAGAATCCAAAATCTTCTCCACCACATACTCCAACTCCCCCTCAACCAACACCGGGGCAGGAGGATCAACGGATGGAACCACAGGCGCCACATATCTCCGCAATAACGACCTATGGAACACATTATGGATGGCAAAAGAAGCAGGAAGGGCCAAACGAAATGACACAGGATTGATAACCTCAGAAATCTTATACGGACCAATGAAACAAGGCTTAAACTTAGGAGAGGAAACCTTCATAGGAACATCACGAGACGACAACCAAACCAAATCCCCAACACGAAGTCGGGGACCCACACAGCGCCGGCGGTTAGCGAAACGTTGAGCCTTCTCCTGGGACAATGTCAAATTGTCCACCACATGAGTCCAAATCTGCTGCAACCTATCCACCACAGTATCCACACCAGGACAGTCCGAAGACTCAACCTGCCCTGAAGAGAAACGAGGATGGAAACCAGAATTGCAGAAAAACGGCGAAACCAAAGTAGCCGAGCTGGCCCGATTATTAAGGGCGAACTCAGCCAACGGCAAAAAGGACACCCAATCATCCTGATCAGCAGAAACAAAGCATCTCAGATGTTTCCAAAGTTTGATTAGTTCGTTCGGTTTGGCCATTTGTCTGAGGATGGAAAGCCGAGGAAAAAGACAAATCAATGCCCATCCTTGCACAAAAGGATCGCCAAAACCTCGAAACAAACTGGAAACCTGTCAGAAACGATGTTCTCCGGGATACCATGTAAACGAACCACATGCTGGAAAAATAATGGCACCAAATCAGAGGAGGAAGGCAATTTAGACAAAGGTACCAAATGGACCATCTTAGAAAAGCGATCACAAACCATCCAAATGACCGACATCTTTTGAGAGACGGGGAGATCCGAAATAAAATCCATAGAAATATGCGTCCAGGGCCTCTTTGGGACGGGCAAGGGCAAAAGCAACCCACTGGCACGGGAACAGCAGGGCTTAGCCCGAGCACAAGTCCCACAGGACTGCACAAAAGAACGCACATCCTGTGACAAAGACGGCCACCAAAAGGATCTAGCCACCAAATCTCTGGTACCAAAGATTCCAGGATGCCCAGCCAACACTGAACAATGAATCTCAGAGATAACTCTACTAGTCCATCTATCAGGGACAAACAGTTTCTCCGCTGGGCAACGGTCAGGTCTATGAGCCTGAAATTTTTGCAGCACCCGCCGCAAATCAGGGGAGATGGCAGACAAAATTACCCCCTCTTTGAGAATACCCGCCGGCTCAGGAACACCCGGAGAGTCAGGCACAAAACTCCTTGACAGGGCATCAGCCTTCACATTCTTAGAGCCCAGAAGGTACGAAACCACAAAATCAAAACGGGAGAAAAATAACGACCATCGAGCCTGTTTCGGATTCAACCGTTTGGCAGACTCAAGATAAGTCAAATTCTTGTGATCTGTCAAGACCACCACGCGATGCTTGGCTCCTTCAAGCCAATGACGCCACTCCTCGAATGCCCACTTCATGGCCAACAACTCACGATTACCAACATCATAATTACGCTCAGCAGGCGAAAACTTTCTAGAAAAGAAAGCACATGGCTTAATCACCGAGCCATCAGAACTTCTTTGCGACAAAACAGCCCCTGCTCCAATCTCAGAAGCATCAACCTCAACCTGAAATGGGAGCGAAACATCTGGCTGGCACAACACAGGGGCAGAAGAAAAACGATGCTTCAACTCCTGAAAAGCCTCTACAGCTGCAGAAGACCAATTGACCACATCAGCACCCTTCTTGGTCAAATCAGTCAACGGTTTAGCAACAGTAGAAAAATTAGCGATGAAGCGCCAATAAAAATTAGCAAAGCCCAGGAACTTTTGCAGGCTCTTCACAGATGTCGGCTGAGTCCAATCTTAAATGGCTTGGACTTTAACAGGGTCCATCTCGATAGTAGAAGGGAAAAAAATGAACCCCAAAAATGAAACCTTCTGAACTCCAAAGAGACACTTTGACCCCTTCACAAACAAGGAATTCGCACGAAGGACCTGGAACACCATTCTGACCTGCTTCACATGAGACTCCCAATCATCCGAAAAGACCAAAATATCATCCAAATACACAATCAGGAATTTATCCAGGTACTCTCGGAAGATGTCATGCATAAAGGACTGAAATACTGATGGAGCATTGGAAAGCCCGAATGGCATAACCAGGTACTCAAAATGGCCCTCGGGCGTATTAAATGCTGTTTTCCATTCATCGCCTTGTTTAATACACACAAGATTATACGCCCCTCGAAGATCTATCTTGGTGAACCAACTAGCCCCTTTAATACGAGCAAACAAATCAGACAGCAACGGCAAAGGATACTGAAATTTGACTGTAATTTTATTAAGAAGGCGGTAATCAATACAAGGTCTCAAAGAACCATCCTTCTTGGCCACAAAAATGAACACTGCTCCTAACGGTGATGACGACGGGCGAATATGGCCTTTCTCCAAGGATTCCTTTATATAGCTCCGCATAGCGGCATGTTCTGGCACAGATAAATTGAACAATCGGCCCTTAGGAAACTTACTACCAGGAATCAAATTAATTGCACAATCGCAATCCCTATGAGGAGGTAGGGCACTGGCTTTGGGCTCATCAAATACATCCCAATAATCCGACAAAAACTCTGGAACTTCAGAAGGAGTGGAAGACAAAATAGACAAAAATGGAACATCACCATGTACCCCCTGGCAACCCCAGCTGGACACAGACATAGATTTCCAGTCCAATACTGGATTATGAACCTGTAGCCATGGCAACCCCAAAACGACCACATCATGCAGATTATGCAACACCAGAAAGCGGATATCCTCCTGATGTGCAGGAGCCATGCACATGGTCAATTGGGTCCAGTACTGAGGCTTATTCTTGGCCAAAGGCGTAGCATCAATTCCTCTCAATGGAATAGGATACTGCAAGGGCTCTAAGAAAAAACCACAGCGCCTAGCATACTCCAAGTCCATCAAATTTAGGGCAGTGCTTGAATCCACAAATGCCATAACAGAATAGGATGACAAAGAGCAAATCAGAGTAACGGACAATAGAAATTTAGACTGTACCGTACCAATGGTGGCAGACCTAGCGAACCGCTTAGTGCACTTAGGACAATCGGAGATAGCATGAGTGGAATCACCACAGTAAAAACATAGCCCATTCCGACGTCTGTGTTCTTGCCGTTCAGCTCTGGTCAAAGTCCTATCACATTGCATAGGCTCAGGCCCATGCTCAGATAGTACCGCCAAATGGTGCACAGCTTTACGCTCACGCAAGCGTCGATCGATCTGAATGGCCAAGGACATAGACTCATTCAGACCAGCAGGCATGGGAAATCCCACCATGACATCCTTAAGGGCTTCAGAGAGACCCTTTCTGAAGATTGCTGCCAGGGCACATTCATTCCACTGAGTGAGCACAGACCACTTTCTAAACTTCTGACAATATATCTCCGCTTCATGCTGACCCTGACACAGAGCCTGCAAGATTTTCTCTGCCTGATCCACTGAATTAGGTTCGTCATAAAGCAATCCAAGCGCCAGGAAAAACGCATCAACATCACGCAATGCCGGATCTCCTGGCGCAAGGGAAAATGCCCAGTCTTGAGGGTCACCACGTAACAAAGAAATAATGATCTTTACTTGTTGAACAGGGTCACCTGAGGAGCGAGGTTTCAAGGCAAGAAACAATTTACAATTATTTTTGAAATTCAAGAACTTGGATCTATCACCAAAAAAAAAATCAGGAATTGGAATCCTAGGCTCTGACATCGGATTCTGAACCACAAAATCTTGAATGTTTTCTACCCTTGTAGTGAGATTATCCATCCAAGAGGACAGACCTTGAATGTCCATGTTTACACCTGTGTCCTGAACCACCCAGAGGTAAAGGGGAAAAGAGAGACAAAACACACTGCAAAGAAAAAAAAATGGTCTCAGAACTTCTCTTATCCCTCTATTGAGATGCATTAGTACTTTGGGCCACCTGTACTGTTATGACCTGGTGGTCAGGACAATAATGGACCTGGTGGTTAAGAGGACACGGAATGACCTGATAGTTACTGATAATAAAGGACGAGCTCTGGGACGTGGGAACTCTGCTGACCGCAATCCCTAATCCTATCAAACACACTAGAAATAGCCGTGGATTGCGCCTAACGCTCCCTATGCAATTCGGCACAGCCTAAGGAACTAGCTAGCCCTGAAGATAGAAAAATAAAGCCTACCTTGCCTCAGAGAAATTCCCCAAAGGAAAAGGCAGCCCCCCACATATAATGACTGTGAGTAAAGATGAAAATACAAACACAGAGATGAAGTAGATTTAGCAAAGTGAAGCCCGACTTACTGAACAGACCGAGGATGGGAAAGGTTACTTTGCGGTCAGCACAAAAACCTACAAAAAGACCACGCAGAGGGCGCAAAAAGACCCTCCGCACCGACTCACGGTGCGGAGGCGCTCCCTCTGCGTCCCAGAGCTTCCAGCAAGCAAGACAACAAAAAAAATAGCAAGCTGGACAGAAAAATAGCAAACCAAAGAAATACAAGCTGGAACTTAGCTTCTGCTGGGAAGACAGGTCACAAGAACGATCCAGGAGTGAACTAGACCAATACTGGAACATTGACAGGTGGCATGGAGCAAAGATCTAAGTGGAGTTAAATAGAGCAGCCTGCTAACGAATTAACCTCGTCATCTGTGGAAGGAAACTCAGAAACACCCACCAGAGGAAGTCCATGGACAGAACCAGCCGAAGTACGATTCATGACCACAGGAGGGAGCCCGACAACAGAATTCACAACACTTAACCTCCAGTAATTTGATTGCTTGTAAAGTACATTATAATACTATATCAGTGTAGCAGGCCTAGGCAGCCCATTAGCACCCAGATATTGCATTGCATCCCTCCAGATTGAAACACTAAAAATTAGTTTCCTTCCAGTCAGGAGTAGGAGTCATCTGTCCTCAGTTGATTGCAGTGTGCATTGCTATGACTATTCTCTTGGACATACTGTCAAACTAAAAAACTAACATCCAGTGTTTTTTTTCTAATTTTGACAATACCTGCTATACGCTGTAACAGTGCAGCAGCTCCTCAGTGCTCCCCCTCCATTCTGGGACTTCACATCACAGATCAGGGTATGTGGCCTGCCCCAGATTTTGCTACCCATTTAAAGTGATGCTATCAGTGGACTAGCTGTTAAGGTACCGTCACACATAACGATATCGTTAACAATATCGTTGCAACGTCACGGTTTTGGTGACGTAGCAACGATCCCGCTAACGATCTCGTTATATGTGACAGTGACCAACGATCAGGCCCCTGCTGGGAGATCTTTGGGGAATGATCAGGACTATTTTTTGGTCGCTGATCACCCGCTGTCATCGCTGGATCAGCGTGTGTGACGCTGATCCAGCGATGTGTTCACTTGTAACCAGGGTAAATATCGGGTTACTAAGCTTAGTAACCCGATATTTACCCTGGTTACCATTGTAAAAGTAAAAAAAAAAACAAAAAAAAACACTACATACTCACATTCTGATGTCTGTCACGTACCCCGGCGTCCACTGTGTCAGCGCCGGCCGTAAAGCAGAGCACAGCGGTGACGTCTTCATGAAGTACCTCATTAACCAAGTGCAGGGAATTATTTTAATGCAAAATATTCTCAGCTTTGACAGGCCTAAAAGTTTTTTGGACCCTAATAAACAAACTTTACTAGACCTGACTCTTAAGGCAACGTTACATGAATAGCTATATCTTTTTTCTTGCTCTCACACAGGTTAAATAAATGATGTCTTGTGTTTTTTCAGGTCTTTAGAGAATGTCCATTGTGTTGATGTGCTTGTCTTTTCTTCCTGCCTCCTCACTACATGCATTAACTTAGAGGGCATCACATACATAAATACTAATTTTTACAGATGTTGCAGAGTTCAAACACAGTTGGGCATATTTATAAACCAATCTCAAATTGTGCCAAATTTATAAGGTTCATGCTGTTAATGCATCCTTAGACTGTTTAAGTCTACACATCCTATTTAGTTGACTGACTTTATGCCAGAAATTTTTGTCAAAACTTAAGCGCATTTTTTGATGATATGATTTAATTTAACCAAGGAGCAGAAAGTGTATAAAATGCAAATATGGTGCAAGTCATGAAATTCATTTTCTTTTCTTAGTGTAATCCCTCCAATAAGCCTGCATCAATGAATCTGCACACCTACACTCATTCAAAAGTCCGTGTTGTACATACGTATTCTATCCATATATTTCACAGATAGAACATGCACCCATCATAAACTATGCTGCTATTCACATACGGTATCTGTTTTTTTTTTGTCCATGCAAAAAAAATGGAGACATGTCCCTTTTTTTTTCCAGCAGCACAGATGAAAATTGTTAACACAAATCTATGGGTACGTGAAAGGCATAAATAGCAGACAGATGCCATGTACTGTCCGTATTTAACGTTGCAAAGGATAGAAAAAGCTTTGTCATTTATTTATACATACATGAAAATCACTGATGACACACAGACCCAAAACAATGACAATTTTTTTTTATACATGTGAAAAACTCTGATGTATGAATGAGGTCTAATACAAATGACATCACTAACCTGCAAAATTACACAAAAAAACCAACAACTCAACTTGCAAAAAAAGACCTCATAGTGAAGCATATATAAAAATAAAAAAGTTATGGCTGTTAAAACTATATATGAAAGAACAAAAAAAGTTGTTTCATGGTGTATATGCATGTGCGGTGTGTGTAGTATATATGCAGGTGTGCATGTTTGTACATGTTGTGTATGTTTGTACTATGTATATGCATGTGTAAATGTGCGAGTAACGTATTACTGTGTGCATTTTATGTGTGTGCCTAATGTGAATATGCATATACATGTGTACGAGCAGGTGGGAGCTGATAGTCGAGCCCAGACAAGTCCTGCACAGAGGACCCCTTCACCGTCAGCATCTGACCTTGCAAATGCTAAGGCTGCTTTCACACATCAGGTTTTTGGTTTCAGGCACAATCCGGCAGTTTCAGGCACAATCTGGATCAGTTTTTTTCTTTAGCCTGATCCGATTTTTCCCCATAGAGTTGTATTACTGCCGGATTGTGCCTGAAGGACATGCGTTTCATCCGTTTTGTGCCGGATCCGTCCCTTCAGGCTTTTTTGCCGGACACAAAAAACGTCTCCTGCAACGTTTTTTGTGTCCGGCGAAAAAGCCTGAAGGGACGGATCCGGCACAAAACGGATGAAACGGATGTGTAAATGAACATTTCCGGCGACTGAATCCGTTTTTTGCACACTGAGCATGCCCAGACGCTTTGTTTTTGTTTCTGGCATGGAAATCTCTCTCAAAAACCATGCGCAGTACATAGAGCCGGATCCAGCTATAAAACTGATCCAGTGCATCAGTTTGCATCCATTTTTCACTATGTACACCGGATCCGTTTTTTAGCACATTTGCCGGATTGTGCCTGAAACCAAAAACCTGATGTGTGAAAGTAGCCTTAGATGGCATTCTTTTTAACCCGACTAAATAAACCTCTTTTCCACTGCTGGATTTACCCTTTCCATTCTGGAGAGATTATATACATTTTCTCCATGTGTCTGCATGGATTGTTGAGCGTCTAGGTTTTCTTTTTTTACATATCTATTTGGCCCTCATGATGCCATAAGAGTGAACTGGGTCAGAACTTTTTTTTTCCATCACATATATTGCATGGAGGTGTAGTCAGCATTGCTGGAGTTGGCCAAGTTACCATCTCTAAGCACAATGTGAATTGTTGTGAATACAGAAAATAAATAGAGCTATGACATGTAGACAAACAAGTGTATAACAGGGGACCCAGAATGGTCCAGGAAACAAAGCAAAATACAAAACAAAAGAGAAAAGAAGAATCTAGTGGACTTTGTGTGGATTTTTTTTTGGCACAAAATTTTTCAAAGTCCCAAAAGGGTAGGAAAAAAACCTCCTTAAATACTTCACGACTTTGGGATTTTCAGTTTTCCCATTTTCCTTGTTATTACTTCCTTTTTCCCCAGTGTCATACATTTTTATTTTTACGTCAATATAGCAGTATGAGGGCTTGTTTTTTTTGTGGGACAAGTTGTACTTTTGAACGTTATCATTGATTTTACCACATAGTGTACTTGAAAATGGGAAAAAAAAAATTCTAAGTGCAGTGAAACTGCAAAAAAAAGTGCAATTTCACAATTTACAAGGCCCATAGCATGTCAATTTTTTGGTATCTGGGTGAGGGCATATTTTTGTGTCCACTGCTGTTTTTATTGACACTATTCTGGGGTAGATACGATGTTTTGATTGGCTGTTATTGCAATGTTGCGGCGACCCAAAAAAAGGTAGTTCTGGCAATTTGATTTTTTTCTTGTTACGCCGATTACCAATTGCATTCTGTAATGCTGTAGATAAGCCCCCGATGTAACCTGAAAGATAAGAAAAACAAGTTAGATTATACTCACCCAGGGGTAGTCCGGGTACAATGGGCGTCGCATGTCCAGGTCCGGCGACTCCCATCTTCATACGATGACATCCTCTTCCTTGTTTCTTTCGCTTCTCCTATGCAGGGGTAATCCTCTGCCTTGTTGAGGGCAGCGTAAAGTACTGCAGTGCGCAGGCGCCTGGAAAGGTCAGAGAGGCCCGGCGCCTTCGTACTGCAGTACTTTACGCTGCCCTCAACAGGGCAGAGAATTACCCCTGCGTAGGAGTAGCAACAGAAGCAAGGAAGAGGATGTCATTGTATGAAGATGGGAGGTGCCAGACCCAGACCTGCAACGCCCATTGGACCTGGACCGCCCCTGGGCGAGTATAATCTAACTTGTTTTTCTTATCTTTCAGGTTACATCGGGGGCTTATCTGCAGCATTACAGAATTCTGTAGATAAGCCCCTAATGGCGGTGGCCGCAGCTTATATGCAAAAAATTATGTGACAGATTCCCTTTCTAAACATTTTTTTCTACTTTTTACTTGCTTCAATAGTGTCCTTAGGAGACATGAAGTTGTGATCTTCCAATCACTGGTGCTACACATTGCAGGGCTTCAGCCATGGGCCGGCGTTTCTTCTGCAGACCCCCGGTTGTGATGAGCGGAATTTGTAAAAGGGAGTTAAATGCCACTGTCAGATTAATAGCGGCATTTAACATGTTAACAGCCATGGATTGATCCCGCACCGCAGCCACTATCAAATGTCAGGAAACAACTTGTGACGTACCTATATGTCACAGGTCGTGAAGGGCTTAAAATAATTTGGTTGGTTAACAAATGGTCATGTGATAATTTACTTTTTTTTGTTCCGATGATGGCAGTGGCTCTCTGGGGCTGGTGTGACAGTGTTGTGTCACGGCGAGTCCTGCAGTCAATCAGTGGCGGCTTAACTCTCACTTCCCAGGGGCGAAACTGACATTTGGAAGTGAGAGCTGCTGCTCTTTGACCTCCCGGGGATGTCAGTTACATCCAAGGGAAGTGATATGAAGCCCCAACTGTTTGGCTGCAGGACTCACAAGACAATGTCTCATGAGCCCTGGAAGATCTAGTACCGTCATTGTAGGGACAGAAACGCATGCGAGTATAAGGTGTTATTATTTTACATACAGTACATATGATTGAGGGAGGAGTTTTCTGAGTACTGGACAACCTCTTTAAGTGAACTTCATGCACACACTGTTGTTTCTTAAGGCAGGGAATATTGTATCATTAAACAAGTTATACTGCCCCGGAAAAATAATCTGACATGTGTAACATACGTGGCCATATATTACCCTATGATAACATTTCACTTGATTAAAGAAAAAAAAGCATAACACATTTTATGGTTTCAACGGACGACGATCACACTTTTTTCAAAACCTCCTTGAGACAATGGTTGCAAAAAAATGTTAGGAAAGGGAAGCAATTCACTTGGAAACATAAGGGTTCTGTTTGAGAGGATAACCTGCCTTCAAAGTTTTTTTGTTTTAGGTATCAGTGTTTAATCCATAACAAACATCAAAGGGAAGTTTTACACAGAAAAATAACAGAACGTGAAGTTTTCCTGCAATTCTTGTGGACTAGGCCAGAATTCCTATAAGTAGCTCATATCCTGTACTTTCTGGTCTCAGGTGGTTTACTGTTGTTTGCAGAACACATGTCTAAAGAGCTGTCACTTCAGTCTGAATTATTAGCGAGTTTGCAATATGCCTCATGAATTGATCCTGCTTCTCACATAGCATTACTATTTTGAGTCAAGTGAACAAGTGTGACAGATGTTTAGTAGGAGGTCATGTCACCTGAGGAAGCCTAAGAAGAATGGTTGAAAGTGCTTAGGAAAACGTATTGGAAATATGTGCTTTTATCATTCAAGAGTATGGAGTCCGTTCTATAGAATTCATTTTCCAGCCAGTAAACATTTTATTGCTTACAACAGTATAGCTTTGATGGGAAAAAGATGCTTTATGTCTATAAAACCCACAGGAGATAATTGAAACCGGTCTTCATCCTCGAAGTAAACCGATTTCTTTTTCCTGTATCGGTGTTTTTCTCTTTCATTCCTTTCATTTTTATGCCCCGTCATTTTCTTTTTCAATATGTTTAATTCATAGGGTTAGCTTGGGTAGTTAAGAAACTCACTAACAGATTACAGACTAAGTAATTTATCGAGGGGACCATTTACGTTTCACAATTATAATACTCTATGCCAATAAATCATTTTGTACTATTTAATTGGGATTTACCTAGACACAGATGACAGCAAAGCCAAAAAGCATCTGAAATCTCTATTAATGTCACTATATATTTTTGCTTTGCCAATATGGTCTTCATTTATTACACACAAATTCATCTCTAAAGTATTTTTTTTTCAAATAAATAAATAAATAAATAAATAAATAAATAAATATTGGAATGAATAGACAGTCATAATCACATGGTTCCCATCCTTCATTTTATTCATTTCTTCTTTATTTAGATGCTGCGGTTTTGGCACCTGATGTGTTACAATAACCTTCCTCTCCACATATAATTCTACCATACTCCTCCATGCCCCACACTATTCAGTGATGTCATTCCCTGCAGATAATACTGTAGCAAGCATACATTGTTACGGATCGCATCTTAAACACAACTGTACATACATACATAATAGTGATATGTAATCATACCACCATTTCATAAGTAAAGCTAACAGCTAAATATATAAAATACACTGTCAAGTAAAAAAAAAATTGGGGTTTTTAGTTTCAAGAGTTAACACAACAGACCTTAAAAAAATGGGACATGTTCATACCCTTGGGATCACTGCCTGTCATTTGAACACACTTATATTGAATAAATATATACAATATAATAAAAAGGCTTTTTGAGGCTGATTTCTTTCTCGGTGGGGGATGTAATCTTATATTGAAAGTGATGATGTGGAGCACTGATGCACTCATAAGGGCACTTTGTATTGTTCCTGAATGCTAATTTAAAATAAATCAAAGTGTTTCTTATTTTCATCTGTATAACAGCTAGCGCTTTGAAGATGAGATAGTGTGGCATATTGAATAGCAACGAGAAACCTCATCTTATTCTTGCCTGTTACAGAAAAGCAGTATAGGAAGAATTTGCCTTGTAAAAACTTCGAAGCGCATCTTCCTTTACTGGAATAGCAGCTATGACTCAAAAGGTTCAGAGACAGAGAATGTTTTCATTTACAGAAAGCCAAGTGTTTTACATTCCAAGTCCTAATGAAATCGTGTAATAAAGTTCTCTCTACAAGAACAAAAGATTTTCCTAAGGCTATGTTCACATGCGTTTCTTTTTTGCTGTGTTTTTAACCCCTTCATTACCTATGACATATACAATGGGGGAAATAAGTAAATAAGTATTTGATCCCTTGCTGATTTTATAAGTTTTACCCACTGACAAAGACATGACAAATCTATAATTTTAAGGGTAGGTAATTTTTACATTGAGAGATAAAAATATCAAAAATAAAATCCAGAAAATCACATTGTATAAATTACCGTACATAAATTTGCATTTTGCAGTGAAAAGTAAGTATTTAATCCCCTGCCAACCATTAACAGTTCTGGCTCCTACAGACCTGTTAAGATGTTCCTAATCAACTCATCACCTGCATTAAAGACAGCTGTATTACATAGTCATCTTTATAAAAGACTCCTGCCCATATAGTCAGACTCTAACCTCTACACATGGGCAAGACCAAAGAGCTTTATAAGGATGTCAGGGACAAGATCATAGATCTGCACAAAGCTGGAATGGGCTACAAAACCATAAGTAAGGTGCTGGGTGAGAAGGACACAACTGTTGATGCAATTGTAAGAAAATGGAAGAAATACAAAATGACTGTCAATTGACATCGATCTGGGGCACTATGTATAATCTCACCTCGTGGGGTTATCATTGATAATGAAGAATGTGAGAGATCAGCCTAAAACTACAAGGGGGAACTTGTTAATGATCTCAAGGCAGTTGGGACCAGCAAGTTACCAGAAACCCTGGAGAATTCTGTGAGTGATTGGGAGAAGGTGCTGTGGTCAGATGAGACAAAAATTGAGGTCTTTGGCATTAACTCTACTCGCTGTGTTTGGAGGAAGAGAAATGCTGCCTATGACCCAAAGAACACTGTCCCCATTGTCAAGCATGGAGGTGGAAACATTATCTTTTTGGGGTGTTTCTCTGCTAAGGGCACAGGACTACTTCACCGCATCAATGGGAGAATGGATGGAGCCATATACGGTAAAATTCTGAGTGACAACCTCCTTCCCACCGCCAGGACATTAAAAATGGGTCATGGCTGGGTCTTCCAGCAAGACAATGACCCAAAACATACAGCTAAGGCAACAAATGAGTGGCACAAAAAGAAGCATATTAAGGTCATGGAGTAGCTTAGCCAGTCTCCAGACCATAATCCCATAGAAAACTTATGGAGGAAGTTGAAGCTCCGAGTTGCCAAGCGACAGCCTCAAAATCTTAATGATTTAGAGATGATCTGCAAAGAGGAGTGGACCAAAATTCCACCTGACATGTGCGCAAACCTCATCATCAACTACAAAATATATCTGACTGTTGTGTTTGCCAACAAGCGTTTTGCCACCAAGCAGGGTGGATAAAAATCAATGCTTTTTTTTTTTTTTTAAATAAAAAAATTTCGGATTTTTTTTATTTAAATCAGATTTTTTTTATTTAAATCGGATTTTTTTTATTTAAATCGGATTTTTTTCAATAAACTGCTTTTTGAGGAAAATATTTTACCTGGTTCTTCCATCATGAGATAAAGCTGAGTTGTTTAACTCAGTAGAATAAATGCTGTATATGTGTAACATTCACAATGCCATGCTCTTCCAGAGGTTTCTGTAGGATTAGTGGGCAGTTTCTCTCCTATATTATCACAGACGCTCGCTTTACTTACACAGTTCTCAAAACTGAAGTTGACTCCGCAGAGGTCCCAGCCTCTTCTTCACGGCAAAAATGTTACAACATGAACAGAGTTGAGAAAAAGACCTTAATCCTATTGTTCTACAAACCTATGAATACAGAATCAACCCCTTCAGTGCCAAGTCCAAGAAGTTAGACAATATGCTTCTGATTGTTTGGAGTGGAATAGATCTGCACAACACAAGAAGAATGTGAATCTAAGTGTGAGGAGGAGGAAGGGCAAGCAGACAATAAAATGAAAGTGAAACTTTGAGCACAATACTGCAGCATAGCCACAGACAGACAAGTCTGGATCTGTTTGCGTGTACGATCTGAGGTTTATTACATTCTTTCCTTATAATGGCAGCAGGCCGTAAAAGAGACCCAGTTTGGGAATATTTTAATGAAGCTCCTTCGCCTATCGGTAAGGCAGGCATGCGTGCAAAATGCAAACGATGCAACAAAGAGATGCAAGGCCTGGTGGCGCGAATGAGGCAACATCATGAAAAGTGCGGTGATGAAGATGACCAAAGAAACACTTCTGAACAGGCAGGATCTTCAGGTTGGTAAACATTTTTATTGAATCCTATTTCTAAAGACTGAACTGTCATGTGTGAGAAAAATTATATTTCTTATTATTACTGCATGTTACTGTCATTTGGTACAGTTATGAAGAAAAACAAATATTCCTTTTGGGGCAGGGGCAGTGATGTGTTGTGTATAATAAGCAGAAATTGTATAAACAATAAACTAATAGCATTGACTTTTTGGTTTAGGGGAATTCATGGATTCTGGAAACTATCCACCTCCAAGATCACCATCATCCTGTTCTACAGTTTCAGAGTTATCCATCCAGGATAGTGCTTCATTAGCAGCATCATCATCAGACACCCACAGCCACATATCACCATCACCCAAAAGGAAGAAAATACCTTTACCTCCTGGAACCACCATAGATAGGTTTGTGATAAGAACTAGCAGATTAGAAAAAGAGTTGATTGATGAAAAAATTGCCCAGTTTATTTATGCAACGAACTCTTCTTTCCGTCTGACTGAGAACCCACATTTCATTAATATGGTTCAGTCACTGAGACCAGGATACAGTCCACCCAGCAGAGCTGATGTTGCAGGGAAACTGCTGGATCAAGTGTATGACAGAGAAATGGAGCAATGTGCAACAACTCTGGAGGGTAAAATTGTTAACCTAAGTATTGATGGGTGGAGTAATGTCCACAATGATCCTATTGTATGTGCTTGTATAACAGAAGAAGGTAAAGTCTTCCTTGCACAAACAACTGATACGTCAGGAAATGCACACACAGCAGAATACTTACAAGAAGTGGCAGTAAAAGCTATAACGACATGTGAACAAAAATTCAAATGTCTAGTACGCAGTTTGGTCACTGACAATGCTGCAAACATATCCAAGATGAGAAGAGATTTAGAAGAGCAGGGAGGGAATACAAAGCTGCTAATAACATATGGTTGCAGTGCTCATTTGCTACACCTCTTAGCCAAAGACTTAAGTGTTCCAGAAATAAAGGCTAATGTTGTTGAAATTGCTAAATACTTCCGTAATAATCATTTTGCTGCAGCAGCTCTGAAAAGGATGGGTGGAACCAAGCTAACGCTCCCACAAGATGTTAGATGGAACTCTGTGGTGGACTGTTTTGAGCAGTATATCAAAAACTGGCCTATTCTGATGACACTTTGTGAAGAAAATCGAGATAAAATAGATGGCACTGTCACGGCCAAAATCCTCAACATTGGGCTTAAGAGAAATGTTGAACATATGCTGAGCTTCCTGAAACCCATCTCTCAAGCTATAAACAAAATACAGAAAAATAGCTGTTTTATTGCGGATGCTGTTGAAATTTGGAAGGAACTGAGTGAACACTTAAAAACAGAACTACACATGGACAGAATTAAATTACAAGCAGTAAACAAACGAATGCGACAAGCACTGACTCTGGCTCATTTTTTGGCAAATATTGTCAATATCCAATATCAGGGTCAAAACCTAAGTGCTGAGGAAGAGGAGTTAGCTATGACAATCATCCATCTTTAATGCCAACTATAATAAACTTCAGAGCTAAGGGGAACCATTCAAGAAATATGTTTGCTGAAGATATTTTAAGGAAGGTCACACCAGTAAACTGGTGGAAGTCACTTAAGCGCTTGGATTTAGAGACTGTTCAAGTAATGATTTCACTTTTAACAGCAGTAGCTTCTTCTGCAGGCGTTGAAAGAATATTCTCTTCCTTTGGACTCATTCATTCTAAATTGAGAAATCGGTTGGGACCCAATAAAGCAGGAAAGCTTGTTTTTCTTTTCCAGATTATGAATAGGAACAAAGAAGAAGATGATGAAGATGACGACAAGTAAGCTACAGAGGACAGCAGGGACAGTAGTATTTAAGTTTTTCATGTGTCGGCTGGGCTGACAGTCTAAGTTTCTTATAATATACAGTGCCTACAAGTAGTATTCAACCCCCTGCAGATTTAGCAGGTTTACACATTTGGAATTAACTTGGCATTGTGACATTTGGACTGTAGATCAGCCTGGAAGTATGAAATGCACTGCAGCAAAAAATAATTTTATTTCTTTGCTTATTTTTTTTTTAAATTGTGAAAAGTCTTTTCAGAGGGTCATTTATTATTCAACCCCTCAACCCACCAGAATTCTGTTTGGTTCCCCTAAAGTATTAAGAAGTAGTTCAGGCACAAAGAACAATGAGCTTCACATGTTTGGATTAATTATTTCTTTTTCCAGCCTTTTCTGACTATTTAAGACCCTCCCCAAACTTGTGAACAGCACTCATACATGGTCAACATGGGAAAGACAAAGGAGCATTCCAAGGCCATCAGAGACAAGATCGTGGAGGGTCACAAGGCTGGCAAGGGGTACAAAACCCTTTCCAAGGAGTTGGGCCTACCTGTCTCCACTGTTGGGAGCATCATCCGGAAGTGGAAGGCTTATGGAACTACTGTTAGCCTTCCACGGCCTGGACAGCCTTTGAAAGTTTCCTCCCGTGCCGAGGCCAGGCTTGTCCGAAGAGTCAAGGCTAACCCAAGGACAACAAGGAAGGAGCTCCGGGAAGATCTCATGGCAGTGGGGACATTGGTTTCAGTCAATACCATAAGTAACGTACTCCACCGCAATGGTCTCCGTTCCAGACGAGCCCGTAAGGTACCTTTACTTTCAAAGCGTCATGTCAAGGCTCATCTAGTTTGCTCATGATCACTTGGAGGACTCTGAGACTGACTGGTTCAAGGTTCTCTGGTCTGATGAGACCAAGATCGAGATCTTTGGTGCCAACCACAAACGTGACGTTTGGAGACTGGATGGCACTGCATACGACCCCAAGAATACCCTCCCTACAGTCAAGCATGGTGGTGGCAGCATCATGCTGTGGGGCTGTTTCTCAGCCAAGGGGCCTGGCCATCTGGTCCGCATCCATGGGAAGATGGATAGCACGGCCTACCTGGAGATTTTGGCCAAGAACCTCCGCTCCTCCATCAAGGATCTTAAGATGCGTCATTTCATCTTCCAACAAGACAACGACCCAAAGCACACAGCCAAGAAAACCAAGGCCTGGTTCAAGAGGCAAAAAATCAAGGTGTTGCAGTGGCCTAGTCAGTCTCCTGACCTTAACCCAATTGAAAACTTGTGGAAGGAGCTCAAGATTAAAGTCCACATGAGACACCCAAAGAACCTAGATAACTTGGAGAAGATCTGCATGGAGGAGTGGGCCAAGATAACTCCAGAGACCTGTGCCGGCCTGATCAGGTCTTATAAAAGACGATTATTAGCTGTAATTGCAAACAAAGGTTATTCCACAAAATATTAAACCTAGGGGTTGAATAATAATTGACCCACACTTTTATGTTTAAAATTTATAAAAATTTAACTGAGCAACAAAACTTTTTGGTTTGTAAGATTTATGCATCTGTTAATAAATCCTGCTCTTGTTTGAAGTTTGAAGGCTCTAACTTATTTGCATCTTATTAAACCTGCTAAATCTGCAGGGGGTTGAATACTACTTGTAGGCACTGTATATATATTTTGTTTAGCCAAATTAGTTAACAAACATGGATGTTTGTTTAAGCAAATAACTTATGCTGTAATGTTGTTATTGTTTCAGTTGAATAAATCTATTTAAATTGTTATTAAGGTAAGGATTATTTTTCTCCTTCCTAAGTACAACAGAACAGTGGTGTCCAAATATGAATGATTAACCCATTAAACTGGGGAGAAAAAAGTAATATAAAAAGTGATTCTAAAAATCTTCATCTACTTGCATGTTAAAGTAGCAAGAACTAGTTTAGGTAGAAAATTTGATTTAAATCACTGATTTAAATCAAGCCTTACTGACTAGTGATTTAAATCGTGATTTAAATCGTGATTTAAATCAAATCCACCCTGCCACCAAGTATATAGTCTTGTTTGCCAGGGGGATCAAATACTTATTTCTCACTGCAAAATGCAAATAAATTTATATAATTTATACAATGTTATTTTCTGGATTTTATCTTTGATATTCTATCTCTCAATGTTAAAATTAACCTACCCTTAAAATTATAGACTGTGCATGTCTTTGTCAGTGGACAAACTTACAAAATCAGCAAGGGATCAAATATTTTATTTCCCCACTGTATATACACACTATTTTTGTGGACACTAAGATGCACCCGAACATACATACGTAGGTACGTCATAGGTCGTTTCCGTCCCTTCAATGCGGGTTTCGCTGCTGAGCCCACATCTTTACTGGCACATGTGGAGTCGGGAAGGAATTTTTTTCCCCAATGTGGAGCTTACTCTTTGCCACATGGTTTTTTTTTGTCTTCCTCTAGATCAACAAGTTAGGGTGGTTTCACACTTGCGTTTTTGTCTGCAGCGTTTTTTGCACAAAAAAAGCATGCGTTTTTTTTCCTATATTTAACATTGAAAACGCATGCGTTTTTTGTTGTACGCGTTTGGTTGCGTTTTGAAACGCATGCTTTTTTTGCTGCATGCGTTCTTTTTCAGAAATGCAACTTGTAGTATTTTTGAGAGGCTTTTTTTGACACAAAAACGCATGCGTTTTCATGCATTTTTTTTGTGTCAAAAATACATTGGAGTCAATGGAAACGCATGCGTTTTTAAGCACATGCGTTTGTTTGCTTTAAAAACGCACGCGTTTTTATTAAAAAAAAAAACAGAAAACACACTGATATGCCACCCCCCACCATAAAGGTGATAAAGGGATCCTAACCCTAACGGGATCCTAACCCTACCCCTAAAGGGATCCTAACCCTACCCCTAACCCTACCCCTAAAGGGATCCAACCCTAACCCTAATCTCATTAGGGTTAGGATCCCTTTAGGCTTAGGGTTAGGGGTAGGGTTAGGACCCCTTTAGGGTTAGGGTTATGATCCCTACCCCTAACCCTAACTATTTCTGTTTATAGTGGGTTTTTTACTTTATTTTGAGGATTGGCAGCTGTCACACATTTCTCAGCATGCGTTTAAAAAACGCAAACACATGAAAAAACGCATGTAAACGCGTGAAAACGCTGAGTTTTTTTCACCACATGCAAAAACGCATGCGTCAAAAAAACGCAGCGTTTGCACGCGTTTACATGCGTTTTTTCACCATGCGGTTTTTTTTTAAACGCATGCGTTTTGAAACGCAAGTATGAAACCAGCCTAAGGGCATGTTAGGTTAGGCTATGGGTTGAACTAGATGGACTTAAAGTCTTCCTTCAACCTTAATAACTATGTTAAAGCAATCTCACATTACTATGTTTGCAATGTGCCCCTAACAGCTGCGGGTGGAATCGCGATCCACCTGCGGCAGTTAAAATGTTAAATGCTGCTGTCAATCACTGACAGTTGCATTTAGCATGAGCCAGTCGGAAGCGCGTCACAAACCCCGCCCATTGGTGCCCCTGTCATATGATCGCGGGGCGCCGATCGGGTTGGCATGACCAATGTAAGTGCTGGTCATCGCAGATCTATGAATGCTGGCCTGTGGTGTTCATTGGAGACATGATTTCTTCTACAGATAGTAGGGCTCCTAAGAGGATGATTCAAACAAGTAAAAAGTAGAAAAAAAAGGTTTTAAAAACAGATTTAAATAAAAAAACACCAAAGTTAAAATCACCCCACTTTGCCCCATTAAAATAAAGCATGTTTGGTATAAAATATAAACTAAATTAATCCAAGAGGTAAACGGTGTAACGAAAAAAAAAATCAAAGCGCCAGATTTTTTTTTTTTTGGTCACCGAAACAGCAATAAAATACAATAACAGGCATTCAAAATATGGTATCTGCCCCAAAATATTACCAATGAAAAAGTCAGCTTGGAGCACAATGAAATAAGCAATCAACCAGCCCCAGATCTGGAAAAATTGGTCTCAGAAATGGCGCCTTTTTTTTTTTTTTCCAAACTTTGGTTTATTTTTCACTTACCGTATATACTTGAGTATAAGCTGAGATTTTCAGCCCTTTTTTTAGGCTGAAAGTGCCCTTCCCAGATTATTCTCAAGTCATTGACCCAGGGGGTCGGCGGGGGAGCAGCAGCTGTCACATTATACTCACCTCCTCCCGGCGCGGTCCCTGCTTCTCACTGACAGATGGTCTCCGGGCGCTGACAGCTTCTTCCAGTGTTCAGCGGTCACATGGTAACGCTCATTAAAGTAATGAACATGGACGCGACTCCACTCCCATAGGGGTGGAGCGTATATTCATTACTTTAATGAGCGGTACCAGTGACTGCTCAACACTGGAAGAAGCTGCCAGCGCCTGGAGACCATCTGTCAATGAGAAGCAGGGACCGCGCTGGGAGCAGGTGAGTATAACAGGGAGGGTGAGCATTCAGATATTCACCTGTCCCCGTTCCTCCACCGGGCTCCATCTTCCGCGTCCTCTGGCTGTGGCATTCAGGTCAGAGGGCGCGATAACGTGTTAGGCTATGTGCACACGTTCAGGATTTCTCGCCGAAAATTCCTGAGAAAAACCGGACATTTTCTGCAAGAAATCCGCAAGAAAACCGCATGCGTTTTTGCCGCGTTTTTTTCTGGACACTTCCCAATGCATTTTGTAGTGGGAAATCCGCAAAAAAAACCCGCAAAATTAATGAACATGCTGCGGTTTTTACCACGATGCGTTTTTTTCACGGAAAAAAACGCATCATGTGCACAAAACATGCGGAATTCATTCTAAATGATGGGATGCTTATTGTATGCGTTTTTTTGCGGTTTTATAGCGTTTTTATCGGGAAAAACCGCGAAAAAAACGCAACGTGTGTACACAGCCTAAGTGTGCGCCCTCTGTCGGAACAGTCACTGCGGAGAGAAGGGACACTGAGGAGCAGCGGGCAGCGACGAGAAGTGAATATTTCATTTTTTTTCTTTATTGCTGCAGCAGCAGATATACAGTACGGTTAATCATATCAGCATAAACTGCATCTTATGGGGCCATAATCAACTTTTATGCAGCATTACATGTGGCATATTTTCTATGGAGCATCTTACTGGCCATAATCAACCTTTATGCAGCATTATATGGGGCACATTTTCTATGGAGCATCTTATGGGGCCATAATCAACTTATAGAAATTCTTTTAGAGAAAATACAGAATGTTGAAATCTCTTAGCCTGATGGCTTGAAGTATGAACTTTAAGAAATTCCACACACAAAAATCATCATAGCATAAAATAATCATCATAATATCAAGAAACTTAAAGAGCTTTTTTTTCATATGCTGTCTTTGATGTGTATTGAATAGGATGTAAAAGTGGCTTTATTGGTCCTAACTAGATGACGATGAGAGAAACCTACTTATACTACATAGTAGGTTGCAGGTGCAGATCATAATTATCTATACTGTTAATCATCATTGAGGAATTTATCTATTTATCTTTTCATAAGCTATGGGAATATATTTACTAATACCAAAACAATGAGATCCATATGCATCAGCCTATATCTTAATATATCAGCCATTTGTTCAATTCAATTTTTATTTAACTCTGTGTGTATCAAAAACATTTTGAAAAATCGGATTTTTTAAACTATATGACATTCCGTGTAGCCAGGTAGACCTGCTGCGCGGGTAGTCAGGAATGAATAGTGTAGGAGAAATTGGAGTGATCTTTATATATGGATGGCAATTGTGTATAGGACCACTCTAAGTTGCGGCATGCGTTTACATGCCAAATTGATAGCATTGCTCTCTCTGTGCCATGATTATGTGCATGTAGTATGCAGGCATATATAGGCAGCCATTGCGCTGGACGATCTGAACTGATTGCTCTGCCTACTCTATATTGCTCTTTGCTGCATGCAAAGAGCAAAGCACCAGAGGGGGAGTCCGTAGCTAACATTGCGCAACAGCACTTGATACATGTAAAGCGCAATTAAGACTGTGTTTGGAGTACTCACAGCGCAAGCGCATTTGGTCTATCCTACACGCAAGCGCATTTGAGATGGAGCACTGAACATTTACCGTGCAAGCGCAAGATCACTTGTGAAGCGCGGTCTATGTGCAAGCGCATCAATGGGTATAACCTTTAGGTTTCAATTCTGGGGCATCCTCCGACACGCTAGCGATGCCTGCCAAAATCGCCTCTCAGCTGGTAAGATTTATAACATGATTATGACACCCTTAAATGGGCGAATAGCCCCACACCGGGTACACTCACCTTGAGAAAGACACAGAGTGTCGGAACGCGTGGGTCATTCTTCCTTCTGCCTGGCTGCACCACTGCCTATGGGGCCAAGGGGGCGACGATAGTGGACTGTTAGGGTGAATTATTGTGCATATCTTTTGTTGGGTCTCTACCTGTTTACCTTGTCTAGCTATTGACACATGCAATTTAAGGTCTAAACCTGGGAAACCCATACTACAAGGAAACACATTTACATTACTTGTGGTGCATTACCTATTTATACCTGTTATGATCTGGTGGCCTAGGAGCAGCATGAGACGTACTCTGGAGAAGGTGGTACCTGTACTGACCGCAGACCCTGAACTTAGCACCGCAACTAGAAGTAGCCGTGGGATGTACCTAACACTCCCTAGACACCTCGACACAGCCTAAGAACTAACTTCCCCTAAAGACAGAAACGGGAAGACTATCTTGCCTCAGAGAAAATCCCCAAAGGATAGACAGCCCCCCACAAATATTGACTGTGAGAGGAGAGGGAAATGACATACGCAGACTGAAATCAGGATTTAGCAAAGGAGGCCTTTCTAGCTAAAAAGAAAGAATAGGACAGAGTACTATGCAGTCAGTATTAAAACACTAGAAAATATCCACCACAGAAAATACAAATCTCCACATCTGACTAAAGACTTGGAGGGTATATCTGCATCTCCAGAGATACAGCTTGGCTGCAAAAAATCCCTACACAGACAAAGCTGGACAAGACAAAACATGTAAATGCACTGAACTATAAGGCCCACAGCATGTGGACAGCAAAAACAAAGCCAGAACTTATCTTTGTTGAAAAGAACAGCAAAACAGGAGAGACCAGGTAGGGATATGAATCCTCCAAAAACAATGGACAACTGGCACAGACTAAAGGATCAAGCAAGACTAAATAGCCCAGTCCAAATTGCAATAAGTGGACACACCTGATAAATGCTGCGATCCAAAGACAGCAGCACTACCACTCATAACCACCGGAGGGAGCCCAAGAGCAGAATTCACAACATATACCCCCTTTAGTTCAGTTGTCCCACCAGCCCTATAGATTTAATGTATTTAAGATCACAAGGTATTATTAGCCTATAGGCTTGGTGTAAATTTATGCTCAGCCAGGAGTTGTGTATGTATATGTATATTTTGATTGAATACTGCATTGTAACATTGTATTTATTTTATAAAGGCACAGATGATTGGCCTCGGGGAGACCAAAACATCCAACACCGCAGAGACACCATCACGTGTTTCTCAACGCAGTGATTCCAGAACACTGCCCCCATCCCTTATGGGAAATATGCAGATGCATGTAAAGAAGCTGCGGAGACACCATCACGTGTTTCTCGACGCAAGCAGTGAATAGCCAGGCCTTTCCCCGGGAAGGAACAACCACGGGAAGGGCAGCATCCTATGAAGGAAAGCCACCTATGCCAAGCATGGTATCCATCCACAGACAGCTGTTTCGGGGTTTTTGCCCCTCATCAGTGTGGAGTAGGAATCTGGCTATTAGGAGCAGTGCCTAGTAAAAAGGCTATAAAGGCACAGATGATTGGCCTTGGGGAGACCAAGACATCCAACACCGCGGAGACACCATCACGTGTTTCTCAACGCAGTGATTCCAGAACACTGCCCCCATCCCTTATGGGAAATATGCAGAAGCATGTAAAGAAGCTGCGGAGACACTATCACGTGTTTCTCGACGCAAGCAGTGAATAGTGAATTTTTTTATGCATGTTCCTTTCCTCCTTAATGTTTTTGGTACACTATATTTTACATGCATTTCAGTGATCCCATTGATTGATTTAAATAATATTTGATGGTGCCCACTTTTAACAAATAAAAATAATTAACCTTTATGCAACATTACATGTGGCATATTTTCTATAAAGAATCTTATGGGGCCATAATCAACTTTATGGAGCATTATATGGGCTCATCATGAACTTTATGGAGCATTATGTGGGCCCATCATGAACTTTATGGAGCATTATGTGGGCCCATCATGAACTTTATGGAGCATTATATGGGGCATATTTTATTATGGAGCATCTTATGGAGCCCATCACGTACTTTATGCAGCATTATATGGGGCTCCTGATTCAATATGGATATTCAAAAACACAACCTACTGATGTCTCAATTAATTTTACTTTTATTGGTATCTATTTTTATTTGTGAAATTAACCAGTAGCTTCTGCATTTCCCACCTTAGGCTTATACTCGAGTCATTAAGTTTTCCCTGTTTTTTTTGTGTGGCAAAATTAGGGGTCTCGGCTTATACTCTGATTGGCTTATACTTGAGTATATACGTTAAATAAAAAAAACCTATGCTTGTTTGCTATCTGCAGAGCTTGTAATAACCTAGAGAATCATGAGGTCAGTTTTAGCATTTAGTGAACATGGTAAATGAAAAAAAAAAAAAAAAACAATTGTGAAATTGCACTTTTTGCAATTTCACTGTATTTGTAATTTTTGCATATGACAAAATCAATGTGGTCTATCAAAAGTACAACTTGTGTCTAATAAAAGCCCTTGCATGGCCATATTAATAGAAAAATAAAAAAGCTATGGCTGTTGGAAGAAGGTGAGCAAAAAATGGGAAAGCAAAAATGGAAAATACCAAGGTCCTGAAGAGGTTAGTGAACATTAAAAGCTGGTTTTTATAGTACCAGCAACAGCTATGAGATTTCAGACATCTTATGCACGCGCTCGGATGTTTTTATGACTGAATTTGAGAACTGCAGTGTTTTTTAACCCCTTAGCGACTGCCGATACGCCTTTTAACGGCGGCCGCTAAGGGCACTTAAACCACAGCGCCGTTAATTAACGGCGCTGTGGAAAAAGTAAATTACGCCCCCCCAGAGTCGGATTTTCTCCGGGGTCTCGGCTGCCGGGGGTAGCCGAGACCCCAGAGAACATGATTCGGGTTTTTTTTTACCCACCCCGCATTTGCGATCGCCGGTAATTAACCGTTTACCGGCGATCGCAAAAAAAAAAAAAAAAACGCAATCTCTTTTTCATTTCTCTGTCCTCCGATGTGATCGCACATCAGAGGACAGAGAAAAGGGGTCCCAGGTAGCCCCCCAATACTCACCTATCTCACCCGCTGCTCCTCGTGGCTCCCGGTGTAATCCTCTGTCCTCTGATGTGATCGCACATCAGAGGACAGAGAAATAGGGGGATTCGGGGACCCTATCATACTCACCTGTGTCCCTGGATCCTCCTGCTGCTCCTCCTGGCCGCCGGCAAAAGAAAATGGCGGGCGCATGCGCAGTGCGCCCGCAATCTGTCTCCATCTGCTGGCCGGCAGGAGAACAGCAGTTAGGGCTAAAATTAGGGTTAGGGCTAGGGTTAGGGCTAGGGTTGGGGCTAAATTTAGGGTTAGGGTTGGGGCTAAATTTAGGGTTAGGGTTGGGGCTAAATTTAGGGTTAGGCTTCTTTCACACGTCGGTACGGGGCCGTCGTAATGCGTCGGCCCGACATACCGACGCACGTTGTGAAAATTGTGCACAACGTGGGCAGCGGCTGTAGTTTTTCAACACATCCGCTGCCCAATCTATGTCCTGGGGAGGAGGGGGCGGAGTTACAGCCACGCATGCACGGTCAGAAATGGCGGATGCGACGTACAAAAAAACGTTTCATTGAACGTTTTTTTGTGCCGACGGTCCGCCAAAACACAACTGATCCAGTGCACGACGGACGCGAAAATTGGACAACAACTTCTGGGGTCCAATTTCTCTTGTTACCCTTGTGAAAATAAAAACTTGGGGGCTACAAAATCTTTTTTGTGGAAAAATATATATATTTTTTTTTTATGACTCTGCATTATAAACTTCTGTGAAGCACTTGGGCATTCAAAGTTCTCACCACACATCTATATAAGTTCCTTGGGGGGTCTGTTGTTAATTCTGTTATCGAACTCCCTCCTGTGGTCATGAATGGTACTTCGGCGAGTTCTGTCCATGGACTCCCTCTGGTGGCTGTGAGTGGAGCTGCTGCTTCTGAGGTTCCTTCCACAGGTGACGTAGTTTATTCTTTGGCTGGCTGTTCTATTTAACTCCACTCAGATCGTTACTCCATGCCAGCTGTCAATGTTCTTGTACTGGTTCAGTTCGCTCTTGGATCTTTCCGGTGACCTGTCTACTCCAGCAGGAGCTAAGTCCCTGTTTGTGAATTATTTGTTCATTGTTTCCTTGTCCAGCTGGCTATCATGAACTTGCTTTGCTAGCTGGAAGCTCTGGGATGCAGAGTGGCACCTCCGCACCGCGAGTCTGTGCGGAGGTCTTTTTGCACACCCTCCCTTTGCTGAAACCTGTTTCATTTCTGTGTTTGTGACTTTCATCTTAACTCACAGTCAATATATGTGGGGGGCTGCCTTTTCCTTTGGGGAATTTCTCTGAGGCAATGTAGGCTTTATTTTCTATCTTTAGAGCTAGTTAGCTCTTAGGCTGTGAAGAGGCGTCTAGGTCGTGTTAGGTACGCTCCACGGCTATTTCTAGTTGTGTGATAGGATTAGGGGTTGCGGTCGGCAGAGTTCCCACTTCCCAGAGCTTGCCCTGTGTGAGTTTAACCATCAGGTCGTTCCGGGTGCTCCTAACCACCAGGTCCATAACAGGGGTCTAGTTTCCAAAACGGGGTCACTTGTGGGGGGTTACTACTGTTTAGGTACATCAGGGGCTCTGCAAACGCAACATAACGCCCACAGACCATTCTATCTAAGTCTGCATTCCAAAACGGCGCTCCTTCCCATCCGGGCTCTGCCGTGCGCCCAAACAGTGGTTTACCCCCACATATGGTGCATCAGCGTACTCGGGATAAATTGGACAACAACTATTGCAGTCCAATTTCCCCTGTTACCCTTGTGAAAATAAAAACTTGGGGGCTACAATATCTTTTTTGTGGAAAAAAAAATATTTTTTATTTTCACGACTCTGCATTCTAAACTTCTGTGAAGCACTTGGGCATTCAAAGTTCTCACCACACATCTAGATAAGTTCCTTGGGGGGTCTAGTTTCCAAAATGGGGTCATTTGTGGAAGGTTTCTACTGGTTAGGTACATCAGGGGCTCTGCAAACGCAACATAATGCCCGCAGACCATTCTATCAAAGTCTGCATTCCAAAACGGCGCTCCTTCCTTCCGAGCTCTGCCGTGCACCCAAACAGTGGTTTACCCCCACATATGGGGTACCAGCATACTCAGGACAAATTGGACAACAACTTTTGGGGTCCAATTTCTCTTGTTACCCTTGTGAAAATAAAAACTTGGGGGCTAAAAAATATTTTTTGTGGAAAAAAAAAATATTTTTTATTTTCACGACTCTGCATTATAAACTTCTGTGAAGCACTTGGGCATTCAAAGTTCTCACCACACATCTAGATAAGTTCCATGGGGGGGTCTAGTTTCCAAAATGGGGTCACTTGTGGGGGATTTCTACTGTTTAGGCACATCAGGGGCTCTCCAAACATGGCGTCCGATCTCAATTCCAGCCAATTCTACATTGAAAAAGTAAAACGGCACTCTTTCTCTTCCAAGCTCTGCGGTGCGCCCAAACAGTGGTTTACCCCCACATATTGGGTATCGACGTACTCAGGAGAAATTGCACAACAACTTTAGTGGTCTAATTTCTCCTGTTACCCTTGTGAAAATAAAAATTTGTGGGCGAAAAGATCATTTTTGTGTAAACAAAAGCGATTTTTTATGTTCACGGCTCTACGTTATAAACTTCTGTGAAGCACTTGGGGGTTCAAAGTGCTCACCACACATGTAGATAAGTTCCTTAAGGGGTCTAGTTTCCAAAATGGTGTCACTTGTGGGGAGTTTCCACTGTTTAGGCACATCAGGGGCTCTCTAAACGTGACATGGCGTCCGATCTCAATTCCAGCCAATTCTGCATTGAAAAAGTCAAACGGCGCAACTTCACTTCTAAGTTCTGCGGTGCGCCCAAAAAGTGGTTTACCCCCACATATGGGGTATTGGCGTATTCAGGAGAAATTGCATAACAAAATTTATGGTTACATTTCTGTTTTTGCACTTGTGAAAATAAAAAAAATGGTTCTGAATTAAGATGTTTGCAAAAAAAAGTTAAATGTTCATTTTTTCCTTCCACATTGTTTCAGTTCCTGTGAAGCACGTAAAGGGTTAATAAACTTCTTGAATGTGGTTTTGAGCACCTTGAGGGGTGCAGTTTTTAGAATGGTGTCACACTTCATTATTTTCTATCATATAGACCCCTCAAAAAGACTTCAAATGTGATGTGGTCCGTAAAAAAAATGGTGTTGTAAAAATGAGAAATTGCTGGTCAACTTTTAACCCTTATAACTCCCTAACAAAAAAAAATGTTGTTTCCAAAATTGTGCTGATGTAAAGTAGACATGTGGGAAATGTTATTTATTAACTATTTTTCATGACATATCTCTCTGATTTAAGGGCATAAAAATACAAAGTTTGAAAATTGCAAAATTTTAAAAATTTTCGCCATATTTCCGTTTTTTCATAAATAATCGCAAGTAATATCGAAGAAATGTTACCACTAACATGAAGTACAATATGTCACGAAAAAACAATCTCAGAATCAGCGGGATCCGGTGAAGCGTTCCAGAGTTATAACCTCATAAAGTGACAGTGGTCAGAATTGCAAAAATTAGCTCGGTCATTAAGTACCAAATTGGCTCTGTCACTAAGGGGTTAAATTTGCAGCATATCAATTCCTTCAGCATTTTATTCACCTGTAGAAAGCAATGACAAAGTGAAGGAGCTGTGGGACAAGCAAGAAACATTTCTGTGGCGTTTTTTCCTCAGCATTTTTGGTGACTAAAACTAGCTTTATTAAACATTTATTATTGCCAAAGCACTCACGTAATCTGCACCCAAAAATGCTGAAAATAACATCACAACCTCATTGAAAATCCAGTAAAATGGGTGTTTTGAATGCAGCGTTTTTACTGCCAAGAAAGCAGGTTTTGGCAGGAAAAAAACAAAGCAAAAATGCTACATTTGAACATAGCTTAAAGAGTCTTCCATAAAATGCACCGCATGCATGTTATGGCGACATGTTCTGCGGCGGCATGTTCTGCGGTCTGGTGAAGAAAGATGTGAATCTAAACTGCTAGCTTCGCACAGGCGAATATAAACTAAGTTCACACTGATGTACGGTAATGGCTTGCAGTTTTAAACCAGCTCTGACAGATAAAGTGGACCCATTATATTTCTTTTAATGCACCCTACTAACTTCTAGTGGTGCTGTTTTTACTTTCTTTAATATTCATACTATGGAGTTATTCTGCCATTCAGGCTATGTGCACGCACACATTGCAGATTCATGTGCAGATTTTTGCGCACCATTTTTACAAAATCCGCAGGTTTACCTGCGAATTTACCACGGATTTCCTGCATTTTTTGAGCGGATTGTAAACCGCTTCGGAATCCTCAAAAAAATTGACATGCTGCGGAAAATACAACGCAGCGTTTCCGCGCGGTATTTTCTGCACCATGTGCACTGCAGATTTGGTTTTCCATAGGTTTACATGCTACTACAAACTGCAGGGAAAACTGCTGCGAATCCGCAGCGGCCAATCCGCTGCGGATCCGCAGCAGCCAATCCGCTGCGGATCCGCAGCAAAGTCTGCAACATGTGCACATAGCCTCAAGCTGCATTGGAAAATAGTGAGTGTAAACAGGCTTAATTCATGTAAATAAGCACTTAAGGTTTTTAGCTTTTTAAATTCATCCTGTCCCTAGTCTCCCACGATATATTACTTTGTGATCCAATGGTGACCCCCTGAGAATTACATGTCAACAGTGCACACATTGCACCCACAGTGCACACCCAGTGCACACACAGTACACACACAGTACACGCACAGTGCACACACAGTGCACACACTATACACATACAGGACACACACAGTACAGTAGAGGTCTTGGAATTGTTATAGGGAGTAGTCCAGCAATCCTATTTACTAAAGTAACCACCAAAACACAAGGTTACAGCACAAAGAAATGTGACATATGCAAAAACAGAGCTAAATGATTTGACCAGTTATGGCAACAAAGCAGCTGAGGTGTGCCCACAATGCATTCCACCAAGGACATCTGCAAGAAGTATGCATGTTCTCCCCAAGTCTGTGTGGGTTATCTGCCAATCATCAAAGACCTACTGATAGGGAATTCAGATTGTGAGCCCCAATGGGGATAGCAATGATAATGTGTGCAAAGCGTTGCAGAATATGATAGCGCTATACAAGTAAATAAGCTTAAATTACCCTGGAAAACTGATCCCGCGCACTATGTGCTGAGTGGGGTTAATTGGCAATATTAAGGGCTTGGTTTTTGTGGACAGCTGAAGAGTGATTGAGAGGCTGTTCACCATATCTCCACAAGCAGGGTCTGTCACCCCCCTCACGTGGTTTTAACCCCTTTACCCCCAAGGGTGGTCTGCACGTTAATGACCGGGCCAATTTTTACAATTCTGACCACTGTCCCTTTGTGAGGTTATAACTCTGGAACGCTTCAACGGATCCCAGTGATTCTGACATTGTTTTCTCGTGACATATTGTACTTCATGACAATGGTAAAAATTCTTTGATAGTACCTGCGTTTATTTGTGAAAAAAATGGAAATTTGGCGAAAATTATGAAAACTTCGCAATTTTCCAACTTTGAATTTTTATGCAATTAAATCACAGAGATATGTCACACAAAATACTTAATAAGTAACATTTCCCACATGTCTACTTTACATCAGCACAATTTTGGAACCAAAATTTTTTTTTGTTAGGGAGTTATAAGGGTTAAAAGTTGACCAGCAATTTCTCATTTCTACAACACCATTTTTTTTAGGGACCACATCTCATTTGAAGTCATTTTGAGGGGTCTATATAATAGAAAATACCCAAGTGTGACACCATTCTAAAAACTACACCCCTCAAGGTGCTCAAAACCATATTCAAGAAGTTTATTAACCCTTCTGATGCTTCACAGGAATTTTTTCAATGCTTAAATAAAAATGAACATTTAACTTTTTTTCACAAAAAATTTAATTCAGCTCCAATTTGTTTAATTTTACCAAGGGTAAAAGGAGAACATAGACCCCAAACATTGTTGTACAATTTGTCCTGAGCACGACAATACCCCACATGTGGGGGTAAACCACTGTTTGGGCGCATGGCAGAGCTCGGAAGCGAAGGAGTGCCATTTGACCTTTCAATGCAAAATTGACTGGAATTGAGATGGGACGCCATGTTTCGTTTGGAGAGCCCCTGATGTGCCTAAACATTGAAACCCCCCACAAGTGACACCATTTTGGAAAGTAGACCCCTTAAGGAACTTATCTAGATGTGTGGTGAGCACTTTGACCCACCAAGTGCTTCACAGAAGTTTATAACGTAGAACCGTAAAAATAAAAAATCATATTTTTTCACAAAAATTAACTTTCCGCCCCCAATTTTTTATTTTCCCAAGGGTAAGAGAAGAAATTGGACCCCAAAAGTTGTTGTACAATTTGTCCTGAGTACGCTGATACCCCATATGTGGGGGTAAACCACTGTTTGGGCGGATGGGAGAGCTCGGAAGGGAAGGAGCGCCGTTTGACTTTTCAATGCAAAATTGACAGGAATTGAGATGGGACGCCATGTTGCGTTTGGAGAGCCACTGATGTGCCTAAACATTGAAACCCCCACAAGTGACACCATTTTGGAAAGTAGACCCCCTAAGGAACTTATCTAGAGGTGTGGTGAGCACTTTGACCCACCAAGTGCTTCACAGAAGTTTATAATGCAGAGCCGTAAAAATAAAACAAAAAATTTTTCCCACAAAAATTATTTTTTTAGCCCCCAGTTTTGTATTTTCCCGAGGGTAAGAGGAGAAAGTGGACCCCAAAAGTTGTTGTCCAATTTGTCCTGAGTACGCTGATACCCCATATGTTGGGGGGAACCACCGTTTTGGCGCATGGGAGGGCTCGGAAGGGAAGGAGTGCCATTTGGAATGCAGACTTAGATGGAATGGTCTGCAGGCGTCACATTGCGTTTGCAGAACCCCTAATGTACCTAAACAGTAGAAATCCCCCACAAGTGACCCCATATTGGAAACTAGACCCCCATGGAACTTATCTAGATGTGTTGTGAGAACTTTGAACCCCCAAGTGTTTCACTACAGTTTATAACGCAGAGCCGTGAAAATAAAAAATCTTTTTTTTCCCACAAAAATTATTTTTTAGCCCCCAGTTTTGTATTTTCCAGAGGGTAACAGGAGAAAGTGGACCCCAAAATTTGTTGGCCAATTTGTCCTGAGTGCGATGATACACCACATGTGGGGGGAACCACTGTTTGGGCGCATGGGAGGGTTCGGAAGGGAAGGAGTGCCATTTGAATGCAGACTTAGATGGAATGGTCTGCAGGTGTCACATTGCGTTTGCAGAGCCCCTAATGTACCTAAACAGTAGAAACCCCCCACAAGTGACACCATTTTGGAAAGTAGACTCCCTAAGGAACTTATCTACATGTGTGGTGAGCACTTTGACCCACCAAGGGCTTCACAGAAGTTTATAATGGAGAGCCGTAAAAATAAAACAAAAAATTTTTTCCCACAAAAATTATTTTTTAGCCCCCAGTTTTGTATTTTCCAGAGGGTAACAGGAGAAATTGGACCCCAAAATTTGTTGTCCAATTTGTCCTGAGTGCGCTGATACCCCATATGTGGGGGGGAACCACTGTTTGGGCGCATGGGAGGGCTCGGAAGGGAAGGAGCTCCATTTGGAATGCAGGCTTAGATGGAATGGTCTGCAGGTGTCACATTGCATTTGCAGAGCCCCTAATGTACCGAAACAGTAGAAACCCCCCACAAGTGACACCATTTTGGAAACTAGACCCCCTAAGGAACTCATCTAGATGTGTTGTGAGAGCTTTGAACCCCCAAGTGTTTCACTACAGTTTGTAACGCAGAGCCGTGAAAATTGAAAAAAAAAATCTTTCCCCCCAAAATTATTTTTTAGCCCCCAGTTTTGTATTTTCCCGAGGGTAAGAGGAGAAATTTGACCCCAAAAGTTGTTGTCCAATTTGTCCTGAGTACGCTGATACCCCATATGTTGGGGGGAACCACCGTTTGGGCGCATGGGAGGGCTCGGAAGGGAAGGAGTGCCATTTGGAATGCAGACTTAGATGGAATGGTCTGCAGGCGTCACATTGCGTTTGCAGAACCCCTAATGTACCTAAACAGTAGAAATCCCCCACAAGTGACCCCATATTGGAAACTAGACCCCCATGGAACTTATCTAGATGTGTTGTGAGAACTTTGAACCCCCAAGTGTTTCACTACAGTTTATAACGCAGAGCCGTGAAAATAAAAAATCTTTTTTTTCCCCACAAAAATTATTTTTTAGCCCCCAGTTTTGTATTTTCCCAAGGGCAACAGGAGAAATTGGACCCCAAAAGTTGTTGTCCAATTTGTCCCGAGTACGCTGATACGTCATATGTTGGGGTAAACCCCTGTTTGGGCACACGGGAGAGCTCGGAAGGGAAGAAGCACTGTTTTACTCTTTCAACGCAGAATTGGCTGGAATTGAGATCGGACGCCATGTCGCGTTTGGAGAGCCCCTGATGTGCCTTAACAGTGGAAAAACCCCAAATATTACTGAAACCCTAATCCAAACACACCCCTAACCCTAATCCCAACAGTAACCCTAACCACACCTCTAACCCTGACACACACCTAACCCTAATCCCAACCCTATTCCCAACTGTAAATGTAATCTAAACCCTAACCGTAACTTTAGCCCCAACCCTAACCGTAGCCTTAACCCTAGCCCCAACCCTAACTTTAGCCCCAACCCAAACTGTAGCCCTAACCCTAGCCCTAACATAGCCCTAACCCTAACTTTAGCCCCAACCCTAACTGTAGCCTTAACCCTAGCCCTAGCCCTAACCCTAGCCCAAACCCTAACCCTAGCCCTAACCCTAGCCCTAATGGAAAAATGGAAATAAATACATTTTTTTTAATTTTTCCCTAACTAAGGGGGTGATGAAGGGGGGTTTGATTTACTTTTATAGCGGGTTTTTTAGCGGATTTTTATGATTGGCAGCCGTCACACACTGAAAGACGCTTTTTATTGCAAAAAATATTTTTTTTGCGTTACCACATTTTGAGAGCTATAATTTTTCCATATTTTGGTTCACAGAGTCATGTGAGGTCTTGTTTTTTGCGGGACGAGTTGACGTTTTTATTGGTAACATTTTCGGGCACGTTACATTTTTTGATCGCTTTTTATTCCGATTTTTGCGAGGCAGAATGACCAAAAACCAGCTATTCATGAATTTCTTTTGGGGGAGGCATTTATACCGTTCCGCGTTTGGTAAAATTGATAAATCAGTTTTATTCTTCGGGTCAGTACGATTACAGCGACACCTCATTTATATAATTTTTTTATGTTTTGGCGCTTTTATACGATAAAAACTTTTTTATAGAAAAAAATAATTGTTTTTGCATCGCTTTATTCTCAGGACTATAACTTTTTTTTTTTTGCTGATGATGCTATATGGCGGCTCGTTTTTTGCGGGACAAGATGAAGCTTTCAGCGGTATCATGCTTATTTATATCTGTCTTTTTGATCTCGTGTTATTCCACTTTTTGTTCGGCGGTATGATAATAAAGCGTTGTTTTTTGCCTCGTGTTTTTATTTTTTTTCTTACGGTGTTTACTGAAGGGGTTAACTAGTGGGCCAGTTTTATAGGTCGGGCCGTTACGGACGCGGCGATACTAAATATGTGTACTTTTATTGTTTTTTTTTTTTATTTAGATAAAGAAATGTATTTAGGGGAATAATATTTTTTTTTTTCATTATTTAGGAATATTTTTTATTTTTTTTTACACATTTTGAAAATTTTTTTTTAACTTTTTTACATTGTCCCAGGGGGGACATCACAGATCAGTGATCTGACAATGTGCACAGCACTCTGTCAGATCACTGATCTGACATGCAGCGCTGCAGCCTTCACAGTGCCTGCTCTGAGCAGGCTCTGTGAAGCCACCTCCCTCCCTGTAGGACCCGGATCCGCGGCCATCTTGGATCCTGGGCTGGAGGAAGCAGGGAGGGAGGTGAGACCCTTCGCAGCAACGCGATCACATCGCGTTGCTGCGGGGGGCTCAGGGAAGCCCGCAGGGAGCCCCCTCCCTGCGGGAAGCTTCCCTATACCGCCGGCACATCGCGATCATCTTTGATCGCGGTGTGCCAGGGGTTAATGTGCCGGGGGCGGTCCGTGACCGCTCCTGGCACATAGTGCCGGATGTCAGCTGCGATAAACAGCTGACACCCGGCCGCGATCGGCGGCGCTCCCCCCGTGAGCGCCGCCGATCGCGCTGGACGTACTATCCCGTCCGTGGTCATGGGGGCCCACCCCACCTCGACGGGATAGTATGTCCCATGTCAGAAAGGGGTTAACAACAAGAGGCATCTTTGTGCAGCACTAATGCTGCATTCTGTCACGGTGGCTCTTTTAGTTCGGGTCCCTGCAAACGCTGAAATAATCGCTTTTATAATGTGCCCCTCATACCTGAATTTGTCAGGGGGGCATGTCTTTTCCCCCCGACACAAACGCCTCCCACTCATCACTCAGGGCCCCCGTGCGCGCCTCCATTTCCTTCTTGAACATCCACGGCGCCTGCGCTGTAAGTTTTTTTTCCGGGCATGTGCAGTTTGCGCTGCCCTTCCAACTTACAGCGCAGGCGCCGGGGATGTTCATGAAGGAAATGGAGGCGCGCACGGAGGCCCTGAGTGACGAGTGGGAGGCGTTTGTGTCGGGGGGAAAAGACATGCCCCCTGACAAATTCAGGTATGAGGGGCACATTATAAAAGCGATTATTTCAACGTTTGCAGGGACCCGAACTAAAAGAGCCACCGTGACAGAATGCAGCATTAGTGCTGCACAAGATGCCTCCTGTTGTTAAAAACGCCTGGGGGGGTGACACGTTCCCTTTAAAGAGAGCTGCTTGTTTTTTTCTATCTCAGCGGGTGGATTCCTATAACCACACAGACTGTACTGTATGCTATTTAGTTATTCCCGTTATGCCAGAAGGGTCATGTTTATTTACCTAATTTTCGACTGGTTTATGCAGTATGTTTTTAATAAACCAGTTGAAAACTTAATCGCAAAGTGTTCCTGTGACTACCACAATGGTCATATTATGTGGAATACATATGCAGTATTGTAAAGACACTGCATGACACTTACTAGAGTCCTGTATACTGGTACATGTATGCAGTTCTTCATAAGAAAAACAGAAAAAGTGGACTGCAAAACGCGCTTTGGGGCAAGGAGATTGTGAGTGGTGGTTAGGGTAAATTATTGCCATTGCACTGATGATCAGGTTTCATATTTTGTAGAAAATATTCAATAATGTCTGACATTTATGCATAGGCACTTTACTTATTATATATTGTATTGAGTGTAGTATATATAATCTCATGAATTGTTCCATTTATTGACTTTTATATGAACTTTCACCCCTACCCCTTACATGTCTGCTTAAGTATTTGAAATTTCCCTGATTTTTAATAATTATTTGTGCATATTTTAAACTTTGATAAACTATTTTATTACTGTAGTGTTACCTTTATGTAGGATTTATTATAAGCAAAACAGTCTACTGATGAAAAGTAAGGAAGGGGTTGTGTTACAATGGCTTCATTACTTCTAGCCCAATTTTCTAAACCTTGACAGTGATAACATATAGTGAAAACTGAGACCACTGTAACTTTAATCAGCAGAACAATAAAACGTTAACTTTCTATTAGACTACTAATTCATTTTTTAACTTTACACAAGTATAAATGAATATTGTGTGTAATATTAAGGATGAGGCTCAATGCTGACCTCAGTAAAGTTAAAATGCAGTGTTATAAAAAATACCTTTTGATGAATAGCTTTTTCTTGATAAACATATCTCCACATGACAAATTTTGTAGTAAAAGCTATTAAAATAAAAAAACAGTCTACAGTTCTTAGAAAGTTATTCAGCCATCTCAGTGATGCCTTAGGGTAGAGAACAACAATAGAAACATTTCACAAGGAGATAAATCAATATTTAATGACTCAACAGGTCAAAAGACACATACACAGTGGCCACAAACATTGGAAATGAAGATCCCCTCCGGCAAACGAGCAATTCAGAGAGGAACACTGCATAAAAAAGGAGCAGAAAATGGGGCATTTCGTGCTAAAAACTGGGGTGTCTTTTGCAGGCCCATTATCTGCTTACAGTTCGGCAGCACGATTGTATTTACCTAAACAACAGGGAAAGAAACATTGAACAAATGGCTGTTTACTATTTAACTATAGAACTTCGAAAGAACAAATTTGCAAGAATATTAAAGAGCTGTGAGATCTCATAAAAATAGGCATATAACTGCTAACTTTCTCTTTCATGCCTCAGGTTTTTTTTTTTTTTTTACTTCATTACAATTACCTTCCTGCCCAGTGTGTGTTACCATAAAAAGTAACCAAGCCCTGTAAAGTAAGGAACTGCTTAGCATCAAAATGTTTTATCTAAGGAAGACCACATTGCCAAGCCAAACAAAGAGATATTCAGGAATTGTGCTTCCATGCCCCTTCAAAACGGTTTTGTTTTGTTTGTTTTTTTAAACAAACCATCCCAACATGTAACCACTTATAATAGCCTTTTCAGTGATCACTTCTTTTTAATATTTGTTCTAATTGTATTGTAAGTCAAGGGAAACTGCATATCCCATTTCTAAGCATCGTAGATAGTTTCTTGCAAGTGACAATACAACTTTGTCTTTTACTAAATATTGAAATTTGGCTGTGAATTGAAAATTAACTAAACCCGCGTTTTGAGGTTTGCATCTAAAACAAATACCCAATTTCTATCACACCATATTGGTCTACAAATTCTCCAGCTGACAGTCTTCCTTCCAGCACCATTTGCATTTGGTAGCGAGTTCAGTCAAATGTATATGTGCATACAGACATGTTGAAATAGACTATAAAATACAGAAATTATTTTCCAATAATGTTCATATCTATCATTGTAGAGAAAAGCAGGGAAACTGTCCGCCTATTGATTTTTCACACTTGTTTAGGGGTCGTTTATGGCACAGACAATAAGAACTAAAGATGTGCTTCTCACGTTCAAAAAAATCCGTTCCACCTGGCATACTTAGAGAGTATTATAGCACTTGTAGTACCAGACAGTACTGTATAATGGCGCTACTAGGAAGTCAGAGCATGCACTTCAGGAATATATACACATCGCACGTGTACCAAATCTAGCCTGCCTATGGTATTGTAGGTGGAATATGTTTGAAGTTAATCTGAGCTGCGCACTAAGCTTTGCCAGCAGTACCATAGGAAATTAATGGAGCGGTGAACCACATGCTCAACCTCTGCATCATTCAGAGCCAAGCTCTCGGGATCAATGGAATCCCAAAGAAACCCCCCAGCGATCAGGAAGTTATCCCCTATCCTACCTATGATACAAAACTTTAAGATGTTGAAAAAAAAGCTCGTGTTAATATGCAAATCAATATGTGAACTATGGCTGTTGCTGAGGAATATTCCCTCAAACTCTCAGTTCCAGAAATAATTTGCAGTTTGTTCACAGAGGTGTAACTACTGGATACATCATTACCTGTCCCTTAGCAATAAGGGCGATCTACTAGCATCATGTTAAAGGGAGCTTGTCACCAGAAAAAAACTATTAATCTACACTTATACTTACGCTACGGGGAGAAAATGAACTTTATTCTCCCCGGAAGTGTTCCCATTTCATTCTCCGCTATGAGAAGACAGCAAGTGGCTGTAACCGCGCCCCTGACTGACAGCCAGCCCTTATGCCGGCAGCACGGTTACAGCTGCCACTGTGGGTTACTGAACCAGTGCCGCTCCGTGAGAAAGCGCGCCCCTGGCCCGGACTAACACTGGCTCTGCATTGGGGATGACTGTCAGTAAGGGCTGGGGGCGGGTTCAGTCACTGCTTTAAGTATACAGAGTGGTGGCAGTAAATGCGCCCCTGACTGACACTGGCCTCCGTGACTGAATGCTGCTGGGGAGAATAAGTTAATTTTCTCCCCGATGCATTCGGCTACTAGCAGTTGTCGGACAGCATAATAACCCCATTAACCTGCAGATTAACCCCATATCTGCATGTTAATAGCACTTTCTGGTGACAGGTTCCCTTTAACCCCTTAGTGACAGAGCCAAATTTTTGAAATCTGACCAGTGTCACTTTATGTGGTAATAACTCTGCAACGCTTCACCAAATCCCAGTGATTTTGAAACTGTTTTTTCGTGACACATTGTACTTTATGATAATGGTAAATTTAGGTCAATATGTTTTGTGTTTATTTATAAAAAATATCAAAAATTTGAGAAAAATGTTAAAAAAATGGCAATTTTCTAAATTTGAATGATTATCCCTTTAATCCAGATGGTCATACCACATCAAACCATTAATAAATAACATTTCCCTCGTGTCTGCTTTACATCAGCATCATTTGTAAAATGTTATTTTATTTCCTTAGCATTTTAGGAGGTTTAAAAATGTAGCAGCAATTTTTCATTTTTTTCAAGGAAATTTACAAAATTAATTTTTTTAAGGACCTATCCATGTTTGAAGTGACTTTAGGGGTTCCATATATGGTGAAACACCCAAACATGATACCATTTTAAAAACAGCACCCCTAGACATATCGAAAACTGCAGTCAGATAGTTTATTAACCCTTCAGGTGCTTTACAGCAGGGGTCCCCAACTCCAGTCCTCAAGGCCCACCAACATGTCATGTTTTCAGGATTTCCTTAGTCTTGCCCAGGTAATAATTGCATCACCTGTGCAATGCAAAGGAAATCCTGAAAACATGACCTGTTGGTGGGCCTTGAGGACTGGAGTTGGGGACCCCTGCTTTACAGGAATTAATGCAAAGTGACATGACAGAAATGAAAATGTGTATTTTTACCACCTAAATGACGCAAACTTCTGAGCAGGTTACTACAGCCGTCAGACTCTAAGGCCGCTATTGGTCGTGAATTGCCATCGCAAACATCAGGACCACAAAATCATGATCTGTGGGCACCAGTTTGGATAAAGAGGAAACCCTCACTCTCTGTTAACCATTTATAATGATGTAGTTACTATTGACAGCAGCATCTAAGGGGTTAAACAGATTTGGGAGGTGCAAACACTGATCTTGGCTGATACAGCAAGTTGTCAGCTATAGTGTACAGCTGACAGCTGCTGGATTGTCACCTGTATGGGGAGGCTATGCTCTTATATCTCAGGTCAGTTAAAAGACGTATTGGCGGTCATTAAGGGGTTAAACAAAAGGTGCTGAGCTGATCTATAGTTTTGTTTGAAAATATTCAGCATACTTTGTATTTTATATATTTAAATCCCTGCTCTTTCTTGGCTCAGAGGTACAGGATGTCGTCGTAATATGGGATTTAGGCCACATTCACACGTTCAGTATTTGGTCAGTATTTTACCTCAGTATTTGTAAGACAAAACCAGGGGGGGGGTGAAAAATATAGAAGGGGTGATGTGTTTCTATTACACTTTTCCTCTGATTGTAGGCCAAAACCAAGAGGGGAACAAATACTGATGAAAAATACTGAACATGAATGTGGCCTGACTTGCGCTATAACATGACTCTTGCAGATCAGCCATATTGTTTAGGCTATATGCACATGCTGCAGCTTTAACCCGCAGCATCCCTGTAGGACATCGGGCTTTCCACTGTTTCCTTACACTGTCATTTAATCTTGCAGGACAACGGATGCTTCATATACAAGATTAAATAGGACCTTTCGCCAAATTTTTCACGTTGAATACACAATGTAATTGTGCAGAGGTAGCAATCCTATGGCATGCACAGCCCTCCCTGTGGGCACACGGCCCATCGCCGTTCCAAATCGATGGGCCAGGGCCGGCAGGTGAGGAGCCACGTGAGGCCAGTCCTTGCTTCAGCTGGATCTTACCGGGTCCGTGCGCCACAATACACACTGCAGGCCAATCGGAGGCCAGAATCTAACATCGGCGTACATGGGACTGGGCGCATGGCAGTGATGTCATACGCCTCTCCTGCTGCTTAGACACAGAAATGAGCTGCTAGCTTCAGAAGACACAGCGGGGGAAGAAAGGAAGAAGAGTAGCAATGTTCTTTCCCTAGTGTACTGCTGCACACACTAGCAGTATTTTTCTGGTAATGCCCACTGGGACTTAAAATAAAATACAAAATACCTTGATTGCTAATATTGCCGCAAAATGACCACTGGATGGGAATGTAGCCTTAGCCTATGTTCACACATTGCATTTTTTCTTGCTTAAAGTCAAGTTTATGCTGCGTTTAAGCGGCTTCCAAAAAGCAGGCTTTGCTTAGTTTTAGCTGTGTTTCAACCTCATCAGGTTTTGGCACCAGAAACGCAGTGAAACCTGCACTTTTTGCTTAGTTTTTGCAGCATTTTTGGACTACCTATTGCTTTCAATGAGTGAAAAAAGCTGAAAAAACACTGAAACAAGTGACATGCTGCATTTGGCAAAAACCAAGCTCTGAAGACAAAACAGGAAAAAACAAGTTGTGTGCATGACATTTCTGAAATCTCAGACTTTGCTGGTACTGTGAGACGCAGGTGAAAATTTGCATAAAAAAATGCTGTCAAGATGCAACGTGTGAACATACTTTACTTTACAGTATTGTGCCAACTTTCCAGGAGATTTATCTGCCAATATTCTTGCTGTACTGTTCATATTTAAAATGTAGAGATAGGATTATCTAGTCATATCTGTAGACATTTTTCACTGACTTTCATATTCATTAAACGAGAAAATCTTACAGCCAAAAATGATCACAGACACACATCATATACACAAAATGTGAAAAAACAACAAGACAAAGACAAAAGACTTTTGTTTCCAGGTCCTTTGGCATAACTGCAACCTTGTGTCTATGAATTTATGAGTTATTGGCTCGAAACCTTTAAAGGGAACTTGTCAGCAGGATTGTGCACAGTAACCTACAGACAGGGTCAGGTCGGCGCTTTTATACCTAATAAAATGATACCTTAGTTGATGAAATCCATCTTGTGTTTGTTGTTTAATCTTTATTTTCAGTTTTGAGTTAATGATCTGCTCGTGCTCTGGGGCGGCCTGTGGGGGGTCTTCATGTGGTGCTCCGATTAGGTATTCACCAGTATGGCTTCTGACAGGTCACTGATATTTCAGTGTCCTGCCCCCTAATTTTACATACTGAATATACTGCACTCTAGCATGATATGATGTATAATATGCACACATTCATTTTATGTAGACATTTTGTTATGTTGGAAAAATAAATAAAAATTATTTTAATCAAAATGGCGCTGGCGGCCGTTCTTGTGCAGTAGCATCTATTGCTTTCTGATAGGTGCTACTGCACAGGTGCCATCGGCGCCATTTTTCTGAAGAGAAAAGGATTTGGCTATATCAAGATGGTGGCGGGGCCTGCGCCGCAGCATCTATCGGAGCGCGATAGATGCTACTGCGCAGGCGCCATTTTACTACAGAAAGAAAAAATAAGGCTCCATCAAAATGGTGTCGGTGGTGCCTGTGTAATAGTATCTATTGGCGATCCGATAGATGCTACTGCTCAGGCATCATCCTGATGGATATAAAAAATTTTGAAAAATAAGAGTCAAAGTCTGTATAAACAATTCTTATCAGTACAAAAACATGATGTAAATCACAAAATATCCTTAAAATCAATCATTACAAAGGTATTGCAGGTACACTAAAGCGAAGGACACAGGAAAAAAGTTAGAGTCAGGAAAACATCACTGATTGCCAATAAGTGACCAGTAGGATCGAGTTCATAAAGTAGTCAGGCCTTACTGTGCACTATTATATGCCTATAAGTAGTGAGCAATGTAATCTAAGATCATAGACTGATCCTTACCCTTGTCGGTCACTGTGATGTGTCCTGACTGGCAGCCCCTATGCGTGTTTCGTGTAGGCTTCTTCAGTGCGTAGGGGCTGGCAGTCAGGACACATCACAGTGACCGACAAGGGTAAGGATCAGTCTATGATCTTAGATTACATTGCTCACTACTTATATGCATATAATAGTGCACAGTAAGGCCTGACTACTTTATGAACTTGATCCTACCGGTCACTTATTGGCAATCAGTGATGTTTTCCTGACTAACTTTTTTCCTGTGTCCTTCGCTTTAGTGTACCTGCAATACCTTTGTAATGATTGATTTGATAGGATATTTTGTGATTTACATCATGTCTTTGTACTAATAAAAATAATTTTTTTGGAAAAACTTTATGACTCCAATTTTTCAGATTTTTTTTTATATATTTATGGGAGTTTTTCTGTCCTTTTAGTCATTTGGAGATTGCTGTCTCTTTATGCATATTTTTTGCTCTGAATTTGAACTAATTATTTTTATCATCCTGATGGAGCCTAATTTTTTTTTTTCTATAGCAAAATGGTGCCTGCGCAGTAGCATCCATCGGAACACGATGCCGGTGCCATTTTGCTGGAGAGAAAAAAAAATTGTCTCAATCAAGATGGCGTCGGGGATGACTGCGCTGTAGCATCTATAGGAACACGATTGATGCTACTGCGCAGGCGCCATTTTTCATAAAAAAAATTAGGCTCCATCAAAATGGCGCCGGCGGTGGTACCTACGCAATAGCATCTATTGGCAATCCGATAGATACCAGTGCACAGGTGCCTCCAGCGCTATCTTGATGGAGCCAAACATTTTGTTTTTCTAGCAAAATGGTGCATGCGCAGTAGCATCTATCAGAACACAATAGATGCTATGGCGCATGCGTGACCACCAGCGCCATTTCGATTAAGATCATTTTTTTTCTCCAACAAAAAATGCCTACATAAAATGAATATATGCATATTATACATCATATCATGCTACAGTGCAGGCGCCACCGCCTGCATGATGAATGTTATTTTTTTTTCAAACAATATTCTATATTGTATGTAAAAAAAGGGGCAGGTCACAGAAGGATCTGTGACCTGTCATAAGCCCATAAACGTGCATATCTAAGCAGAGCACCACATAAAGACCCCCCTCAGGCTACCTGAAAGCATGAAAATCTCATGAACTGAAAACTGAAAATACAGATTAAACAACCACAAGATAGATTTCATCAACCAAGGTATCATGTTAATCAGTTTAACGGTGCCGACCTGACACTGTCTGTAGGTTACTGTGAAAGAAAAATTATCTTTCACAATTGGTGCAGAATCCAACCAGAGGAGCAGCACTTTTAGACCTAATACTATCTAATAGACCTGACAGAATAACAAATCTGCAGGTGGTTGGGCATTTAGGAAATAGCGACCACAATATTGTGCAGTTTCACCTGTCTTTCACTAGGGGGACTTGTCAGGGAGTCACAAAAACATTGAACTTTAGGAAGGCAAAGTTTGAACAGCTTAGAGATGCCCTTAATCTGGTAGACTGGGACAATATCCTCAGAAATGAGAATACAGATAATAAATGGGAAATGTTTAAGAACATCCTAAATAGGCAGTGTAAGCGGTTTATACCTTGTGGGAATAAAAGGACTAGAAATAGGAAAAACCCAATGTGGCTAAACAAAGAAGTAAGACAGGCAATTAACAGTAAAAAGAAAGCATTTGCACTACTAAAGCAGGATGGCACCATTGAAGCTCTAAAAAACTATAGGGAGAAAAATACTTTATCTAAAAAACTAATTAAAGCTGCCAAAAAGGAAACAGAGAAGCACATTGCTAAGGAGAGTAAAACTAATCCCAAACTGTTCTTCAACTATATCAATAGTAAAAGAATAAAAACTGAAAATGTAGGCCCCTTAAAAAATAGTGAGGAAAGAATGGTTGTAGATGACGAGGAAAAAGCTAACATATTAAACACCTTCTTCTCCACGGTATTCACGGTGGAAAATGAAATGCTAGGTGAAATCCCAAGAAACAATGAAAACCCTATATTAAGAGTCACCAATCTAACCCAAGAAGAGGTGCGAAACCGGCTAAATAAGATTAAAATAGATAAATCTCCGGGTCCGGATGGCATACACCCACGAGTACTAAGAGAACTAAGTAATGTAATAGATAAACCATTATTTCTTATTTTTAGTGACTCTATAGCGACAAGGTCTGTTCCGCAGGACTGGCGCATAGCAAATGTGGTGCCAATATTCAAAAAGGGCTCTAAAAGTGAACCTGGAAATTATAGGCCAGTAAGTCTAACCTCTATTGTTGGTAAAATATTTGAAGGGTTTCTGAGGGATGTTATTCTGGATTATCTCAATGAGAATAACTGTTTAACTCCATATCAGCATGGGTTTATGAGAAATCGCTCCTGTCAAACCAATCTAATCAGTTTTTATGAAGAGGTAAGCTATAGACTGGACCACGGTGAGTCATTGGACGTGGTATATCTCGATTTTTCCAAAGCGTTTGATACCGTGCCGCACAAGAGGTTGGTACACAAAATGAGAATGCTTGGTCTGGGGGAAAATGTGTGTAAATGGGTTAGTAACTGGCTTAGTGATAGAAAGCAGAGGGTGGTTATAAATGGTATAGTCTCTAACTGGGTCGCTGTGACCAGTGGGGTACCGCAGGGGTCAGTATTGGGACCTGTTCTCTTCAACATATTCATTAATGATCTGGTAGAGGGTTTACACAGTAAAATATCGATATTTGCAGATGATACAAAACTATGTAAAGCAGTTAATACAAGAGAAGATAGTATTCTGCTACAGATGGATCTGGATAAGTTGGAAACTTGGGCTGAAAGGTGGCAGATGAGGTTTAACAATGATAAATGTAAGGTTATACACATGGGAAGAGGGAATCAATATCACCATTACACACTGAACGGGAAACCACTGGGTAAATCTGACAGGGAGAAGGACTTGGGGATCCTAGTTAATGATAAACTTACCTGGAGCAGCCAGTGCCAGGCAGCAGCTGCCAAGGCAAACAGGATCATGGGGTGCATTAAAAGAGGTCTGGATACACATGATGAGAGCATTATACTGCCTCTGTACAAATCCCTAGTTAGACCGCACATGGAGTACTGTGTCCAGTTTTGGGCACCGGTGCTCAGGAAGGATATAATGGAACTAGAGAGAGTACAAAGGAGGGCAACAAAATTAATAAAGGGGATGGGAGAACTACAATACCCAGATAGATTAGCGAAATTAGGATTATTTAGTCTAGAAAAAAGACGACTGAGGGGCGATCTAATAACCATGTATAAGTATATAAGGGGACAATACAAATATCTCGCTGAGGATCTGTTTATACCAAGGAAGGTGACGGGCACAAGGGGGCATTCTTTGCGTCTGGAGGAGAGAAGGTTTTTCCACCAACATAGAAGAGGATTCTTTACTGTTAGGGCAGTGAGAATCTGGAATTGCTTGCCTGAGGAGGTGGTGATGGCGAACTCAGTCGAGGGGTTCAAGAGAGGCCTGGATGTCTTCCTGGAGCAGAACAATATTGTATCATACAATTATTAGGTTCTGTAGAAGGACGTAGATCTGGGGATTTATTATGATGGAATATAGGCTGAACTGGATGGACAAATGTCTTTTTTCGGCCTTACTAACTATGTTACTATGTTACTATGTGTACAATCCTGCCAACAGGTTCCCTTTTAAGTCACACAATTCTTAATGAAACTGCTGCCTCCAGTGAATAAATTGTGAGAAATGTGGCATCGCCTTTAGCTTTTTAACTTACTACAAAGCTTATAGAATGGGAATAGCCATAATTTCATGGATATATAGCATGATCCAAGATAGACCCTAGAAATTAGTAAATGCTAAGAAAAACCCGGGAAGAGCTTAAAGGGAACCGCTCACCTATTAAACTGGCCCCAGTGTGTTGTTATTGATGCAATGTGCATCACTAACATGTTGTTGTCAAAGAAAAGCTTCAAGTATTAGCTTTAAAAGCCACTTTATATCATTAGGGTATTCCCTCACGTACCTTTTCTTTCAGTCATAGGGGTGGCGATTTTATTGCTGGGGGCCAGTTTAATAGCTAAAAACGAGGTGACAGTTTCTCTTTAAATATGTTGGGTCTAACAAGAAATAATTGGGATGTCTCCTTAAAAATAAAACTCAAAACAAAGAAAACGACAGAATGAAGCAAAGCTACTAATGAGAAACAAGACAAATAAAAATATTCATTGCTGTGCAGCAGACCACTGGTAGAAGATAAAATACCGCACCAGCTCCATCTCTTGCTAATTAAACAAATCAATTATGAGACGACTATTGCAACTGTGTAACTGCTGTTCAATATTAGCAATAACAGCCCCACAGGGAGGTCGTTTTACTACATTAAAATGCTGTCCTCTTCAACTCCATTTCATATTATTAGAAACTGTTATTTGCCTCTCGCTGTCATATTAGTTGCAGAGGCAAATTATGGAAATATGCAGACCAGAATGGTCCCAGTATGAGATCAGGTTTGTTTTTCAGCCTCAGAGGGAACAATTGCTGAAATTCCAAAGTTCCTCAAAGTTCTTTAATAGAACTGATAAATCTATCAGCACAGCTTCCATTACAAAACTAAGCAAGGGTCATGCATTTGCATACATCCCTGCTAAGCTGATACAATTCAGCCAGCTAAATTATCATATTAAATTTATCCTCCCTTGTTAAACTGATTGTGTTTAAAATTGTTTTGGATGGTTATCATTAATTTCTGTTAAATCTTAAATGCTTGCATTGACATTAAATTGGGCAGACACTGAGGGGTCAAATTAAAGAATCCCTTAGAGTTATATTTTCGTCACACATGTTAATATTAGTCACCCCATTAAATGGCAAAAGAAAACATATGAGAAATAATAATTGTGTCTGGTGACAACACAATCATTATTATTCATTAGTGGAGTATAGTAACAGAATAATTATTTCATTAGAAGTATATGATAATATTACAGTGCTACCAAACTGTGAGAAACATTATGTAAGACATATAGTACTAGAAAAAGAGTATGCTATATGCTTTTGGTATTAGAAACATGTAAATGCCATATATTACACTAGAAAGATAAGGAATATAGCACAGGTGCATGTTCTGGATGACTAGAAACAAGATTATAGCATATACTGCGGGACTAGAAACAGGGTGTATTGCATCTACTGAGAACATCAGAGACAGTTTTAGTCGACAACCCCCAGAGCCCTTCCTCCCAACTACCCAGCCCTCCACCTCCAAAACCAACTTCTCCACTATTACAGAAGATCAACTCTCCACTCTCCTCTCAAGATCGCATCTCACCACCTGTGCACTTGACCCGATCCCTTCCCACTTTTTCCCAAACCTCGTCACAGTCTTCATCCCAAATCTAACCCATCTCTTCAACCTATCACTAACAACTGGGGTTTTCCCCTCAAGCTTTAAACATGCCTCAATCACACCTATCCTCAAAAAGCCCTCTCTTGACCCATCCTCTGTATCTAGCTATCGCCCTATATCACTTCTCCCCTATGCCTCAAAACTACTGGAACAACACGTCCATCTTGAACTGTCCTCCCATCTATCTTCCTGCTCCCTTTTCGACCGCTTACAATCAGGCTTCCGGTCACACCAATCCACTGAAACTGCCCTAACTAAGGTCACCAATGACCTATTAACCGCCAAGAGCAAGCAACACTACTCTATCCTCCTCCTCCTGGACCTGTCCTCTGCCTTTGACACAGTGGACCATTCCCTATTACTGCAGAACCTCTCATCCTTTGGCATCACAGATTTGGCCCTATCCTGGATCTCAATGTAACAAGAAAAGAAAGAAAAGGACTACCGTAATGCCTGCACACTACACCAGACAATTATAATATGAAACAATACTAAACTTTAATTGGCACATCATAACAAAAGCATAAAACATAAGTAAAACAAACAGGAGCCCCACTCATACACCCCCCCCCCCCCCCGCCATATGTAATATACAGTACATAGGATGCCAGGAGACAACTATAGCATAAATACAGAGAAAATTTACAATGTACACAAAAATATGTATGAAGTATCCAATGCACCCATGGAATGTAATAAAAGGATGGAGACCCCAAGCAAACCCTTAGAAGCAGGATTAACCATTGCCATTAACGCAATGTGAACCTAGCCTTAGTAACAAGACAAAATTCACTTCTGCTTTACGATGTTAGCTCTGCTGCACAGTTTTAGCTCTAATCTTACTGCAGAGTTAGGTGTCATTACGAGAGAGCACTGCTACTCACTGCATGTCTCAGAGGCCCCCTTTTATTTAAAATAAGCTCTGGTGTCAGATTATGCAGATCTATTTCCAGCTCATTGATCTTAAAAGCTCATTTACATACAGACCAAAAGTTTGGACACACCTTCTCACTTAAAGATGTTTCTATATTTTCATGACTATGAAAATTGTAAATTCACACTGAAGGCATCAAAACTATGAATTAACACATGTGGAATTATATACTTAACAAAAAAGTGTGAAACAACTGAAAATATGTCTTATATTCTAGGTTCTTCAAAGTAGCCACCTTTTGCTTTGATGACTGCTTTGCACACTTTTGGCACTCTCTTGATGAGCTTCAAGAGGTAGTCACCGGAAATGGTCTTCCAACAATCTTGAAGGAGTTCCCAGAGATGCTTAGCACTTGTTGGCACTTTTGCCTTCACTCTGCGGTCCAGCTCACCCCAAACCATCTCAATTGGGTTCAGGTCTGGTGACTGTGGAGACCAGGTCACCTGGCGTAGCACCCCATCACTCTCCTTCTTGGTCAAATAGCCTTTACACAGCTTGGAGGTGTCTGGGGTCTTTGTCCTGTTGAAAAATAAATGATGGCCCAACTAAACGCAAACCGGATGGAATAGCATGCTGCTGCAAGATGCTGTGGTAGCCATGCTGGTTCAGTATGCTTTCAATTTTGAATAAATCCCCAACAGTGTCACCAGCAAAGCACCCCCACACCTCCTCCTCCATGCTTCACGGTGGGAACTAGGCATGTAGGAGTCCATCCGTTCACCTTTTCTGCGTCGCACAAAGACATGGTGATTGGAACCGAAGATCTCAAATTTGGACTCATCAGACCAAAGCACAGAATTCCACTGGTCTAATGTCCATTCCTTGTGTTCTTTAGCCCAAACAAGTCTCTTCTGCTTGTTGCCTGTCCTTAGCAGTGGTTTCCTAGCATCCATTTTACCATAAAGGCCTGCTGCACAAAGTCTCCTCTTAACAGTTATTGTAGAGATGTGTCTGCTGCTAGAAATCTGTGTGGCATTGACCTGGTCTCTAATCTGTGCTGCTGTTAACCTGCGATTTCTGAGGCTGGTGACTCGGATAAACTTATCCTCAGAAGCAGAGGTGACTCTTAGTCTTCCTTTCCTGGGGCGGTCCTCATGTGAGCCAGTTTCTTTGTAAAGCTTGACGGTTTTTGCAACTGCACTTGGGGGCACTTTCAAAGTTTTCTCAATTTTTCGGACTGACTGACATTCATTTCTTAAAGTAATGATGACCACTCGTTTTTCTTTATTTAGCTGCTTTTTTCTTGCCACAATACAAATTCTAATGGTCTATTCAATAGGACTATCAGCTGTGTATCCACCAGACTTCTGCTCAACACAACTGATGGTCCCAACTCCATTTATAAGGTAAGAAATTCCGCTTATTAAACCTAACAGGGCACACCTGTGAAGTAAAAACCATTTCCGGTGACTACCTCTTGAAGCTCATCAAGAGAATGCCAAGAGTGTGCAAAGCAGACATCAAAGCAAAAGGTGGCTACTTTGAAGAACCTAGAATATAAGACATATGTTCAGTTGTTTCACACTTTTTTGTTACGTATATGATTCCACATGTGTTAATTCATAGTTTTGATGCCTTCAGTGTGAATTTACAATTTTCATTGTCAAGGAAACACAGAAAAATGTTTAAATGAGAAGGTGTGTCCAAACTTTTGGTCTGTACTGTATAAGAAAAACATATGTTTCTCTGGAATAACACATTGGATCAAAGATATCCATGTATGATTTTATTCAACTCTCTGTAACCTTCATGCCCATATAGACGGCTTAGGAGGGTTGATCATACTGACAGATTTTCTTTAAGGTACTATTAACAAGTGTTTGCCATAAATTGCAGGACTCAAAAAGATATCCTAGATATTATGGTACTACAAACAAACTAAACAAAGTTTTGCATATATTATGATACTATTGTATTTTACTGACCAGATGTAATGTTTGCAGACTAGCTGTAACACGTTACACAGCTCGTTTCCTGTTAGATGCTATGTTAAGGCCAGCACTTCTGTGTTATGTGGAATAAAGATGTGAATAGGAGGAAGTCAGCACCAATATTGTTATGGCTTTGCTAATTAAGTCACCATGAGAAATTGCTGAAAGGGCACATTCACCAATGCGCATCAGCTAACCATTCTTTCATCTCAAAAAGAACATTTCCGAATATAATCCCGTCATACAAAAAGTCCCTTCACAAGTATATGGGTTGTCCAGACAATTATCCATAAAAACCTGGAGGTGAAAGAGTAAAAGCGATTCAAACGTAGCATTCTAAGTGTTAGGTACAGCCTGAATAGACATCCCAATTAATACTTTAATGGAAATGATTAAATGATTTGAATAATGCCAAAAACATGTTTGGAGATAATATTATGAGATATATATATATATATATATATATATATATATATATATATATATATATATATATATATGTATGTATGTATGTATGTATGTATGTATGTATGTATATATATATATATATATTTGTGCACCGTATATATGTCATAGCGAAGTCAGTGATCAGTGTCCGTGCCAAAACAGTAGGCATTTGGTACAGATGCCGAACTTTACTGTTCAGGTTCGCAGCAGCCAGTGGCTGGAGGTAAGCTTTTTTTTCCTACGATCACAGATGTGGGGCAATGCTGTAATTTGACAGCGTGGGAACAGTGGCAGTCTGACCGGCGGTAATAATTTTACCGTCGATCAGAAGCAGCGCTTGCAGCACTTTCGTGCACATCGATGTTCGGGTGCATCTTAGTGCCCACAAAAAAACAGTGTGTATATACAGTGGGGAATAAGTATTTGATCCCTTGCTGATTTTGTAAATTTGCCCACTGACAAAGACATGCACAGTCTATAATTTTAAAGGGTAGGTTAATTTTAACATTGAGAGATAGAATATCAAAAATAAAATCCAGAATATCACATTGTATACATTATATAACTTTATTTGCATTTTGCAGTGAGAAATAAGTATTTGATACCTCTGGCAAACAAGACTTAATAATTGGTGGCAAAACCCTTGTTGCCCTAGTTGATGATGAGGTTTGTGAACATGTCAGGAGGAATTTTGGTCCACTCCTCTTTGCAGATCATCTCTAAATCATTAAGATTTTCAGGCTGTCGTTTGGCAACTCGGAGATTCAACTACCTCCATACATTTTCTATGGGATTAACCCCTTTACCCCCAAGGGTGGTTTGAACGTTAATGACCGGGACAATTTTTACAATTCTGACCACTGTCTTATTATGAGGTTATAACTCTGGAAGTCTTCAACAGATCCCGGTGATTCTTACATTGTTGTCTCGTGACATATTGTACTTCATGATAGTGATAAAATTTCTTCGACATTACTTGCGTTTATTTGTGAATAAAAACGAAATTTGGCAAAAATTTTGAAAATGTTGCTATTTTCCAACTTTGAAAGCTCATGCCCTTAAATCACAGAGATATGTCACACAAAATACTTAATAAGTAACATTTCCCACATGTCTTCTTTACATCAGCACAATTTTGGAACCAAAATATTTTTTAGTTAGGGAGTTATAAGGGTTAAAAGTTGATCAGCGATTTCTCATTTTTACAACACCATTTTTTTTTTTGTTAGGGACCACATCACATTTGAAGTCACTTTGATGGGTCTATATGATAGAAAATACAAAAAAGTGACAATTCTAATAGCTGCACCCCTCCAGGTGCTCAAAACCACATCTAAGAAGTCTTTTAACCCTTCAGGTGCTCCACATGAATTTTTGGAATGTTTTAAAAAAATGAACATTTACTTTTTTTTCACAAAAAAATTACTTCAGATCCAATTTATTTTATTTTACCAAGGATAACAGGAGAAATTGGACCCCAAAAGTTGTACAATTTGTCCTGAGTATGCCGATACCCCATATGTGGGGGAAAACCACTGTTTAGGCGCATGGCAGTGCTCGGAAGGGAAGGAGAGCCATTTGACTTTTCAATGCAAAATTGTCTGGAATTGAGATAGGACGCCATGTCGCGTTTGAAGAGCCCCGGATGTGCCTAAACAGTGGAAACCCCCCAGAAGTGACACCATTTTGGATAGTAGACCAACTACGGATCTTATCTAGATGTGTGGTGTGCACTTTGAACCCCCAATTGTTTCATTAAAGTTTATAATGTAGAGCCAGGAAAATTAAAAAATATTTTTTTTCCACAAAAATTATCTTTTAGCCCCCAATTTTGTATTTTCCCAAGGGTAAAGCATAAACCATCGCAGGGTTCAGCAAAGTAAACAGAGTCTTTCTAGCATAACGGGAACACTAAAAGATAACGTCTACCAAAGTCCAGTTGTGTGAGGGATTTGCCCTCTCAGACCCCCATGTGTCTTGAGCCACTGCCTCTCAAGGCCAGCAATTTAAATTCAGCCACACAGGTCCTGTTAGCACACAGCTGTGCGGACTCTGCAGGTGAAGATCTGGTGGACACCTTCCCACCCAATCTATAGGTGTCCACTAAAACCAGCCCATGTCTACAAGTTTAATTTAACTCTCACAACACTGTGTGCTGGAGGAAAATATTCTGGTTTTACATCACTGACGCCATTATGTGCATTGACATATATCTCTCGGCATATACTGTGTCAGTGACCCTGTCACAGTATATTTATAGTGTAAATGTGTGAATATGTGTATATCTTTATACACACAGTGCCTTCGAAGAGTTTTCATACCCCGTGAACTTTTCCTTATTTTTTTACATTACACTCAGAAATGTATATGTATTTTATTGGGATTTTATGTATAAAAACACACATATACATGCAGGCATATCCTTATAGAAGGCTAGGAGGTTTTTTTTGGGGAGGGATTTCAACCTACCTGCTGAAAAGTTTTGGCAACTTAATTTGCAAAAACTGCACCAACAAAAGAGCAATGTAAAACATTGCAAAGTGTAAAAACAAACAATATTGCAAGTTACTTGTCATAAAATCCTCTCTGTGCTAAAAAAGAATTGATTTTTAATTTTATGGGTTATTGGTAGTGATGAGCGAGTGTACTCGTTGCTTAGGTTTTCCCGAGCACGCTCGGGTGACCTCCAAGTATTTGTTAGTGTTCGGAGATTAAGTTTTCATCCGGCAGCTGAATTTACAGCTACTAGACAGCTTGATTACATGTGAGGATTCCCTAGCAAACAGGCAACCCCTACATGTACTCAGCCTGGCTAATAGCTGTAAATCATTCAGCTGAGGCGATGAAAACTTAATCTCCGAACACTAAAAAATACTTGGAGGTCACCCGAGCATACTCGGGAAAACCCAAGCAACGAGTACACTCACTCACCACTAGTTATAGGCTTGTAGCCTTATTTACCAGTCTACCAGAATTGTCCAATCATGAGCAGTAATTACAAGCTTGTTACAATAAAGCTCTGATGCTGGTTGGATCATTGAAGTACACTATTAACTCTTGAACTGGCCAATTTCAGTGCTATATATCAGGCAGCTTTGCCTGTGCAACAATCGGAAGAAAGCACAGTGTCACCGCGACAGAGAGGAGACAGAAGATCACAGAATATGATTTCTCCTACTTCTATTAGAAGCACTTCACTTTCTTATTAAACTGTGTAAATTTATGTTGGCAGTGCAGGGGGTAATGTGCTCAGTTGAGAGCTCCTGGATTGTTAAGGCTCTCAGCTGTGCACGGTTAGCCACTCCCATCTCCTATATAATCTCTGCCCTGGCTAGCACTCATTGTCAGAGTAGCTTAGCTGTATGGCTGGAGGTTCTTGTTCGTTTATATTAGAAAGCGGTTGGTGGGTTTATCAGTGACTGTTGCTAGGTTTTGAGTGTGTGATAATTTGAATATTCTATTCCTACTATGGTTTAACCCCATACTCCACTCCCCGATGCATCCCTCTGTTCATGTGTGAGTATATTTGTATGTTTGGTATTTTTCATTACCCTTCTTCGTATTAACTTGTTAGTCTGGTTGGTATATTACAGTACACTACTACTTCCCTCTTCCGTGGGTGGAGGAAGAGTTCAGACAGAGGGAAGATTCAGAAGCTAAGGCAAGGTATGTGGCCATGGCATCTTCACCATCAGAATTAATGCAGGGAACAGGGAGAGGTAGGGTGCTGCTAGCATTAGGGACAGGGAAGGAGCCCGTCAACAGAGTTATGACACACATTTTGGGCCAGTAGCTCAACAATACCGATGATCAAAACTGACAAAGCAAGAGTGCACTCCCTCCCCTTTCAGGAGGTCTTCTACTGCCCTTTAAAGCAGCCTAAAGGCTAGTGTACATATCTAGCAATATTCTGCACCAAAAAGTGTCCCTATTAATTAAAAATTGGGCTACTTTTATCATTTCCTGTTCATGGACCCAGTTCTAGAAGATAACTTTTTACATTAATGTAAAAAGATTCTTAAAAATTAAACAAAAATATTGGTGCATGATATACACTCCATATTTTGACCATTTTTAGTGATGAGCGAGTATACTCGTTCGAGTTTTCTGAGTATTTGTGAGTGCTCAGAGATTTAGTTTTTCTTGACGCAGCTGCATGATTTGCGGCTGCTGGACAGCCTGAATACATGTGGGGATTCCCTAGCTACCAGGCAACCCCCCATGTACTCAGGCTGGCTAGCAGCCATAAATAAGGCAGCTGCGTTGACAAAAACTAAATCTCCGAGCACTCACAAATACTCGGAGACCACCCGAGCAACGAGTATACTGGCTCATCACTAATCATTTTGTGACTAATAGACTCTGCATCACATATTAATTTGTTTTACACACTTAAATGTGAAAAATGTGAAAGCAATGCAATATAGTTATTACTACAGTCCGGGCACAGGCACCTGAAACATCTATGTGACATGAACCTTATGCGCTCTTTATGTTCATTCATCGCTGGCTATAAAATGCTAATGATGATCACACTAGAGAAATCCTCCATCAACATGGAAGCCAATACTCACACACCACATATTCTGAGATCTAAAAGGAACTACAGAGATCACTTGTTCACTTGGTACAGTGCCTTGTATTCAGCCCCCTGGAACTTTTCAGCCTTTTCCCACATATCATGCTTCTAACATAAAGATACCAAATGTAAATTTTTGGTGAAGAATCAACAACAAGTGGAACACAATTGTGAAGTTGAACGAAATTTATTGGTTATTTTAAATTTATGTGGAAATTCAAAAACTGAAAAGTGGGGCGTGCAATATTATTTGGCCCCTTTACTTTCAGTGCAGCAAACTCACTCCAGAAGTTCATTGTGGATCTCTGAATGATCCAATGTTGTCCTAAATGCCTAATGATGATAAATATAATCCACCTGTGTGTAATCAAGTCTCCGTATAAATGCACATGCTCTGTGATAGTCTCAGAGTTCTGTTTGAAGCACAGAGAGCATCATGAAGACCAAGGAACACAACAGGCAGGTCCGTGATACTGTTGTGGAGAAGTTTAAACAAATACAAAATGATTTCCAAAACTTTAAACATCCCAAGGAGCACTGTGCAAGCGATCATCTTGAAATGGAAGGAGTATCCCACCACTGCAAATCTACCAAGACCCGGATGTCCCTCTAAACTTTCATCTCAAACAAGGAGAAGACTGATCAGAGATGCAGCCAAGAGGCCCATGATCACTCTGGATGAACTGCAGAGATCTACAACTGAGGTGGGACAATCTGTCCATAGGACAACAATCAGTTGTAAACTGCACAAATATGGCCTTTATGGAAGAGTGGCAAGAAGAAAGCCATTTCGCAAAGATATCCATAAAAAGTGTTGTTTAAAGTTTGCAACAAGCCACCTGGGAGACACGCCAAACATGTGGAAGAAGGTGCTCTGGTAAAATGAAACCAAAATTGAACTTTCTGGCAATAATGATAAACGATATCTTTGGCGTAAAGGCAACACAGCTCATCAACCTGAACATACCATCCCCACTGTCAAACACGGTGGTGGCAGCATCATGGTTTGGGCCTGCTGTTCTTCAGGAGGGACAGGGAAGATGGTTAAAATTGATGGGAAGATGGATGGAGCCAAATACAGGACCATTTTTCAAGAAAACCTGTTGGAGTCTGCAAAAGACCTGAGACTGGGACGGAGATTTGTCTTCCAACAAGACAATGATCCCAAATATAAAGCAAAAACTACAATGGAATGGTTCACAAATAAACGTATCCAGGTGTTAAGGTACCGTCACACATAACGATTTCTTTAACTATATGGTTGCTTTTTGTGACGTAGCAACGATATCGTTAACGAAATCGTTATGTGTGACAGCGACCAACGATCAGGCCCCTGTGGGAGATCGTTGGTCACTGGGAATGATCAGGACCTTTTTTTTGGTCGCTGATCACCCGCTGTCATCGCTGAATCGGCGTGTGTGACGCCGATCCAGCGATGTGTTCACTGGTAACCAGGGTAAATATCGGGTTACTAAGCGCAGGGCCGCGCTTAGTAACCCGATATTTACCCTGGTTACCATCGTAAAAGTAAAAAAAAAAAAAAACAGTACATACTCACATTCCGGTGTCTGTCACGTCCCCCGCCTTCAGCTTTCCGCACTGACTGTGAGCGCCGGCCGTAAAGCACAGCAGTGACGTCACCGCTGTGCTCTTCTTTACTGCCGGCCGGCGCTGACACAGTCAGTGCGGGAAGCTGACGGCGGGGGACGTGACAGACACCGGAATGTGAGTATGTACTGTTTTTTCTTTTTTTTTTACATTTACAATGGTAACCAGGGTAAACATCGGGTTACTAAGCGCGGCCCTGCGCTTAGTAACCCGATGTTTACCCTGGCTACCCAGGGACTTCGGCATCGTTGGTCGCTGGAGAGCTGTCTGTGTGACAGCTCTCCAGCGACCACACAACGACTTACCAACGATCACGGCCAGGTCGTATCGCTGGTCGTGATCGTTGGTAAATCGTTTAGTGTAACGGTACCTTTAGAATGGCCAAGTCAAAGTCCAGACCTCAATCCAATTGAGAATCTGTGGAAAGAGCTGAAAACTGCTGTTCACAAACGATCTCCATCAAACCTCACTGAGCTCAAGCTGTTTGCCAAGGAAGAATGGGCAGGAATTTCAGTCTCTTGATGTACAAAACTGATAAGATACATACCCCAAGCGACTTGCAGCTGTAATCGCAGCAAAAGGTGGAGCAACAAAGTATTAAGTTAAAGGGGCGAAATAATATTGCACGCCCCACTTTTCAGTTTTTGAATTTCCACAAAAATTTAAAATAACCAATAAATTTCGTTCATCTTCACAATTGTGTTCCACTTGTTAATTCTTCACCAAAAATTTACATATGGTATCTTTATGTTTGAAGCATGATATGTGGGAAAAGGTTGAAAAGTTCCATGGGGCTGAATACTTTCACAAGGCACAGTATATATATTGACTGTAGTAGTTAATTGTGATTATTTGTTATATTGTACACAAAAAAGCACTTTCATTTAAGCATGGCAAAATTGTACTCACCACTGTGCCCAAGAACTGAATGCTAATATTGCCAGCTGCATCACGACTAAGGCACTGAATGGAAAAAGAAAAACAAAATTTAGGAATTATTTCAAGTATGAAAGTTCTGACTAATAAAATACAGAATACTTGGGTCTTTAGCTAGAAAGCTTAAGGCCTATAAAAAGTATTATTGTGAATTAAGGATGTAAAAAAATCAGGTCTAAAATGGATATAGGGGACAGAGGTAATCATTGCATCTCATGGTGGCTCAGTGGTTAGCACTGCAGCCTTGCAGCGCTGGGGTCCCGAGTTCAAATCCCACCAAGGACAACATCTGCAAGGAGTCTGTATGTTCTCCCCATATTTGTGTGGGTTTCCTCCAGGTTCTCCGGTTTCCTCCCACATTCCAAAAACATACTGATAGGGAATCTAGATTGTGAGCCCCATTGGGAACAGCGATGGTAATGTGTGCAAACAGTAAAGCGCTGCGGAATATGTTAGCGCTATATAAAAATAAAGATTATTATTATCAATTCTGTACAAATCATCTTATTCAAATTACAAGCATTAATAAATGTACCACTATGTGTAAAACTGGAGTTTTAATCTACAAATTGGAGATCCATAGCACCATATTTTGTTTTGCAGAAGTATATATTTTTTGCCTACTGTTAAAGAGGACCTTTCACCAGTTTAAGCATGACAAACTGGTAACATCATGGAATAGTGGCTGCAGAGCTGAGGAAAAAAATATTTTTTTTTACTTCTCCATTCCATTGCAGAGGTATTTGCTTGTAACCTTTAGATTATAATTTATATTAAGTACAAGGGAGGCATTACCAGAGATTTTTAACTCGAGATGTGGAAAAAGTGGGGGGAAAAAACGCCCCACCCCCCTCCCCCACAATAGTTTAGTGTAGGTTTTTCAATGAGAAACATGAAATGACAGTCTGTTCTCACTGATCCCACTGAAGAGCCATGTGTGATTACAAAATTCAATGAGTAGATCAGAGCAGAGCGTGATTACTAATACCTTTCAGCTTTCAGTCAGTGGGGGGTGAGTCAGTACAGCAGAGCTTACCCCACTAGAGGAGAGCAGCTAGAAGTGTTTGTAATAAGATAAAGCCCAGATTTGCTGCACTGACTCCCCCCCCCACACATTACCTGCCATGAGATGAAAGGCGTTGGTAATCTGCCCTCTTCTCCTAGACCAGTGAGGAGAACAGAATGTCTGTCTTTTCATGTCTCACAATTAGAAACTTGCTTTAGCTAATAAAGGGGTGTGTTGCCTTCCCCCAGTAAGTGGTCATCTACTTCTGATTGGTAAACATCATGCAGGGGAAGAAGTACATGTCCCCAGTGAAATAGATCTGGCAACACCATTTTAGACTTAAATTCTAACCTAAAATTTACAAGCAACTATTCATCTATTCATGATATAGTCATTTTACCATGCTAAAACTGGTGAAGGGTCTTATTTAACGACATCAGGCAAAAAGAGAGTGTGTAATTCAGCTATTCCATGTCAGGTCTCCCATGCCTCCCAAATTTCTTATCATCTTATTAGGATAGGATTATCAATGGAAGAAAAACAAACTTCCTAAGATTGCAATTATAGTCATTTTTTATCGCGTTGTTAAAACTTGTACAAAGTCAGGGCCACACTTTAACTTCAAGTCATTAGTCTACAATTTTATAGTAAGGCTTTGTCATTATTCAAAATGTCTATATATCTGTAAGTGGGTTTGGGTATTCCACACAGTCCCAACATGAATGGAACGCTAGGAAAACACTTGCTCCAGTTCGACGGCAACGGTAATTCCAAACTCAATTGTAATATACTGCACAAAGACTTTCTAATTACTCTATTCTACCTACAACACAGACTGAGGCTACGGTCACACCATCAGTATGTGGTCAGTATTTTACATCAGTATTTATAAGAGCAGAGGGGAAAGCTATAATAGAAACACGTCACCAAGTCTGTATTTTTGACACACTCCTGGTTTTGGCTAACAATTACTGATGTGAAGTACTGTCCAAATACTGATAGTGTGACCGTAGCCTAAGGCTATGTTCACATGTTCAGTAATTATCAGTTAGAACGAATCGAGCAGCAATCCGTTGGCAAAAAAAGATGTGCAGACACAACCGTTTTGTCCTTTTTTAAAAAACAAATTTTAGCTTGATTTTTTTTTTAAGCATGAAAGTTTATAGAAAATGTTATTTTGCTTACTGGAGGTGGAGAAATAAGGATATAACATATACTACTGGACAGTAAGCCTTCAAGTAATAATCTATTTGAAACTGATCCAGTAAGCAAAAAATGGATCCATTTCAAATGGGAGAACAACGGATAGCTATTCATTCAACGGATCGGTTTTCCATAGACTCCAATGTTTAAAAAAAAAATGGATCGGCTGAAATAAGTTTTTTTTTTTTTAAATGAACAAAAAAAGATTGCTACTGGATCTGTTCTGATGATTACTGGAAATTTGAACATAGCCTAAACCTGCAGTTATCGAGGGGTTCGGCACACACACTGATGTGTATGGATCCCCTCCTCCCTCATCCTGGATCTGACAAATGTCAAAGAAGAGAAGGAAACAGCATTTTGTACTGACTTTGTTTTATTATCTAAAAGATAAGCCACTGTCAAAGATGTCTGTCAAGAACACAGGAGCCCTGGACAGAGAAAGCGCTCCTGTGTATGGGTAAACGCTCTCCTGTGTATGGGAGAACGCTCTCCTGTGTATGGGAGAACTCTCTCCTGTGTATGGGAGAACGCTCTCCTGTGTATGGGAGAACGCTCTCCTGTGTATGGGAGAACGCGCTCCTGTGTATGGGAGAACGCTCTCCTGTGTATGGGAGAACGCTCTCCTGTGTATGGGAGAACGCTCTCCTGTGTATGGGAGTACGCGCTCCTGTGTATGGGAGAACGCTCTCCTGTGTATGGGTAAACGCTCTCCTGTGTATGGGAGAACGCTCTCCTGTGTATGGGAGAACTCTCTCCTGTGTATGGGAGAACGCTCTCCTGTGTATGGGAGAACGCTCTCCTGTGTATGGGAGAACGCTCTCCTGTGTATGGGAGAACTCTCTCCTGTGTATGGGAGAACGCTCTCCTGTGTATGGGAGAACGCTCTCCTGTGTATGGGAGAACGCGCTCCTGTGTATGGGAGAACGCTCTCCTGTGTATGGGAGAACGCTCTCCTGTGTATGGGTAAACGCTCTCCTGTGTATGGGAGAACGCTCTCCTGTGTATGGGAGAACTCTCTCCTGTGTATGGGAGAACGCGCTCCTGTGTATGGGAGAACGCTCTCCTGTGTATGGGAGAACGCTCTCCTGTGTATGGGAGAACGCTCTCCTGTGTATGGGAGTACGCGCTCCTGTGTATGGGAGAACGCTCTCCTGTGTATGGGAGAACGCGCTCCTGTGTATGGGAGAACGCTCTCCTGTGTATGGGAGAACGCTCTCCTGTGTATGGGAGAACGCTCTCCTGTGTATGGGAGAACGCGCTCCTGTGTATGGGAGAACGCTCTCCTGTGTATGGGTAAACGCTCTCCTGTGTATGGGAGAACGCGCTCCTGTGTATGGGAGAACGCTCTCCTGTGTATGGGAGAACGCTCTCCTGTGTATGGGAGAACGCGCTCCTGTGTATGGGAGAACGCGCTCCTGTGTATGGGAGAACGCTCTCCTGTGTATGGGTAAACGCTCTCCTGTGTATGGGAGAACGCTCTCCTGTGTATGGGAGAACTCTCTCCTGTGTATGGGAGAACGCTCTCCTGTGTATGGGAGAACTCTCTCCTGTGTATGGGAGAACGCTCTCCTGTGTATGGGAGAACTCTCTCCTGTGTATGGGAGAACGCTCTCCTGTGTATGGGTAAACGCTCTCCTGTGTATGGGAGAACTCTCTCCTGTGTATGGGAGAACTCTCTCCTGTGTATGGGAGAACTCTCTCCTGTGTATGGGAGAACGCTCTCCTGTGTATGGGAGAACGCTCTCCTGTGTATGGGAGAACGCGCTCCTGTGTATGGGAGAACGCTCTCCTGTGTATGGGAGAACGCTCTCCTGTGTATGGGAGAACGCTCTCCTGTGTATGGGAGAACGCTCTCCTGTGTATGGGAGAACGCGCTCCTGTGTATGGGAGAACGCGCTCCTGTGTATGGGAGAACGCGCTCCTGTGTATGGGAGAACGCTCTCCTGTGTATGGGAGAACGCTCTCCTGTGTATGGGAGAACGCGCTCCTGTGTATGGGAGAACGCTCTCCTGTGTATGGGAGAACGCGCTCCTGTGTATGGGAGAACGCGCTCCTGTGTATGGGAGAACACGCTCCTGTGTATGGGAGAACGCGCTCCTGTGTATGGGAGAACGCTCTCCTGTGTATGGGAGAACGCTCTCCTGTGTATGGGAGAACGCTCTCCTGTGTATGGGAGAACGCTCTCCTGTGTATGGGAGAACGCGCTCCTGTGTATGGGAGAACGCGCTCCTGTGTATGGGAGAACGCTCTCCTGTGTATGGGAGAACGCTCTCCTGTGTATGGGAGAACGCGCCCCTGTGTATGGGAGAACGCGCCCCTGTGTATGGGAGAACGCTCTCCTGTGTATGGGAGAACGCGCCCCTGTGTATGGGAGAACGCGCTCCTGTGTATGGGAGAACGCGCTCCTGTGTATGGGAGAACGCGCTCCTGTGTATGGGAGAACGCGCTCCTGTGTATGGGAGAACGCGCTCCTGTGTATGGGGGAGTTGTGCTAGGTAGCTCCAGTCTAAACAATTGGTGACAGAGTTGTTCAGTCAACAGCTATATATAGTGTAAAGTTTAGTCAGAAATTCTAAGCACATAAATTCTGCTTGAAATGCAAAACTATTTTCTATGATACTCCGCTAATTGAGAAAATGCCATAGATAAATTCTGTTTTTCTAAGCAAACAGATAAAAAGACTTCACAAAATTTGGATAATTTTATCACTTCTACTCAATTTTTATGACCTCCATACCTAAATGTAAAAAGTGTTTGTGAAAAAAACCAAACAAAAACAAATGGTAATGCAGACTATATACTTGTATGTGATGGAATCAAATCCCAACCAATAATTTCTGTTGTATTCAATAATTTGGTGTACATATCTTAATGTGAAGGTGACCCAGTAATGTTATATACACTCCTCAGGGCTCGCTCACACAAGCATATATCTTGGACGGGGGCTATCCAATGTTTGATCAGATAGCATACGCCATTTTGGCATGAGAAAAAGGCTATATACATCGGATCATGTGCAACCTTTCATGTGTATGGGTGCGTGTAAAACATTGGACTGCACTCGAATGTCATCAAAGTGCAGTCCGATATATGTAGACCCAGGCAATGGAGAAATTAAGTTCTGCGTCTTCTCCACACCTGTGCAGCAATTCTTTCACCCAAGAGAATCAGATCACAGTAGAACGACACTCGGCTCAAACTCTGATCAGAGTTTAAACCGAGTTTCATTACAATTTCGATACGATTCTCTCGGAAGAGAGATTCATCACTCCTGTGTAAAAGGCTCAACATTAAAACTACTGAGCCAAGAAGGAAAAGTTGTGGAAATATTAAAATCACACGATTGATAGACGTGTTAGGCTACGTTCACAGTTGCGTTGTGCGATGTTGCGTCAGCGACGCAACGCACAACGCAAACAAAGACGCACAAAAACACACGCTAAAACGCATAGTTTTGCGACGCATGCGTCCTTTTTTGCCAAATTTTGGACGCAAAAAAAATGCATCTTGCTGCGTCCTCTGCGCCCTAATGCTTGCGGCAAAAAAAACGCATGCATCGCAAACCGCATGTCCATGCGCCCCCATGTTAAATATAGGGGCGCATGGCGCATGCGTCGCCGCGGCTGCGACCGACGCAGCCCGGCAGAACGCAAATGTGAATGTAGCCTAAGTGATATTCTAAGGATGAAAAAATTGAAACAAAATTTTTAGTTCTTTTCAGTATCGATTAGGAGCGATTGATTACTATCAAAGAAGTTAAAAATGGTTGCCCGAGAAAAATTCTGCCACAGTAAATGCACATGGACATGCAAATCCCTTTGCAATTGCCATCCAATTACATCCCAGATGTGCTGGAGGGAAACAGGTCAGGAGACGCTGCAGGCCATGGTAGCATGTTTAGGCCACACAGGCTACTCACAGCACAAACAAATTGCAGCCTTGCGTTGTTGTGTTTTAAAACAGTTTCTCCTTGACAAACCAATGTAATGCTGAGCTGTTAGTGTATACACCTAAAATGAAAAATAGACGGGTCTGCTACCATATTTTAAGCCACCAAACATAATAGCACACCACTCTAGTAGAATTAGTGTGACGTTACCTCCACATTGTCTAAAGTCTTTACTGCAGTCTTGCTCTATAACAGTGTTTCTCAACTCCAGTCCTCAAGAGCCACCAACAGGTCATGTTTTCAGGATTTCCTTACTACTGCATAGGTGATGGAATTAATGCTTGAGTAGGTGATGAAATTATCACCTGTGCAATACTAAGGAAATCCTGAAAACATGACCTGTTGGTGGGTCTTGAGGACTGGAGTGGAGAAACACTGCTCTATAACATGATAGCCTTCTTGGGAGGTGGTGTAAAGGAACACCTGCAGCTGGGTATCTGGCTCCTAGCTCAATGTGGAGCATAAGCCATCTGACGCGGTGGCATGGCATAATGTATGGTAACTGGATCCCTCTAGACTTCATTCCAGGCACAATAACAGCTTGGTGTTACATAGATTTAACCGTGGAACTAATGGTACGACCATTTCTCCAAAGTGTTCTAAGAGCAGTTTTTCAACACAACAAAGCCAGACAACATGCTACTCATGCAACTGTGAGCAGCCTGCATGGCCCATACAGGATCCTATGGTCTGTAGTGTCTCCCATCGAGGACATCGGGGACGTCACTAGTTGACAATTGCAAACACATCTTGATGATTTGCATGCCAAAGTGCAACATTGCTAAACCAACCGATAAGTAATGTAAGTGCATGTATGTCTGCATGAAGAGCTCATACTCAATACTAAATAAAATCGGGATATTTAACCCCTTTACCCCCAAGGGTGGTTTGCACGTTAATGACCGGGCCAATTTTTACAATTCTGACCACTGTCCCTTTATGAGGTTATAACTCTGGAACGCTTCAACGGATCCCAGTTATTCTGACATTGTTTTCTCGTGACATATTGTACTTCATGATAGTGGTAAAAATTCTTTGATAGTACCTGCGTTTATTTGTGAAAAAAAACGGAAATTTGGCGAAAATTATGAAAATTTCGCAATTTTCCAACTTTGAATTATTATGCAATTAAATCACAGAGATATGTCACACAAAATACTTAATAAGTAACATTTCTCACATGTCTACTTTACATTAGCACAATTTTGGAACCAACATTTTTTTTTTGTTAGGGAGTTATCAGGGTTAAAAGTTGATCAGCAATTTCTCATTTTTACAACACCATTTTTTTTTAGGGACCACATCTCATTTGAAGTCATTTTGAGGGATCTATATGAGAGAAAATACCCAAGTGTGACACCATTCTAAAAACTGCACTCCTCATGGTGCTCAAAACCATATTCAAGAAGTTTATTAACCCTTCTGGTGCTTCACAGGAATTTTTGGAATGTTTAAATAAAAATGAACATTTAACTTTTTTTCGCAAAAAATTTAATTCAGCTCCAATTTGTTTAATTTTACCAAGGGTAACAGGAGAAAATAGACCCCAAAAGTTGTTGTACAATTTGTCCTGAGTACATCGATACCCCATATGTGGGGGTAAACCACTGTTTGGGCGCATGACAGAGCTCGGAAGCGAAGGAGCGCCATTTGACTTTTCAATGCAAAATTGACTGGAATCGAGATGGGACATCATGTTGCGTTTGGAGAGCCCCTGATGTGCCTGAACATTGAAATCCCAACAGGTGACACCATTTTGGAAAGTAGACCCCCTAAGGAACTTATCTAGAGGTGTGGTGAGCACTTTGACCCACCAAGTGCTTCACAGAAGTTTATAATGCAGAACCGTAAAAATAAAAAATCATATTTTTTCACAAAAATTATCTTTTCACCCCCAATTTTTTAGTTTTCCCAAGGGTAAGAGAAGAAATTGGATCCCAAAAGTTGTTGTACAATTTGTCCTGAGTACGCTGATACCCCATATGTGGGGGTAAACCACTGTTTGGGCGCATGGGAGAGCTCGGAAGGGAAGGAGCGCCGTTTGACTTTTCAATGCAAAATTAACAGGAATTGAGATGGGACGCCATGTTGCGTTTAGAGAGCCACTGATGTGCCTAAACATTGAAACCCCCCACAAGTGACACCATTTTGGAAAGTAGACCCCCTAAGGAACTTATCTAGATGTGTTTTGAGCGCTTTGACCCACCAAGGGCTTCACAGAAGTTTATAATGCAGAGCCGTAAAAATAAAACAAAGATTTTTTCCCACAAAAATTATTTTTTTAGCCCCCAGTTTTGTATTTTCCCGAGGGTAACAGGAGAAATTGGACCCCAAAATTTGTTGCCCAATTCGTCCTGAGTGCGATTATACACAATATGTGGGGGGAACCACTGTTTGGGCGCATGGGAGGGCTCGGAAGGGAAGGAGCGCCATTTGGAATGCAGACTTAGACTTAGTCTGCAGGTGTCACATTGCGTTTGCAGAGCCCCTAATGTACCTAAACAGTAGAAACCCCCCACAAGTGACACCATTTTGGAAAGTAGACCCCCTAAGGAATTTATCTAGATGTGTGGTGAGCGCTTTGACCCACCAAGAGCTTCACAGAGGTTTATAATGCAGAGCCGTAAAAATAAAACAAAAAATTTTTCCCACAAAAATTATTTTTTAGCCCCCAGTTTTGTATTTTCTCGAGGGTAAGAGGAGAAATTCGACCCCAAAAGTTGTTGTCCCATTTGTCCTGAGTACGCTGATACCCCATATGTGGGGGGAACCACCGTTTGGGCGCATGGGAGGGCTCGGAAGGAAAGGAGTGCCATTTGGAATGCAGACTTAGATGGAATAGTCTGCAGGCGTCACATTGCGTTTGCAGAGCCCCTAATGTACCTAAACAGTAGAAACCCCCCACAAGTGACCCCATATTGGAAACTAGACCCCCCAGGGAACTCATCTAGATGTGTTGTGAGAACTTTGAACCCCCAAGTGTTTCACTACAGTTTATAACGCAGAGCCGTGAAAATAAAAAATCCTTTTTTTTCCCACAAAAATTATGTTTTAGCCCCCAGTTTTGTAATTTCCCAAAGGTAACAGGAGAAATTGGACCCCAAAAGTTGTTGTCCTATTTGTCCTGAGTACGCTGATACCCCATATGTTAAGGTAAACCCCTGTTTGGGCACACGGGAGAGCTCGGAAGGGAAGGAGCACTGTTTTACTTTTTCAACGCAGAATTGGCTGGAATTGAGATCGGACGCCATGTCGTGTTTGGAGAGCCCCTGATGTGCCTAAACAGTGGAAACCCCCCAATTATAACTGAAACCCTAATCCAAACACACCCCTAACCCTAATTCCAACGGTAACCCTAACCACACCTCTAACCCTGACACACCCCTAATCCCAACCCTATTCCCAACTGTACATGTAATCTAAACCCTAACCCTAACTTTAGCCCCAACCCTAACTGTAGCCCTAAACCCTAGCGCTAACCCTAGCCCTAATGGGAAAATGAAAATAAATACATTTTTTTAATTTTTCCCTAACTAAGGGGGTGATGAAGGGGGGGTTTGATTTACTTTTATAGCGAGTTTTTTAGCGGATTTTTATGATTGGCAGCCGTCACACACTGAAGGACGCTTTTTAATGCAAAAAATATTTTTTGCGTTACCACATTTTGAGAGCTATAATTTTTCCATATTTTGGTCCACAGACTCATGTCAGGTCTTGTTTTTTGCGGGACGAGTTGACGTTTTTATTGGTAACATTTTCGGGCACGTGACATTTTTTGATCCCTTTTTATTCCGATTTTTGTGAAGAAGAATGACCAAAAACCAGCTATTTATGAATTTCTTTTGGGGGAGGCGTTTATACCGTTCCGCGTTTGGTAAAATTGATGAAGCAGTTTTATTCTTCGGGTCAGTACGATTACAGCGATACCTCATTTATATCATTTTTTTATGTTTTGGCGCTTTTATACGATAAAAACTATTTTACAGAAAAAATAATTATTTTTGCATCGCTTTATTCTCAGGACTATAACTTTTTTATTTTCTTGCTGATGATGCTGTATGGCGGCTCGTTTTTTGCGGGACAAGATGACGTTTTCAGCGGTACCATGGTTATTTATATTCGTCTTTTTGATCGCGTGTTATTCCACTTTTTGTTCGGCGGTATGATAATAAAGCGTTGTTTTTTGCCTTTATTTTTTTCTTACGGCGTTTACTGAAGGGGTTAACTAGTCGGCCAGTTTTATAAGTCGGGTCGTTACGGACGCGGCGATACTAAATATGTGTACTTTTATTGTTTTTTTTTATTTAGATGAAGAAATGTATTTATGGAAAAAATATATATTTTTTTTTCATTATTTAGGAATTTTTTTTAAATTTTTTTTACACATTTGGAAAAAATTTTTAAAACTTTTTTACTTTGTCCCGGGGGGGACATCACAGATCGATGATCTGACAGTTTGCACAGCACTCTGTCAGATCATCGATCTGACTTAGAGCAGTGCAGGCTTCACAGTGCCTGCTCTGAGCAGGCTCTGTGAAGCCACCTCCCTCCCTGCAGGACCCGGATCTGCGGCCATCTTGGATCCGGGCCTGGAGCAAGGAGGGAGGGTGAGCAGACTCTCGCAGCAACGCGATCACATCGCGTTGCTGCGGGGGGCTCAGGGAAGCCCGCAGGGAGCCCCCTCCCTGCACGATGCTTCCCTGTACCGCCGGCACATCGCGATCATCTTTAATGTGTCGGGGGCGGTCCGTGACCGCTCCTGGCACATAGTGCCGGATGTCAGCTGTGATAGGCAGCTGACACCCGGCCGCGATCGGCAGCGCTCCCCCGTGAGTGCTGCCGATCGCATATGACGTACTTTCCCGTCGGTGGTCATAGGGGCCCACCCAACCTCGACAGGATAGTACGTCTAATGTCAGAAAGGGGTTAAACTTTGCTGCCATTTCTTTTTTTCATCAGTTGCTTATCATTAACATGTCCGTCAATCATGTGATTTTCAGAATTCTAAAACCTTATCTTCTTGGTGTTGTAATTTCAATGTTGAGAATTGTAGATAAAACTATAGTCAGTTTGAGAGTAAAAATATTTATGTGACATGAACCTTGTTCTCCCTTTCTGTCAATTCACTGCTGGCAGTATAAATTGCAATGGTCATTGTAACGGGGTCTACCAAGCTGGGGTACCTCTTTCAGTACCACCCAGTGTTTCAGGAGGTTCACTCTGCTTTGGCTGGAGTCTGAATGAAGGACGCTGGCTGGAATTGCTTGGTTACATGGGCGCATATAAAAGATCACCGTTTCTCCACGTATTTCCAGTCTGACAACACTTTACTCACAGGATACAGAATATATCACACAGATATAGAGGGCAGGCCAATAGAAAAGCGGCAGGCCAGATATACATTACAATCGCCGTAGGTGGCCAGAGCCTGCCGATATTTACTGTGGGAATTACAAAGGTGGGGGGGCGGATAAAAGGGGAATAGGGAATATCGTGTCCCCTCTGCCCAGGGGCGCAGCCTGTGGACTGATGCATCTCACATGGAACCTATTATACATACATATAACTGCACAACAAATTCTGGGTGCTGAGTTGTTCCGTAACACGGCTCCCCTTTTCAGCGACGCGATCGGCATACACAGTCTGATCCTTAACAGATCGGTTTGGGGATGACCGAAGTTTATGGGGTTGGTACAAGTTCCGCTTGTCGACTTAGTCCATCGACATTACCGTTTTGTTTGCCGGGTCTGTAGTGGATGGTGAAGTCCAGAGATTGTAGGGCTAAACTCCACCGCAGCAATCTGGCGTTGACTCCGGAGAACCGATTAAGCCAGACTAGGGGATTATGGTCCGTTAGGAGGGAAAACTGTCATCCATACAAATATAGTTGCAACTTTTTGAGTGCCCATACTACCACCAGGCACTCCTTCTCGATGGCCGCATAGCTTACTTAACGGGGCAGTAGTTTCCGACTCAGGTAAGCTACCGGGTGTTCTTGGCCGTCTGGCCCGACTTGGCTCAGTACTGCCCCCAATCCAAACATAGAAGCGTCTGTGTGAACAAGGAAACATTTAGTTGGATCGGGTGCGGCCAGTACAGGGGTATTGGTGAGGGCGTCCTTTAGTTGGCGGAAGGCTTCCTCACACTCTGGGGTCCAGGTTACTTGGCGGGGTTGCTTCTTACGGGTCAGATCAATGAGGGGCTAGGCTACGCTGCTGTAATTGGGAACGAATTTCCTGTAATACCCCGCTGTCCCTAGAAACGCCATGACCTGGGTTTTAGTGCTTGGGGTGGGCCATTTGGCTATGGCCTCAATCTTGGCTACTGGCAGATTCCCCTTAGTCGCTGGTCGCTGTTTCCCACTTCCCACCCAATGCCCTAAATACTGAACCTCTGCTTTGCCCACGAGACACTTGTTTGGGTTCAGGGTGAATCCGGTCTTGTGGATCCTGTCCAATACGGTCTCTAGGTGATTTAGATGATCTTCCCATGTCGCACTGTAGATGGCGATGTCGTCCAGGTAGGCACAAGCATAGTCCTGGAGACCATCCAGAAGTCGGTCAGCCAGCCTCTGGAAGGTTGCCGGGGCATTCTTCATCCCGAATGGCATAACTTGAAACTGGAATAAGCCGAACTGGGTGACAAATGCCGACTTGGGAATAGCGTCAGGACTAAGGGGAATCTGCCAGTAGCCTTTGCATAGATCGATGGTGGTCAAATACTTTGCCCCCACCAGCCGGTCTAACAACTCATCCACACGCGGCATGGGATATGCATCCGTCACGGTTTTAATAATAATAATCTTTATTTTTATATAGCGCTAACATATTCCGCAGTGCTTTACAGGTTGCACACATTATCATCACTGTCCCCGATGGGGCTCACAATCTAAATTGTTTTCTCATTGAGCTTACGATAGTCTACACAAAACCGTGTAGTCTCATCCTTCTTGGGCACTAACACTACGGGGGATGCCCAGGGACTATCTGACTCTTCAATGACCCCTAAACACAACATCTCTTGTATCTCTTGTCGCATCCCCTCTTGTACAGACTCAGGGATGCGGAAGGGGTTTTGTCACAGGGGGGTCTTGTGTTGTGCCAGGCGAGTGTACCCTGGTCTCCCCGAAAACATCCTCTGTTGCTGCCTTAACAACTCCTCCGCCTGCTGTCTCTCCAAGGGGCCTAGGTCTTCACCCAAATGTACCTGGTCCCATGTTTTAGATTGAGTCCTTTCCCCTAAGACATTCGTGCAAGGGAAGTCCGGCTAAATTCTCTGCTTTAGGTGCACAGATGGCCACTACCTCTTCAGGGCGCTCCCGGTAGGGCTTCAGCATATTCACGTGGAACATGCGGATAACCCTGGGGTCGTCACAATCGGCGACATTATAGGTTGTGTCGGCTATTTTCCCCATTACCTGGTAGGGCCCATGCCATGCAGCTTGGAACTTGTTTTGCCTAGTGGGCTTTAACACCAGGACCTTCTGTCCTATTTCCAAGGTGCGCTCTCTGGCCCTCCGATCGTACCATACGCGCTGGCGCCGCTGGGTCACCTGCATGTTCTCACGTACAGCCTGGGTCAGCTCCTGTAGGCGGTCCCGGAATTTCAGCACATAGGGTACAATAGGTACCCCTTCTATGAGGCCCTACCCTTCCCAGTGTTCTAGCACTAAGTCTAGGGGTCCCCTTACCCGTCTCTCGTATACCAGCTCGAACGGGGAGAACCCCGTGGATTCTTGGGGCACCTCCCGATAGGCAAACAGGAGGTGTGGCAAGAATTTCTCCCAGTCCCTGTAGGTCCTGGTAAAAGTCCCAATGAGGTGTTTTAACGTCCCGTTAAAGCGTTCACACAACCCATTGGTTTGCGGGTGGTATGGGGCGCTTCTAATGGACTTTACGCCGCACAGCTTCCACAGTTGGTTTGTCACCTCTGCTGTAAACTGGGTACCCTGGTCCGAAATAATCTCCCGGGGAAATCCAACCCGTGAGAAAACCTGGAGCAGGGCGGCCGCCACCATTTCTGCCAGTATGTTAGGTAACGCAACCGCTTCTGGATACCGTGTGGCATAATCTATCACTGTCAATATATACCTTTTCCCCGACGTACTGGGTTTGGCTAACGGCTCTATCAGATTGACCGCTACTCGGCTAAATGGTTCCTCCACAATGGGGAGGGGGAGTAATTTGGCCTGGCATCGATCTCCCGTCTTGCCAATGCGCTGGCAACTGTCACAGGTCTGGCAGTACTGATGAACATCATAGGTTACCCCCAGCCAAAAGAAGTTGTGTCAGACTATGCCTGATGCGACTCACGCCGAAATGCCCGCCAAGGGTATGTCATGAGAGATTCGCAGTAACTCCTGCCTATACTTCTTGGGAACTACCAGCTGTCGTTTTATAGTGGGGCTCGTTCCTGTGTGGTGCTGCTCTGTGATCCGGTAGAGGAGTCCCTGCTTCCATACAAACTGTTCCCCTTCCAGTACCCCTCTCCCCTCCTGTGACCTCCCACGATATCCCTCCAATGAAGGATCCTCAAGTAACTCCCTCCTAAATTCCTCTGGGGTGGCCCAAGAAATGTGTCTGGCTATGGGAATACGTGTAGGGCTGGGATGTCTTACCTGGGCCTCCTCTGAGTGTGATTCCGCCTCCGCAGCTCGAGCTGGTCTCCGGGGGGTTACAGGATATGTCTCAGCCAGAGGGGCAACCAAGAAGGGCAGACAACATGGGCCCCAAGTCATTTCCCAGCAAGACGTCTGCAGGCAAATCCTCCATCAAGCCGACCTCAACAAGACCATCCCCGACTCCCCATTTCAGGTGAATCCTGGCAGTGGGCAGTCGATGTATAGCTCTCCCTGCTACACGAACTGCCACTGTCCGGTCCGTCTTCTCTTGGTCCCGGACGAGATGAGGCTTCACAAGGGTCAAAGTTGCCCCGGAATCTCTTAGTCCCTGCATACGTTTCCCATTAACCCACACGACCTGTCGATGCTGTTGTCGATTATCTGCCCGGGCTGCCTGCACGGGGTCTATTTCATGCAGCACTTCCTCCATCTCTTCCACCCCTTGGTTAGTCATTGCCCCCAATGCCGGGTCAGCTTTGCCTTGGTAGCAGTGTACAGCAGCCCGGCTGAAGGTAGCTGTTCCCGCCTTTGGCCACTGGGTATGCTGAGTCCGGTTGGGACATTGTCTTTGCAGGTGGCTCAGCTGACGGCAGGTGTGGCATCGCGCCCCAGGGGGACTGTGGTAGGCCGGGTTTCTAGCTGGTCCCCCTACAATCTTCGGTGGTTTGGGGCCCTCCAGGTCCATGGGCGGACCCCTAGTGACCATCTTTGATCCCGACAACTGAGGCCTCCTGGCATCATGATGTTCATCGGCCAGACGAGCGGCTTCAAGAGTCGTTGTCCGCCTGTGCCAAAGCCATTCCTGTGTCTCGGGGGTTAGTCCATTAAAGAATTGTTCTAACAAGAAGAGCTGGAGAACGTCCTCCTTAGTGGTTGCTTGGCTCCCTTGTACCCACTGTAGCAGTGACCGCCGTAATTTACAGGCCCATTCAGCGTGGGTATCGGTTACACATTTTATAAGTCCGCGGAACTTTTGGCGGTATGCCTCTGGTGTCAGCGCATACCGGGCCAAGATCACTTTTTTGATCCGTTTATAGTCCATACAGTCCTCATCAGGCACCGTGTAATAGGCATCCGCTGCCCGGCCTGTCAGCTTGCTGGCCAGAATCTGCACCCGTTCCTCCGGCTTCACTTGATCAAGGGCACACTGCCGCTCAAAGTCCTGCATAAAGCCATCAACATCTTCCTCTGCCTTCCCCAACTGTCGGAAGGCATTATACTGGATCTTTTTGTGGCTTATTGTTGAAGGTACCTGGTCGAAGGCCAGAGCTCCCCCTGCTTGCTGACTCTCCTCTCTCCGCTCTGCCATCTCCATCTTGGCCAGATCCACTTTGGTCCGCTCTGCCATCTCCATCTTGGCTAGCTCTATCCTGGTCCGCTTGGCCATCTTTTCCTTCAGATCAGTACGCACATCAGCCATCACCTATCGTATAATCTCTACTGCAGGGTTTGGCCATAGAACGCCAGTCTGTTCTTTACCTCCCTCTGTTATTCAGTCTCCTCCACGTTCACATTGGGGGGCGCTGCACTGTCGTGTTCCATGATGGCTGCTATCAAATCCGCTTTTGTTTTGTTGTTGGCGATCAACCCTTGGGCTTCCACCAGATCTTTTAATGTAGTCCTCTTTAACTTCTGGTAGTTGTTTTCCATTCATTCCTTTCCTCCTGTAGAAGGGGTATCATATCCCGCTGTTTGCCACCAGTGTAACAGGGTCTACCAAGCTGGGGTACCTCTTTCAGCTCCACCCCGTGGTTCAGGAGGTCCACTCTGCTTTGGCTGGAGTCTGAATGAAGGACGCTGGCTGGAATTGCTTGGTTACATGGGCGCACATAAAAGATCACTGCTTCTCCACGTATTTCCAGTCTGACAACACTTTACTCAAAGGACACAGAATATATCACACAGATAAAGAGGGCAGGCCAATAGAAAAGTGGCAGGCCAGACATACATTACAATCGCCATAGGTGGCCAGAGCCTGCCGATATTTACTGTGGGAATTACAAAGGTGGGGGGCGGACAAAAGGGGAATATTGTGTCCCCTCTGCCCAGGGGCGCAGCCTGGGGGGTGATGCATTAGGAACATACATCTCACATGGAACCTATTATACATACATATAACTGCACAACATATTCTGGGTGCTGAGTGGTTCCGTAACACGTAACAGTCATACTAGAGATAGCCTGCACCAAGTTGGAAGTCGATACTCACACACCACATATTCTGGAGTTAAAAGAACATCATTTTCTAAACATAAATGCAAGAGACCCTCTCATAGTGGGAATAACCGAGACATGGTTAGATGAAAGCTATGACTGGGCAGTTAACTTACAGGGTTACAGTCTGTTTAGAAAGGATCGTAAAAATCGGAGAGGAGGAGGGGTTTGTCTCTATGTAAAGTCTTGTCTAAAGTCCACTTTAAGGGAGGATATTAGCGAAGGGAATGAGGATGTCGAGTCCATATGGGTTGAAATTCATGGAGGGAAAAATGGTAACAAAATTCTCATTGGGGTCTGTTACAAACCCCCAAATATAACAGAAAGCATGGAAAGTCTACTTCTAAAGCAGATAGATGAAGCTGCAACCCATAATGAGGTCCTGGTTATGGGGGACTTTAACTACCCGGATATTAACTGGGAAACAGAAACCTGTGAAACCCATAAAGGCAACAGGTTTCTGCTAATAACCAAGAAAAATTATCTTTCACAATTGGTGCAGAATCCAACCAGAGGAGCAGCACTTTTAGACCTAATACTATCTAATAGACCTGACAGAATAACAAATCTGCAGGTGGTTGGGCATTTAGGAAATAGCGACCACAATATTGTGCAGTTTCACCTGTCTTTCACTAGGGAGACTTGTCAGGGAGTCACAAAAACACTGAACTTTAGGAAGGCAAAGTTTGACCAGCTTAGAGATGCCCTTAATCTGGTAGACTGGGACAATATCCTCAGAAATGAGAATACAGATAATAAATGGGAAATGTTTAAGAACATCCTAAATAGGCAGTGTAAGCGGTTTATACCTTGTGGGAATAAAAGGACTAGAAATAGGAAAAACCCAATGTGGCTAAACAAAGAAGTAAGACAGGCAATTAACAGTAAAAAGAAAGCATTTGCACTACTAAAGCAGGATGGCACCATTGAAGCTCTAAAAAACTATAGGGAGAAAAATACTTTATCTAAAAAACTAATTAAAGCTGCCAAAAAGGAAACAGAGAAGCACATTGCTAAGGAGAGTAAAACTAATCCCAAACTGTTCTTCAACTATATCAATAGTAAAAGAATAAAAACTGAAAATGTAGGCCCCTTAAAAAATAGTGAGGAAAGAATGGTTGTAGATGACGAGGAAAAAGCTAACATATTAAACACCTTCTTCTCCACGGTATTCACGGTGGAAAATGAAATGCTAGGTGAAATCCCAAGAAACAATGAAAACCCTATATTAAGGGTCACCAATCTAACCCAAGAAGAGGTGCGAAACCGGCTAAATAAGATTAAAATAGATAAATCTCCGGGTCCGGATGGCATACACCCACGAGTACTAAGAGAACTAAGTAATGTAATAGATAAACCATTATTTCTTATTTTTAGTGACTCTATAGCGACAGGGTCTGTTCCGCAGGACTGGCGCATAGCAAATGTGGTGCCAATATTCAAAAAGGGCTCTAAAAGTGAACCTGGAAATTATAGGCCAGTAAGTCTAACCTCTATTGTTGGTAAAATATTTGAAGGGTTTCTGAGGGATGTTATTCTGGATTATCTCAATGAGAATAACTGTTTAACTCCATATCAGCATGGGTTTATGAGAAATCGCTCCTGTCAAACCAATCTAATCAGTTTTTATGAAGAGGTAAGCTATAGACTGGACCACGGTGAGTCATTGGACGTGGTATATCTCGATTTTTCCAAAGCGTTTGATACCGTGCCGCACAAGAGGTTGGTACACAAAATGAGAATGCTTGGTCTGGGGGAAAATGTGTGTAAATGGGTTAGTAACTGGCTTAGTGATAGAAAGCAGAGGGTGGTTATAAATGGTATAGTCTCTAACTGGGTCGCTGTGACCAGTGGGGTACCGCAGGGGTCAGTATTGGGACCTGTTCTCTTCAACATATTCATTAATGATCTGGTAGAAGGTTTACACAGTAAAATATCGATATTTGCAGATGATACAAAACTATGTAAAGCAGTTAATACAAGAGAAGATAGTATTCTGCTACAGATGGATCTGGATAAGTTGGAAACTTGGGCTGAAAGGTGGCAGATGAGGTTTAACAATGATAAATGTAAGGTTATACACATGGGAAGAGGGAATCAATATCACCATTACACACTGAACGGGAAACCACTGGGTAAATCTGACAGGGAGAAGGACTTGGGGATCCTAGTTAATGATAAACTTACCTGGAGCAGCCAGTGCCAGGCAGCAGCTGCCAAGGCAAACAGGATCATGGGGTGCATTAAAAGAGGTCTGGATACACATGATGAGAGCATTATACTGCCTCTGTACAAATCCCTAGTTAGACCGCACATGGAGTACTGTGTCCAGTTTTGGGCACCGGTGCTCAGGAAGGATATAATGGAACTAGAGAGAGTACAAAGGAGGGCAACAAAATTAATAAAGGGGATGGGAGAACTACAATACCCAGATAGATTAGCGAAATTAGGATTATTTAGTCTAGAAAAAAGACGACTGAGGGGCGATCTAATAACCATGTATAAGTATATAAGGGGACAATACAAATATCTCGCTGAGGATCTGTTTATACCAAGGAAGGTGACGGGCACAAGGGGGCATTCTTTGCGTCTGGAGGAGAGAAGGTTTTTCCACCAACATAGAAGAGGATTCTTTACTGTTAGGGCAGTGAGAATCTGGAATTGCTTGCCTGAGGAGGTGGTGATGGCGAACTCAGTCGAGGGGTTCAAGAGAGGCCTGGATGTCTTCCTGGAGCAGAACAATATTGTATCATACAATTATTAGGTTCTGTAGAAGGACGTAGATCTGGGGATTTATTATGATGGAATATAGGCTGAACTGGATGGACAAATGTCTTTTTTCGGCCTTACTAACTATGTTATGTTACTATGTTAAGTACATATATCATACTTAAGCTTCCTTTATACTTGCCGTGTTTTTGCGGCCCCGATAGATTTCCATGGGGCCGCATAAACGGGCCCCATAAATTCGTCGGAGCGCCATACGCTGTATGGCCGTGAGGGCCGTATTTACGGCCGTGAAAAAATATCGAGCCTGCTCGATATTTTTCACGGCTTACGGACACGGCCCCCCATTGAAAATCAATGGGGCCGCAAAAACAACAGAAGCTTGTTTTTGCGGTGCACTGTCAATAACGTATTTGCGGAATGCCATTTTTTTTCAATACTTTTTCACTAGTATTCAAAACCAGAAAAACGGCGATCAGCAAGATTTTTGCGGCCCGTTTTTTCAGCAGACCGTGAAAATTATGGCGATACGGCATGCTAATATCACGGCAAGTGTAAAAGAAGCCTTAAAGTAGAAACAAGCAATACTGTAATTACAGATATCAAACCTCTCTATTAATTACTCTTGCTATGTGAATGTATTGATCGCTGTATCGGCATATTCTAGAATATAGCCTTTGTTATTTACAGGCGGCTCAGCTTTTTTTTCGTTTTTCTTTCCTCTCTGGTCTCAGTCTACCACCCTACCCGTGCCCTCCGCTCCGCTGATGACCTCAGGTTAGCATCCTCAATAATCAGAACCTCCCACTCCCGTCTCCAAGACTTTACACGTGCTGCGCCGATTCTTTGGAATGCACTACCTAGGATAATACGATTAATCCCCAATCCCCACAGTTTTAAGCGTGCCCTAAAAACTCATTTGTTCAGACTGGCCTACCGCCTCAATGCATTAACCTAACGATCCCTGTGTGGCCTATATTAAAAAAAAAAAAAAAAATTAATTAACTGGTTCATGCAGCTTTACATGAACACCCAAGCCTTACACTATGGCTGGTCCGAATAACTATAGCAATTGTTACCATCCACCTCTCGTGTCTCCCCTTTTCCTCATAGTTTGTAAGCTTACGAGCAGGGCCCTCACTCCTCTTGGTATCTGTTTTGAACTGTATTTCTGTTATGCTGTAATGTCTATTGTATGTACAAGTCCCCTCTATAATTTGTAAAGCGCTGCGGAATATGTTGGCGCTATATAAATAAAAATTATTATTATTATTATTATAATGTAATTCAGTAATTTTCTATGGCACTTTGTTGTATCCTGAAAGCAAAAATTGTTTCCAAATTCATGGTACCTTAATTAGAACATCAAAAAACTATTATGTGCCATCCTCGGTCACTCAATCTGTAGACTCGGACAGTAGAGGTAGGCACAAGATAAAACAAGACTGGACAATTCTGTTGGTCAGCTTCAATGATTGGCTTTTTACATCAGGTCAGAAGCGTTGTATTCCAGCACAGCAGGTGCATATGGGACTATTATATTCCTGACTTTTTTGCAATTTGTATTATAGCCAATTACGGTAATATTTTATTAACACATATAAAAAAGAAACATGACAAATTTACTTTGCACTGGCCAGGTGTTAAGGATGCAGCATAACCATCTCCGCTGCATACTTTGGCAGAGTGGTCTTTCAAAGAAGGGAGGCAAGAGAGGAAGATGTGGTTCCCCACATTCTGCAATGGTTTAATAAGGTGGTCCAAATTGCTGACGCAGTGCATTGAAACTACAGAACAGTGGAAGTCCGTGAAAAATGTGAAAAACTACAACAAAGTAGAAGATGCGGCACAGGAGTGAAGCATGACTCCAGAAAAGTGTTTTTTTTTTTTGTTGTTTTTTTTTTAAAGCTGAGCAACTTTTGTTTAAAAATGGGTATTCTCATTATTAATAGGATTTACAGAGGATAGAAGCACCCACATATATGACAAATATGCCACATCCTGTGGATATACCATAAATGTCAGAGATGTGAAAACCCGTTTAACAAATAATGCAAATGGCACTCTCTCTTTAGGATCACAGTGGTAGATAACATTCTAATCTGAAATCTTAAGTGGTGTGAAAAAAGGAAATGATGCCAGCTACTAGCATCATTTAATGACAGATTAATGGGATGGAAAATACGGCAAACACAAGGTTAGTAAAGAAAAATTCCATCATTTACTTTCATAAAAGGAAACGAGAGCATGGGCTTTTCCCACAGCTTCCAATAAATAAAGCAAATGCTTTTGGAAACTGCAAAGGTGAACAAATCCCCGAGTACCGACAATGAACAGGGCGAGTGCCAAGACAAACAAGGACTGAGTACATGATAAGCTGTCAGTACGTGGCAAGATGAAAAAGAAAACAAGAGACCTTTTATCATTTTATTAGCACTCCACCCTAATTAGTGGACTTTTGCCTATTGTGTTACATTTTGCTCAAAACGAAGAGAGGTTGCTAATGTCATTGGAGGATGCCATTTGTTCAGTCCCTTTTCTTTTAACTGGGGGCATGTGGTGAAAAACAGAAAACTCCATTCAATGAATGTGTGACCTAATCATGAAGAGTAAGCACAGATAATAAGACAGGTTTGCCCTGCATGTTCCAGCTGACAAAGTCAAGACACTGGTACATAGGAAAACGAGGAGAAGGCCTTCTTCCATTCTACATAAAGGATATTTGCTATGGATAGACACAAGCGAGTTTGCTGCAAAACAAGAGCCTCCCAGAACAAGGTGGTCTCCCCTTCACAACAAGACCAGATAATTGGAACACCTTTTACTTGTGCATATTAAAAGACTTGATCTCTGCTCTGCCACCAAAGAAGGGCACAGATATACGACACACAGACACTGTGCAGCTGTTTCTGAAAAGACATAGAAGTATGCTACGTTCAACTGAGCACAAATTCCAAGATTCAACACTTAAATTGACAGCGACATCGAGCAGGAGAGGGAGAGACAAAAGGATATCAAGAATAAAGAATGGGGAGCAAAGATGAATCAGATAAGATAAAATGTGAATGTCTGCTGCTTATTAAAATGAAGGTTATTCAAAGTCGCAGAATATCTGGTATATATAGTTTGGCTAATGCCCCTCGGTTTAGTCTGTAATGTACTCGCACTACATTCAGGACCAGATTAATAACCCACAAGTAAAGAGAAGAATAAAGGTATCAAACACACACAAAAAAGACTATATTATACCTAACAAATAACACCAAACGAGAAACAAGTGAACTCTTGACTAGTGTTGAGCATTCCGATACCGCAAGTATCGGGTATCGGCCGATATTTGCGGTATCGGAATTCCGATACCAAATTCCGATACTTCCCGCGTATCGGATACCGGAATCGGAAGTTCCCAGAATTCAAACTGAACGCAGCAGCCAATGAGGAATGATTGGAAGTGTGGGCACATCCTGTTTAGCATGGTGGGCATGTAAGTACTGGCAAGGCTTGGATTGGCTGCTGAAATGATGTCACTCTGCACTATAAAAAACGCTGCCGCCATTTTGCGCTCACTCTGCTGTGATTTCAGTTAGGGACAGGACGCTGTGTTCTAACTGAGGGCCAGTCGAGCTAGCTAATTGCTTTATTTTCCTTTCCAAAGGCTAATTTAGCAAAACGGTGTGTGTTCTTCACTGCTCACCTTGCTCTTGCCTTGCAGCGCTGTTTTAACAGCGTTCTGCAAGGTCTCTGTGTGTGTGTGTGTGTGTGTGCAGCTCACTCTGTAGTCTGTGTGCAGCCATATACCCGGTTGTATTCAGCTCAGGGGGGGTTCACACTGCCTCACACAGTTGTCCTTTTTTGCTCTTAGTGCAGCCTGCTGCACATTTTTTCTCAAATTTCCTATTAGTGTTTTTCCACCAGTCTCCAGCTCTATTGTGGAAAAACACTACATAGGATAACCTAGAGGGGGGTTTTTGGGCCTTGCAGCGCCGTTTACGGCTGTCTGCACGGTCTCTGTATGAGCGCAGCTCGCCCTGTAGTCTGTGTGCAGCCATAGCCGGTTGGATTCAGCTCAGGGTGCGTTACTGCCTCATACCTTGAAAAACAATTTCCTTTTTTTCAAATAGTGCAGCCAGTTTAAAATTTGAAAAAAAAAATTCCTATTAGTGTCTTTCCACTCGTATCCAGCTAAATAGTGGAAAAACACTATATAGGATAACCTAGAGGAGGGTTTTTTGGCCTTGCAGCGCCGTTTACGGCTGTCTGCACGGTCTCCGTGTGAGCCCAGCTCGCCCTGTAGTCTGTGTGCAGCCATAGCCGGTTGGATTCAGCTCAGGGTTCGTTACTGCCTCATACCTTGAGAAAAATTTTACTTTTTTTTCAAATAGTGCAGCCTGTTTAAAATTTGAAAAAAAAAATTCCTATTAGTGTCTTTCCACTCGTATCCAGCTAAATAGTGGAAAAACACTATATAGGATAACCGAGAGGAGGGTTTTTTGGCCTTGCAGCGCCGTTTACGGCTGTCTACACGGTCTCCGTGTGATTTAAACTAGCTCTGTAGCCCGATCTGCACCAAAAAAAAAGTTAAGTTCACCAAACACAACTTAACACTTGTGTAGGCCACATTTGAAAAATAATAAAGTTTAGTCCACAATTTACAACATTAGTGTTTCTTACACCTGTTAGGAGGAGCATTTCAGGAATAAGCACACTAAGGCCTTAGTACTTTTCTGCTTATCTTTATCTGTCAACCAAGATGAAGAGGGCAGGGAGTAAGGCACGTGGGCTTGGGCGCGGAGCAGGGAGAGGAGCAGGGAGAGGACGTGGTGATTCTGTGCCTGCTGCGGGCGCCGGTGACTCGTCGTCACTCAGTTTCAGCAGGGAACAGTCCTTGATGCGCAGCTTTGTCGGAGAGCGCCGTGCACCGCTGCTACGTGAAGACCAAATTGAAGCCGTTGTCGGGTGGATGGCAGCTAACGCCTCGGCATCGACTTCAGTTAGTGCCACATCCTCTCAGGCACAGAGCACTGGACAGCAGCCATCTGTCTCTTCACCACCTGCCAAATTGGCCAGGCAGTCAGAGAGCCCAGGACAGGAGCCGTCTCTACTTCTGTTCTATGAATCTCTTGGCTTGGAAACGGGGCCAGCCAAGCAGCATTGGAGGAATGGAAGAAGAGGCAGTGTGCAGTGATGCCCAAAAGCTTTATCTCTCTGACTCTGAAGAGGCAGGTGGGCCAGTGCCTCCGGTGACCACAGCGCAGTACGCATCTGATGATGAAACTCAGGTGCCGCTTTCTGATGCGTACTGTGCTGCCGAGACTACCCAGGAGGAGCAGTTGGTGGCAGAGGGTAGTGGAGATGATGAGGTCCTTGACCCATCGTGGCGTGAGGAACAGGAAGGTGGTGGGAGCAGCTCTGAGGAAGAGCTTCCCCTTACGGGCCAAAGAGGGAGAGGGAGGGGGAAGACTGCGGAGCCTGTAGCCTCCACTTTGGCACCCGTTAGGAGCCTGTCTCTTTCCAAAGCCAAAAAGGGCGCTCCCAAGACTTGCAGTGCCTGGTCCTTTTTTGACACAGTTGCAGATGACATTTGTTTTGTCAAATGCAAGCTGTGTCATCAGAAAGTAAAAAGAGGTAAAAGTGTCAGCAACCTCAATACCACAAATATGTGGAAACATGTGCGGAACAGGCACGCGGTGGAGTTACAGAAACACAGTGAAGACGTAGGCCAACCAACAGCGGCAGCTACCACCTCTTCATCTCGTGTTGCCTCTTCCTCCACTGTTGTCCAGAGACCTAGTGTAATTCCACCCACAGCACCACCTTCCCAGTCATCCTCACACTCCCAGTCTACTCTACAGCCATCGGTAGTCCAGGAATGGGAGAAAAGGCGGGCATTCTCGGCCAACCACCCCCGAGCACAGGCTCTGAATGCAGGCATTGCCAAACTGTTGTCCCTGGAAATGCTCTCGTTCAGGCTGGTGGAGACTGACAGCTTCCGTGACTTGATGGCATTGGCAGTCCCACAGTACAAGGTGCCCAGCCGCTTTTACTTCAGCAGGCAGGCTGTCCCTGCCCTGCACAGGCATGTTGAGGCAAACATAAAACATGCGCTACTGAACGCCGTCAGTAGCAAGGTCCACCTCACCATCGATGCGTGGACCAGTCAGCATGGACAGGGGCGATATGTTTCCCTCACTGCCCATTGGGTTAATGTTGTTGAGCCAGGTACAGATCGTGCGAGTGGCGCAGGACGTGTCCTGCCCACTCCAAGGATTGCAGGAATCCAGTCTGTACGCATCGACTCCTCCTCTTACACCAGTTCCTCTGATTCCTCTCTGCAGGATCCGTCACAGTCCACCTCCACATGGACCCGTGAACGTTTACCTATGACCGACATGAGCACAGCCGTGGCTAAACGTCAGCAGGCCGTCTTGAAACTAGTTTCATTGGGGCATCGAAGCCACACAGCGCAGGAGCTCTGGAATGCCATCAAGCAGGAGAGCGATGTGTGGTTACTGCCAGCGAATCTCCAGCCAGGCATGGTAGTGTGTGACAATGGCCGAAATCTGGTGGCAGCTTTGGCCCTTGGCAACCTCACTCACATCCCATGTCTGGCACATGTGCTCAATTTGGTTGTGCAGAGTTTTCTGAGGGACTATCCGGATCTTGATGCCCTGCTGCACAAGGTCCGCCTAGAGTGTGCTCACTTGCGGCGTTCCAGCTTGGCCAGATCCCGCAATGCTGCTCTGCAGCGCCGATTCCGCCTTCCGGAACACCGCATCATATGTGACCTACCTACCCGGTGGAATTCCACGTTACATATGTTGGAGCGGTTGTATGAGCAGCAGCAAGCAGTTATGGAGTACCAGCTGCATCAGGCGCAAAGAAGTCGCAGTCAGCGCCAATCAGACTTCACAACCACAGAGTGGGCCACTATGAAGGACGTCTGCCAGGTTTTGCGTCCTTTTGATTATTCCACGCGGATGGCAAGTGCAGATGATGCACTAGTCAGCATGACTGTCCCCCTTATCTGCCTGCTTCAGCAAACTTTGCAAGGGTTAAGGGATGATGTGGTGGAAGAGGTGGAGGATGAGGAGTCACCTTTTCCATCAGCTTCTGGAGAGTCAGCGCCACGTGGTTCCTCACAAAGGGGTACGCAGGGGCCAATTTGTGAGGAGGATGAGGAGGAGTCAATGGAGGAGGAAGAGCTCCGTCCAGAGGAGGGAGCGACACAATTGTCCAGTGGTCAGTGTGTACAGCGAGGGTGGGGTGATGACGAGCGGGCAGAGATCATGTCTCAAGCAGGGGACAGCGTTTCTGGGCCAGTTGGAACTCTGCAGCACATGGTGGATTTCATGCTGCAGTGCCTGAGAAACGACCGCCGCATCGACCACATTCTCAACATGCCTGATTATTGGGTGTTCACCCTCCTCGATCCTCGCTACCGGGACAACGTCCAAAACCTCATCCCTGCGTTGACCCGGGAGCGTAAATTGCGGGAGTACCACGACACACTGGTGAATTCCATCATCTTCTCCTGTCCAACTGAGAGGAGTGCTGCTAGTGCTTTACAAAGCAGCTCAGTGCGTCGAGGCAGTGGGGGAGGCTCTGCCCAAAGAGGGAGCAGAAGCAGTGCCTCTGCCCAAGGCAAGCCCAGTATGGCACAACTCTGGCACACTTTTGTGTGCCCGCCCCAAATGTCTACACCATCACCGGCGGCTCCAGTCAGCAGGAGGCAACGGTTCCGTCAGATGGTGACAGACTACATGGCTTGCCCTCTTACTGTACTCCCAGACGGCTCTTCCCCGTTCAAGTTTTGGGTCTCTAAGCTGGATACATGGCCAGAGCTAAGCCAGTATGCATTGGAGGTGCTGGCTTGCCCTGCGGCTAGTGTCTTATCGGAACGTGTCTTTAGTGCCGCAGGTGGTGTACTAACAGACCGTCGCATGCGACTATCCTCCGATAACGTTGACCGGCTTACTTTCCTGAAAATGAACCAGGCCTGGATCTCGCAGGAATTTGCCACTCCTCTGCCTGATTAAGTAATTGGGTGTCATCCAGGTCTCCTGCTGTGTTCATCTTTCTACCACCTGAACTGCTATTCCTGGGCTCCAACACCGCCAGTTGCGGCTCAGAAGTGCAGGCTGCACAGTAAAAACATACGACCCAGTGTTATTGGGTTTCAGTAACGTCAGCTGATCCCCAGCTGTGTAGCCGGCAATGTGTCCTGCGACCGCCACGCTGGCACAACAACCTAAATGTAAGGGAACCTGTCCTCCCCCCCCCCGTCGTTTGTTACTGAAAGAGCCATCTTGTGCAGCATTAATGCTTCACAAGGAAAAGGTAGCTCTTTTTTTTTAGCTCTTTGCACACGCAGAACTTAACACTTATAAAATGTGTTCACTGATACCGTTATACCGTCCCGGAGCTGGGACTTTCCTTCGTAATGTGACGCAGCACAGCCGTCATTCCTACCCCCTTGGTGCCATGCGCTGCCTCCTCAGCGTTGTTTTAAGCTGTCACGGAGCCTGCGCTGTTCTGTTATCCCTTGGGCATGCCCTATTTGCGCTGCCTGTCTTCTGACATAATTTGGTGTCAGGCTGGCTGCGCCTGTGCGGCCGCGCTGCCCGAGATCCCGCCTCGCAGTGTCTTCTGATTGAGTCACACTGCGGGCCTGGGATCCATGGGCATGCGCAGTGCATATCTTCCCCTCGGGCTCTCGCTCATTTCCCTCCGCCTTCTTTAGACTGTGCGCCGTCAGCTGATCCCTAGCATGCCACGGCCGTGACACCGCACAGTCTGAAGAAGAGGGAAGGAGGGGAGTGAGAGTCGAGGTTATGCACTGTGCATGCCCATGGTTCCAAGGCCCGCAGTGGGATTACGTTAGACGAGACTGCGAGGTGGGATCTGGAGCAGCGTGGACGCACAGGCACTGACAGCCTGACACCAAATTATGTCAGAAGACAGGCAGCGCTAATTGGGCATGGCCAAGGGCTAACAGAACAGCGCAGGCTCCGTGACAGCTTAAAACAACGCTGAGGAGGCAGCGCACGGCATCAAGGGGATAGGAATGACAGCTGTGCTGTGTCCCATTACGAAGGAAATTCGCAACTCCGGAACGGTTTAACGGTATAAAGGGACACATTTTTAGTGTTTACTTCGGTGTTTGCAAGGAGCATAATTAAAAGAGCAACCTTTTCCTTTTGCATCCTTAGTGCTGCACAAGATGGCTCTTTCAGCTACAAACGTCTTGGGGGGGGGGGTTAAAGGTTTCCTTTCAACTTGCTCCAATCAGGCTTCGGCCTACACTCTGTTCCTCTGCTCCTCCTGCTGACCCTGGGCTCTAACACCGCCAGTTGGTGCCTGGAAGTGCTGTGTGCACAGTCAACAGTCGCTCCTCTGTTATTGGGGTTCAGTAACGTCAGCTGATCCCCAGCTGTGTGTGCGGCAATACCTCCAATCTGCTCCTCCTGCTGTCCCTGGGCTCTAACACCGCCAGTTGGTGCCTGGAAGTGCTGTGTGCACAGTCAACAGTCGCTCCTCTGTTATTGGGGTTCAGTAACGTCAGCTGATCCCCAGCTGTGTATCCGGCAACGTGTCATGCGACCGCCACGCTGGCACAACTAAAATGTAAGGGGACCTGTCCCCCCCCCCCCCCCTAGGCGTTTGTTACTGAAAGAGCCACCATGTGCAGCACTAATACTGCACAAGGGAAAGGTCGCTCTTGAAATTATGCTCCTTGCAAACGCTGAACTACACACTCATGTAATGTGTCCCCTCACACCGTCCCGGAGGTGGGACTTTCCTTTGTAATGTGACGCAGCACAGCCGTCATTGCTACCCCCTTGGCACCGTGCGCTGCCTCCTTAGCGTTGTTTGATTCCGTCATGGACCCTGCGCTGTTATGTTATCCCTTGGCCATGCACAGTTTGCGCTGCCTGTCCTCTGACATCATTTGTTGTCGTCTTGGCTGCGCCTGTGCGTCCACGCTGCCCGAAATCACACCTTGCAGTGTCGTCTAATGTGATCCCACAGTGGGCCTGGTATCCATGGCCATGCGCAGTGCATATACTAGCCTCTCACTCCCCTTCTTCACGCTTCTTCAGACTAGGCGGCATCAGCTGATCCCTAATAGCATGCCACGGCCGTGACGCCGCACAGTCTGAAGAAGCAGGAAGGAGGTGAGTGAGAGGCGATGATATGCACTGCGCATGCCCATGGATCCCTGGCCCGCAGTGGGACTACATTAGATGACACTGCAAGGTTGGATCTCGGGCAGCTTGGACGCACAGGCACTGCCAGCCTGACACCTACATGATGTCAGAAGACGGGCACCGCTAACTGTGCATGGCCAAGGGATAACATTACAGCGCGGGCTCCGTGACAGAACCAAACAACGTTGAGGAGGTGGCGCCCGGCACCAAGGGGGTTGGAATGACGGCTGTGCTGTGTCACATTACAAAGGAAAGTCCCACTTCCGGGATGGTTTGACGGTGTGAGGGGACACATTATATGAGTGTGTACTTCAGCGTTTGCAAGGAGCATAATTTTCGGAGCCACCATTTTCCATGTGCAGTATTACTGCTGTACAAGATGGCTCTTTCAGCAACAAATGCCTGGGGGGGGGGGGGGTTAAAGGTTCCCTTTCAACTTGCTCCACTGCAGGCTTCGGCCTACACTCTGCTCCTCTTTGATTCCCTGGGTTTCAACACTGTCAGTTGCCACCTGGAAGTGTTGTCTACACAGAAAAAACACTAGGTGATGTGTCAGTGGGGTTCAGCACCGCCAGCTGTTCCCCTGCTGTGTAGTCGGCAACGTGTCCAGCACAAGCCACGCTGGCACAACAGAACAAAAGCTGCCACCAGTGCAGGCTTCGGCCTACACTCTGCTCCTCTCCTCCTCCTGCTGACCCTGGGCTCAAACACCGCTAGTTTTTGCCCGGAAGTGCTAGCTGCACAGAGAAAAACACCAGCCAATGTGTTAGTGGGGTTCAGCAACGCCAGCTGTTCCCCTGCTGTGTAGCCGGCAACGTGACCTGCAAACGCCACGCAGGCACATGAACTGAAATTAAAGGGAACCTGGCCCCACCCCCCCAGGTGTTTCTATGTATAACAGCCACCTAGTACAGCAGTACTGCTGCATTTGTACAAGGTGGCTGACTTTTTCTCCTTGCCCACGTGGAACTCAACACGTACAAAATGTGTCTCATTGAGACCATTCCACTGTCCCTGAGGTGTGACTTTCCTTTCTAATGATACGCAGCACCCCCCTTGGTAGCGTTTCCCGTCTTTTGTCATCATGGTTAGCTGGCTGCGCCTGTGCATCCGCCCTGCTAGAAACAACGCCCCTCGTTGTCATATTTATTTTGTCAGCGAGGGTGTGGTTTATGGGCACGAGCAGTGCATATGTTCGCCTGTCTTAACTCATCTCCTTCCGCCTTCTTCAGACTGTGCGGCCTCCTGGCCGTGGTAGGCGATAAGGGATCAGCTGAGGCCGCCCAGTCTGGAGCAGGTGTAAGGACATGTGTAAGCGGCAAACCTATTTACTGCACAAGGCCACGAATCCAAGCCACGCAGTGTGATTTTTTGAAAACACACTGTGGGTCTGGGATTCATGTCCATCGCTAACCGCAACGGCCGAAATGAAATGAGGTCAGAAGACAGGAAGCGCTCACAGCGCATGGCCAAGGGATCACAATAGCGCAGACTCCTGTACAGCAAATAACAACGCTCAGGAATCTGCGCCCAGTACCTAGGTGCAAATTTTGACACCTGTGCTGCGTCTCCTTAAAAAGACAAGTCACGCCTCCACAACTGTTTGACAGTATAATGGGCTAAATAGTGTACGTGTTTTAGTCAGCGTGTGCAAGGAGCAAAACAAATAGAGTAACCTTTTACTTGTGCAGCATTAATGCTGCACAAGGTGTGGCTCTTGTACCTTGCAACACCTGAGGGGGGTTAAAGGTAACCTTTGAAATTGGTTCAACTAGGCTTCGGCCTACACTCTGCTCCTCTCCTGCTGACCCTGGGCTCAAACACCGCTAGTTTTTGCCCGGAACTGCTAGCTGCACAGAGAAAAACACCAGTCAATGTGTTAGTGAGGTTCAGCACCGCCAGCTGTTCCCCTGCTGTGTAGTCGGCATCGTGTCCAGCACAAGCCACGCTGGCACAACTGACCAAAAGCTGCCACCAGTGCAGGCTTCGGCCTACACTCTGCTCCTCTCCTCCTCCTGCTCACCCTGGGCTCAAACACCGCCAGTTTCTGCCCGGAAGTGCTAGCTGCACAGAGAAAAACACCAGCCAATGTGTTAGTGGGGTTCAGCACCGCCAGCTGTTCCCCCGCTGTGTAGCCGGCATCGTGTCCAGCACAAGCCACGCTGGCACAACTGACCAAAAGCTGCCACCAGTGCAGGCTTCGGCCTACACATTGCTACTCTCCTCCTCCTGCTGACCCTGGGCTCTAACACCGCCAGTTTCTGCCCGGACATGCGAGCTGCACAGAGAAAAACACCAGTCAATGTGTCAGTGGGGTTCAGCACCGCCAGCTGTTCCCCTGCTGTGTAGCTTGCAACGTGACCTGCAAACGCCACGCAGGCACATGAACTGAAATTGAAGGGAGCCTGCCCCCCACCCCCAGGTGTTTCTATGTAAAACAGCGACCTTGTACAGCAGTACTGCTGCATTTGTACAAGGTGGCTGACTTTTTCTCCTTGCCCACGTGGAACTCAACACGTACAAAATGTGTCTCATTGAGACCATTCCACTGTCCCTGAGGTGTGACTTTCCTTTCTAATGATACGCAGCACCACCCTTGTTAGCGCTGCCCGTCTTTTGACATCATTGGTTAGCTGGCTGCGCCTGTGCGTCTGCCCTGCTCGAAACAACGCCCCTCGGTGTCTTATTTTTTTGAACAGCGAGGGTGTGATTGATGGGCATGTGCAGTGCATATGTTTGCCTGTGTTCACTCGCCCCCCGTTGTCTCATATATTTTGACTGCGAGTGTGTTATTGATGGGCACGAGCAGTGCATATGTTCCCCTGTCTTCACTCCCCTCCTACCGCCTTCTTCTGACTGTGCAGCCTCATGGCCGCGGCATGCGATAAGGGATCAGCTGAGGCCGCCCAGTCTGAAGCAGGTGTAAGGACATGTGTGAGCGGCGAACATATTTACTGCACAAGGCCACGAATCCCAGCACCGCAGTGTGACTTTAGGAAAAGCCACTGTGGGTCTGGGATTTATGGCCATCGTTAACCGTACCGGCCAACATGAAATGAGGTCATGAGACGGCCTGCACTAACAGGGTATTGCCAAGGGATAACACAAGAGCGCAGTTTCCTGTACTGCAAATAACAACGGTAAGGAATCTGCGCACAGCACCTAGGTGTAAATTTGTACACCTGTGCTGCGTCTCCTTAAAAAGACTAGTAGACTAGTCACGCCTCCACTACTGTTTGACAGTATAATGGGCTATATAGTGTACGTGTTTAATTCAGCGTGTGCAAGGAGCAAAATTAAATAGAGCAACCTTTGACTTGTGCATCATTAATGCTGTTCAAGGTGTGGCTCTTGTACCTTGCAACACCTGAGGGGGGGGGGGTTAAAGGTAACCTTTGAAATTGGTTCAACTAGGCTTCGGCCTACACTCTGCTCCTCTACTCCTCCTGCTGACCCTGGGCTCAAACACCGCTAGTTTTTGCCCGGAACTGCTAGCTGCACAGAGAAAAACACCAGTCAATGTGTTAGTGGGGTTCAGCAACGCCAGCTGTTCCCCTGCTGTGTAGTCGGCAACGTGTCCAGCACAAGCCACGCTGGCACAACAGAACAAAAGCTGCCACCAGTGCAGGCTTCGGCCTACACTTTGCTCCTCTCCTCCTCCTGCTGACCCTGGGCTCAAACAACGCCAGTTTCTGCCCGGACATGCTAGCTGCACAGAGAAAAACACCAGCCAATGTGCTAGTGGGGTTCAGCACCGCCAGCTGTTCCCCTGCTGTGTAGTCGGCATCGTGTCCAGCACAAGCCACGCTGGCACAACTGAACAAAAGCTGCCACCAGTGCAGGCTTCGGCCTACACTTTGCTCCTCTCCTCCTCCTGCTGACCCTGGGCTCAAACAACGCCAGTTTCTGCCCGGACATGCGAGCTGCACAGAGAAAAACACCAGCCAATGTGTTAGTGGGGTTCAGCACCGCCAGCTGTTCCCCTGCTGTGTAGCTGGCAACGTGTCCTGCAAACGCCACGCAGGCACATGAACTGAAATTGAAGGGAGCCTGCCCCCCACCCCCAGGTGTTTCTATGTATAACAGCCACCTTGTACAGCAGTACTGCTGCATTTGTACAAGGTGGCTGACTTTTTGTCCTTGCCCATGTGGAACTCAAAACGTACAAAATGTGTCTCATTGAGACCATTCCACTGTCCCTGAGGTGTGACTTTCCTTTCTAATGATACGCAGCACCCCCCTTGGTAGCGCTTCCCGTCTTCTGACATCATTGGTTGGCTTGTTGCGCCTGTGCATCCGCCCTGCCTGAAACAATGCTCCTCGTTGTCTTATTTTGACTGCGAGGGTGTGATTGATGGGCACGAGCAGTGCATATCTTCACCTGTCTTAACTCATCTCCTTCCGCCTTCTTCAGACTGTGCAGCCTCATGGCCGCGGCATGCGAGAAGGGATCAGCAGAGGCCGCCCAGTCTGAAGCAGGTGTAAGGACGTGTGTGAGCGGCCAAAATATTTACTGCTCAAGGCCACGAATCACAGCACCGCAGTGTGACTTTATGAAAAGGCACTGTGGGTCTGGGATTTATGGCCATCGTTAACCGCACCGGCCAACATGAAATGAGGTCATAAGACGGGCAGCTCTAACAGGGCATTGCCAAGGGATAACATAAGAGCGTAGACTCCTGTACAGCAAATAACAACGCTCAGGAAGCTGCGCCAAGCACCAAGGCGTTATTTGGGACACCTGTGCTGCGTCTCCTTAAAAAGCCAAGTCACGCATCCACTACAGTTTGACTGTAGAATGGGCTAAATTGTGTACGTCTTTCATTCAGCGTGTGCAAGTAGACAAATAAATAGAGCAACCTTTCACTTGTGCAGCATTAATACTGCACAAGGTGTGTCTCTTGTACTTTGTAACACCTGAGGGGGGGTTAAAGGTTTCCTTTGAAATTGGTTCAAATAGGCTTCGGCCTACACTCTGCTCCTCTCCTCCTCCTCCTGCTTCAACACGGGCTCTAACATCGCTAGTTTTTGACCGCAAGTGCTAGCTGCACAGAGAAATACACACGCCATTGTGTTAGTGGGGTTCAGCAACGCCAGCTGTTCCCGCACTGTGTAGCCGGCAAAGTGTCCTGCAAACGCAACGCAGACACAAAGCTGCCTCCAGTGCAGGCTTCGGCCTACACTCTGCTCCCCCTGCTTACCCTTAGCTCCAACACCGCTAGTTGGGGCTCTAGGAAGACAATCTTTAATAGGCAACGCATCTGGGTTCCAGCACCGCCAGCTGGTTCTCGGCAGTGTTCTTGTCACAGGTACTCCCTCGTGCCAAGCCTGGTTTCAGCACCGTCAGCTGTTTCCGGGTTGTGTCAAGCTCACTGAGACGCCTATGCTTGCCCCGTCGTGGTGCGGTCGGGTTAGCCAACTCCAGGGTGCCTCCAGTTTAGGAGCTTCCTATGTGGGCTGCGTGAACTGGCAGTCAAGGCTGGTTCTGTAGTGCCAGTAGGCCCAGCTCCCCCTGTAGGACTGTTGGGGTTCGGTAACTGTGGCTGCCTCGCGGCCTAGCTGTTCTCTCCTCTCCTGTGGGCCTTGGGGTCCACCACCTGGTTCCAGCACCGTCAGCTGGTTCCAGGCCGAGCCTTTGGCTTAGGTGCCTCCTCCTGGGTATCCGAGTTCCGCCAACGTCAGGCGGTCCTTGGTAGTGCTTTTAAGCGCGGGCACCTACAGCTTAGTAACCGGGTTCCAGCACCGCCAGCTGGTCCTCGGTCGTGCCATTGGCTCTTGCACACTGGGGCAACGCATCTGGGTTCCAGCACCGCCAGCTGGTTCTCGGCAGTGTTCTTGTCACAGGTACTCCCTCGTGCCAAGCCTGGTTTCAGCACCGTCAGCTGTTTCCGGGTTGTGTCAAGCTCACTGAGACGCCTATGCTTGCCCCGTCGTGGTGCGGTCGGGTTAGCCAACTCCAGGGTGCCTCCAGTTTAGGAGCTTCCTATGTGGGCTGCGTGAACTGGTAGTCAAGGCTGGTTCTGTAGTGCCAGTAGGCCCATCTCCCCCTGTAGGACTGTTGGGGTTCGGTAACTGCGGCTGCCTCGCGGCCTAGCTGTTCTCTCCTCTCCTGTGGGCCTTGGGGTCCACCACCTGGTTCCAGCACCGTCAGCTGGTTCCGGGCCGAGCCTTTGGCTTAGGTGCCTCCTCCTGGGTATCCGAGTTCCGCCAACGTCAGGCGGTCCTTGGTAGTGCTTTTAAGCGCGGGCACCTACAGCTTAGTAACCGGGTTCCAGCACCGCCAGCTGGTCCTCGGTCGTGCCATTGGCTCTTGCACACTGGGGCAACGCATCTGGGTTCCAGCACCGCCAGCTGGTTCTCGGCAGTGTTCTGGTCACAGGTACTCCCTCGTGCCAAGCCTGGTTTCAGCACCGTCAGCTGTTTCCGGGTTGTGTCAAGCTCGCTGAGACGCCTATGCTTGCCCCGTCGTGGTGCGGTCGGGTTAGCCAACTCAAGGGTGCCCCCAGTTTAGGAGCTTCCTATGTGGGCTGCGTGAACTGGTAGTCAAGGCTGGTTCTGTAGTGCCAGTAGGCCCAGCTCCCCCTGTAGGACTGTTGGGGTTCGGTAACTGCGGCTGCCTCGCGGCCTAGCTGTTCTCTCCTCTCCTGTGGGCCTTGGGGTCCACCACCTGGTTCCAGCACCGTCAGCTGGTTCCGGGCCGAGCCTTTGGCTTAGGTGCCTCCTCCTGGGTATCCGAGTTCCGCCAACGTCAGGCGGTCCTTGGTAGTGCTTTTAAGCGCGGGCACCTACAGCTTACTAACCGTGTTCCAGCACCGTCAGCTGGTCCTCGGTCGTGCCATTGGCTCTTGCACACTGGGGCAACGCATCTGGGTTCCAGCACCGCCAGCTGGTTCTCGGCAGTGTTCTTGTCACAGGTACTCCCTCGTGCCAAACCTGGTTTCAGCACCGTCAGCTGTTTCCGGGGTGTGTCAAACTCGCTGAGACGCCTATGTTTGCCCCGTCGTGTTGCAGTCGGGTTAGCCAACTCCAGGGTGCCTCCAGTTTAGGAGCTTCCTATGTGGGCTGCGTGAACTGGTAGTCAAGGCTGGTTCTGTAGTGCCAGTAGGCCCAGCTCCCCCTGTAGGACTGTTGGGGTTCGGTAACTGCGGCTGCCTCGCGGCCTAGCTGTTCTCTCCTCTCCTGTGGGCCTTGGGGTCCACCACCTGGTTCCAGCACCGTCAGCTGGTTCCGGGCCGAGCCTTTGGCTTAGGTGCCTCCTCCTGGGTATCCGAGTTCCGCCAACGTCAGGCGGTCCTTGGTAGTGCTTTTAAGCGCGGGCACCTACAGCTTAGTAACCGTGTTCCAGCACCGTCAGCTGGTCCTCGGTCGTGCCATTGGCTCTTGCACACTGGGGCAACGCATCTGGGTTCCAGCACCGCCAGCTGGTTCTCGGCAGTGTTTTTGTCACAGGTACTCCCTCGTGCCAAACCTGGTTTCAGCACCGTCAGCTGTTTCCGGGGTGTGTCAAACTCGCTGAGACGCCTATGTTTGCCCCGTCGTGTTGCAGTCGGGTTAGCCAACTCCAGGGTGCCTCCAGTTTAGGAGCTTCCTATGTGGGCTGCGTGAACTGGCAGTCAAGGCTGGTTCTGTAGTGCCAGTAGGCCCAGCTCACCCTGTAGGACTGTTGGGGTTCGGTAACTGCGGCTGCCTCGCGGCCTAGCTGTTCTCTCCTCTCCTGTGGGCCTTCGGGTCCACCACCTGGTTCCAGCACCGTCAGCTGGTTCCGGGCCGAGCCTTTGGCTTAGGTGCCTCCTCCTGGGTATCCGAGTTCCGCCAACGTCAGGCGGTCCTTGGTAGTGCTTTTAAGCGCGGGCACCTACAGCTTAGTAACCGGGTTCCAGCACCGCCAGCTGGTCCTCGGTCGTGCCATTGGCTCTTGCACACTGGGGCAACGCATCTGGGTTCCAGCACCGCCAGCTGGTTCTCGGCAGTGTTCTTGACACAGGTACACCCTCGTGCCAAGCCTGGTTTCAGCACCGCCAGCTGTTTCCGGGTTGTGTCAAGCTCACTGAGACGCCTATGCTTGCCCCGTCGTGGTGCGGTCGGGTTAGCCAACTCCAGGGTGCCTCCAGTTTAGGAGCTTCCTATGTGGGCTGCGTGAACTGGTAGTCAAGGCTGGTTCTGTAGTGCCAGTAGGCCCAGCTCCCCCTGTAGGACTGTTGGGGTTCGGTAACTGCGGCTGCCTCGCAGCCTAGCTGTTCTCTCCTCTCCTGTGGGCCTTCGGGTCCACCACCTGGTTCCAGCACCGTCAGCTGGTTCCAGGCCGAGCCTTTGGCTTAGGTGCCTCCTCCTGGGTATCCGAGTTCCGCCAACGTCAGGCGGTCCTTGGTAGTGCTTTTAAGCGCGGGCACCTACAGCTTAGTAACCGGGTTCCAGCACCGCCAGCTGGTCCTCGGTCGTGCCATTGGCTCTTGCACACTGGGGCAACGCATCTGGGTTCCAGCACCGCCAGCTGGTTCTCGGCAGTGTTCTTGACACAGGTACTTCCTCGTGCCAAGCCTGGTTTCAGCACCGCCAGCTGTTTCCGGGTTGTGTCAAGCTCACTGAGACGCCTATGCTTGCCCCGTCGTGGTGCGGTCGGGTTAGCCAACTCCAGGGTGCCTCCAGTTTAGGAGCTTCCTATGTGGGCTGCGTGAACTGGTAGTCAAGGCTGGTTCTGTAGTGCCAGTAGGCCCAGCTCCCCCTGTAGGACTGTTGGGGTTCGGTAACTGCGGCTGCCTCGCGGCCTAGCTGTTCTCTCCTCTCCTGTGGACCTTCAGGTCCACCACCTGGTTCCAGCACCGTCAGCTGGTTCTCGGCAGTGTCTTTTGCTCTTATACCTTCTGCTCCCCATCCTGGTTCCAGTACCGTCAGCTGGTTCCGGGCAGAGCCTTTGGCTTAGGTGCCTCCTTCTGGGTATCTAAGTTCCACCAACGTCAGGTGGTCCTTGGTAGTGCTTTCGGGCACGGGTACCTCCTGCTTAGTAACCGGGTTCCAGTAACGTCAGCTGGTCCTCGGTAGTTCCATTGGCTCTTGGACCTTCGGCTACCCATCTGGGTTCCAGTACCGTCAGCTGGTTCTGGGCAGAGCCTTTGGCTTAGGTGCCTCCTTCTGGTTATCCGAGTTCCGCCAACGTCAGGCGGTCCTTGGTAGTGCTTTTTAGCACGGGTACCTCCTGCTTAGTAACCGGGTTCCAGTAACGTCAGCTGGTCCTCGGTAGTTCCATAGGCTCTTGAACCTTCGGGTAGCCATCCGAGTTCCAGTTCCATCAGCTGGTTCTTGGCATTTTCTCAGCCTTCTTGTACCTTCTGCTACATTTCCAAGTTGAAGACCCTAAAGTCGACGACCCGGAAGACCACCCCGATGACGACGACGACGACCCGGAAGACCACCCCGATGACGACGACGATGACGGCTGAGACGACGACGGCTGAGACGACGACGGCGGAGATGACGACACTGGAGACGACGACCCTGGAGACGACGACATGGAAGACCGAGAAGCAGAAGAACAAGAGGCTGCAGAACAAAGAGCAGAAGAACATTAAGCATAAGACTTAATATCAGAGCAAAAGATATTATCTAAATTATATGCAGAAGAAGACTAAGCAGTGTATGGGGGTGAGTCCGTTCCTCCTCGTGGTGCCCCTGGATAAAGCCTGATGCTGCAGGCCAAACTGAACGCGGACAAATGTAACTTTTGTGACTGGCAGAACGGAAGGTGTAATCTTCCAACTTTTATAGATAACAACTACGGGAATGCCTGTCACAAATGAGAATATGATGAAGAAGTAGAATAGGAAGAATAATAACAGTGGAATAAAAAGAATATGTAGAATAGGAAGAATAATAATAGTTGAATAAAATGAATATGAAGAATGTAATAAAAAAAAAAAAAAAGGTAAAGGATGAAGAAGAAGATGAATAAGGTGAAGAAGAAGTTGATGTCAAAGATGCTGATGATGATGAAGATGAAAGTGTGGGAAAAGTAAAAAAAAAAAGAAAAAAAAAGAAGGGGAAGGGCGTGGAATAGTGAAACATCAATATCTGACAAAATAAAAAAAAAATTACATACTCAATATCTTTTTCACTCCGAACGTCTTAAAAAAAAAAAAAACATGCTATTCTATTTGATTGGGCTAAACCTCATTGCCTTTAATGTCTCCGCCACCTCCCACAATACATCCTACATTATTCTTAGTTGTTTTCCTTGATGTAGAATGAACCTACAAGGAAAGAAAGGGTTTATTTTAATTCCGATATTTTGGTCCCATTGACTTGCATTGGGATCGGGTATCGGTATCGGCGATATCCGATATTTTTTGAATATCGGCCGATCCCAACCGATACCGATACTTTCCGATATCGGAAGGTATCGCTCAACACTACTCTTGACATATCGATGCTGAAAATAATAAGGATCTACTTTTTCTACCTTTCCCAAATCTGGGCCACTTATAATAAAGGGAGCAATTTGTTAATACAGATTATGTGCAACTAGCTGGGGTGTTCGTGTTCGACAATGGTAACCCCCCTCCCCCCCCAAAGTTTTATTGACTAAGGCTATGTGCACAAGTTGCGGATTTTGATGCGGATCCGCAGCGTTTTTGGACGCGTGGAATTGCATCAAATCCACAGTGTAGTGCACAAGCAATGTTAGTCAATGGGAAATTGACATTTGGTGTGCACATGCTGTGGAAAAAAATGCGCGGAATTGCAGCGTTTTTTTTCTGCAGCATGTCAATTCTTTTTGCAGATGTGCACCCACTGATTTCCATTGTGTCAGGCCAATCCGCAGCAAAACAGCAGGTTTAAAAAAGATCTGCAGATTTTCTGCGAGAAACGTTACAGTTCGGGTGGGGGAAGTGTGTGGGAGGAGACTGTGTGTGGGCGGAAACTGTGTGTGAGCGGAGAAGATGTGCATGTCTGTGTGTATCTGTGTGTGTCTTTGTGCGTGCATGGGTGTGCGTGGCAGTGTGGGGCTATGTGTGTGTGTCTGTGTGTAGGCAGGCATCGTCCGATGGGACTACTAGTCCCATCCAGCTATGCCTGCTACAGTGTCAGCAAACAAAAATCTTCAGGACAGTATTAGTATGAATGTAGGTGGCCTGGAAGCTCTCAGTCACCTGGAAAAAAAATAGCATAATAAATCAACCTATAATTACCTTTCTGCTGTAGTCCAGTTAATAATGAGTGTCCCACGATGATCTCCCGTGTACAACAGTGACATCGGGCAATGTCAGTGAATTACAGGGGCTCCGTGATGTACTGACAGGCGGAGGTAATTCTCCACGATGTATCCCTCCAGCGCTGCCGGGAGAGAGGTCACCAGAGTTCATTCTCGCACTGGCAGTGCTGTGTGAGAAAATTCCCACGCAGCAATGCCGTAAAGTGAGCCTGAACTCAGGTAACCTCTTCAGCGATGCACTGCATAAGCCATTATCATTATCTGTCAGTGCATTGTGGGAGGCCTATAGAGCAGTGACATCCCGATGTCACTGTTCTATAGGGGAGATCGTCATGGGACACTCGTTATTAATTGGACTGCGTTGGAACAGGGAGTATACTGTTGGTTTATTTTTTTGCAGGTGATCGATGGCTTTGGGTAATTATGTGTGGTTGTAAGTATGGTGAAATTAAGAATATTAAAATACTTTTTTCTTGCTGTGTCTTTATTTAACCCTTTCACTACTATAGGATTAGTAATGGATAGGTGTCTTATTGACGCCTCTCCATTACTAACTGGGCTTAATATCACCTTAGAATCAAAGGTGACATTAACCCCTTATTACCCTATATGCCACCGCTACAGGACAGTGGGAGGAGAGGCTAAATGCCGGAATTGGCGCATCTTACAGATGCGCCATTTCTGAGGCAGCTAGGAACCGGTGTTTGTAGGCTATGAATATCAGCCTGCAGCTGTCTGCATAGCCTTTCTGACTATTAATTATAGGGGGACCCCACGTCATTTTTTTTTCGGGGTCCCCCTATTTTAATAGCCATTAAAGGCTAAATATACAGCTGCGGGCTGAGATTCATAGCCTCGGAAGCTCCATAGGTATTAACCCCTTCCCAAGCTATAAACATCGGCCCCCAGCCATCGACTTTCTCTCTCTGGTGCAGAAAATTGCACGGGAGCCTATGCTATTTTTTTTTATTTTTTTAAAAATGTAACATATTGTGTTTGAGGCCGGGGTCACACTTGCGAGAAACACACACAAATCTTGCACCTCAATACCCGGCACTTGGGACCGGAGTGTGTGGCTGCATGCATTCCTATGCAGCTGAACGCTCCGGTCCCAGTGCCGGCGGCAGTGTCGGGTACTGAGGTGCGAGACTTGTGCGAGTTTCTCGCAAGTGTGACCCCGCCTAACCCAGATTTTGTGTGTGTGTGTTTATTTAACTCTTTATGTACCATTTTATTATGTTTATTACTAAACATTGGCCTTGGTCTTATCTATCTATAGATATATCTATCCATCTATCTATAGAGAAATATATCTATAGATAGATAATAGATAGAGAATGGATAAAAGATAAATAGATAGATAACAGATAGATAATAGATAGATCTATACATAGATCAATAGATAGATAATAGATATATCTAAAGATAGATCGATCTATCTATTGATCTAACTTCTATCTATAGATCTATCTATCATCTATCTATCTAGCTGTGTGTGTAAAACATATTCTTCAATGGAGTATGTAAATGAAGAGGTTGGACAAGAAATTACATCACAATTCTTTTCTTTTTGTTAAATAATAGATCTTTATTTAGCCTGCATGAACGCATAAAAATCCGCACAAAAAACGCATCAAAAACACAGAAAAAACGTGCAGATTTTTACCTGCGTTTTTTGCCAAGAGATGCAGATTCTGTGCAGAAAATTCTGCAGACAAATCTGCAACGTGTGCACATACCCTAAGGGTCCGTTCAGCCAGCCTATCAGCTGAATCTTTACTAATTGGTGATCATTTAATAGGCTGTGTAGGAGTAGGGTCCTTCAAATGCCACTGATGAATGAGCTCCTGCGAGTGCAGCATCAGTGAGCCGGTCACTGAGGTTGCGTTCAAATCCGGCCCAATGAACTGCAGTGACCTACCTCTGGTGAGATCACCGCAAGCACAGTGAGAAAAAGTCTCACGGTGAAGAGGTGAGTTTACCGCAGTGCAAATTCACAGCAGTGAAATTCTCCTCATGAACTGCGGTGAACTCACCACTGCACCATGAGACTTTCTCACTGTTAGCGGTGACCTCACTGGAGGGAGGACACCACAGTGCACTGGCCCGGCTGCGGCTGTGAAGGCAGCCTCACTGACAGGCTGATGCTGCACTCGCAGCAGCTCATTCATCAGTGGTTTCAAAGCCTGGACGGTCGCATCAGGGCACTGTCCAGGTAAAAAAGTCATTAATCCCAAGACATGGATTACGGCGTGGGACAGAATGTCGGACAAGTTATGGATATTGTTTTTTATTTTTGTTTTATTACAGGAGACGAGGAATTCAATTGAAAGGGCGCTAGGTGAGTATAATGGCGTTTGTTATTTTTAATCGCCTTGTGACCGGAGGTATTTTCGTTTTCCCTTTTTCCCAGTGCCATAACATTTTTATTTTTCAGTCAATATGGCCATGTGAGGACTTGTTTTTTGCGGGACAATTTGTACTTTTGAATTACTCCATTGGTTTTTAACATATCATGTACTTGAAAATGGGGAAAAAAATTCCAAGTCTGGTGAAATTGCAAAAAAAAAGTGCAATTCCAGTTTGTTTTTTTTACCTACCATGTTCACTAAATGCTGAAACTGATCTGCCATTATGATTATAAAGGTCATTATGAGTTCATAGACACCAAACATGTCTATGTTCTTTTTGTAAGTGGTGAAAAAAAAATCCAAAGTTTGGTCAAAAAAAAAAAAAATTCTGAGACCCCTAGCTTCTCTATTTTTCATTATCTTGGGCTGGGAGAGATCTTATTTTTTGCACGCCGAGCTGATGCTTTTTATTGCTACCATTTTGGTGTAGATGCGATCTTTTGATTTTGATTGCATTTTACTACAATGTAGCAGTGACTAGAAAAACGTAATTCTGATGTTTTGATTTTTTTTCTTGTTATGCTGTTTAGCGATCGGGTTATTTTTTTTTTTATATTCATAGATCGGGTGATTCTGAACACACTGTACCAAATATGTGTATGTTTGAAATTTTTTTTTTGCTTTTTGAATGAGGGGAAAGATGGGCGATTTGAACTTTTATATTTTTAAAAAAATTGTTTTTTACTTTGTGCATGCTCCAATAGTCTCCATGGGAGACTAGAAGCTGCAGCTGTCTGATCGGCTCTGCTATACACAGGTGGTGAACAGGTCGCTTGCGTGTAGCAGATATGCTCATGTGCTATGTGCGCTGACCACTGGGCAGCACTCACAGCAATCTGGCAGTGACAACCATAGAGGTCTGCTGGAGACCCCTGGTTGTTATGCTGACCAATCGGTGACCTGCGATCAAGTGACGGTGTCACCAATGGGCAAGATTAGTGACGTCAAAGACTGATAATCGCATTTAACTAGTTAACAGCCGCAGATGGATCGCGATTCCACCAGCGGCTGTCGCGAGCACATGTCAGCTGTATAGATCAGTTGACATGTGCACAGAAAGGTGCGGGCTCAGCAACGGAGCCTGCAACCAAACAGGGAGAGTCCGACATCAGCGTACTATTTCAAATAAAAGACTTTATACTTTGCTGTGTCTTTATTTACAATACAACAACTATAGAACTAGTAACGGATAAACTGTGAACTTGATGTCACCAGATAATGCAAAGGTGACATCAACCCCACAAATATGGACCCCACTTACCACCGCTACAGGGCAAGTGGGAAGAACCGGGCAAAATGCCAGAATCGGCACATCTAATAGATATGCCTTTTCTGGGCAGCTGCGGGCTGCTATTTTTAGAATGGCGGGGTCCATGGGCCAATATCCATGGCCCCTTATCAGCCTGAGAATACCAGCCCTCAGCTGTCTGCTTTAACAAGGCTGGTTGTCAAAAATATGGGGGACCCTATGGCGTTTTTTAAATAATTAAAAACACAGTGTGGGGACCCTTCTCTATTCTAGATAACCAACCCTGCTAACGCTGACAGCTGAGGGTTGCAGCCCTCAGCTGTCAGTTTTGTCTGGCTGGTTATCAAAAATACAGGGAAACCCAAGCCGTTTGAAAAAAAAGAAAAATATACATTTATTTAGAGCGCAGGCGCTGGCTGATAAATACTCCCATTCGCCGCGAACTGCTCTCACTGTTATTAGCGGCAGCAGGCGTAGGCCAATGAGAGCAGCAGTCCCATCAGCAGACGCCAGTGACCGGAGGTAAACTTTTTACATCCAATCACAGCTGCGGGCTCAAGCTGTCATTTGACAGCGTGGGAATCACGGCTGTCTGATCGGCAGTAGTGATTTTAGACACACAAATTTATATATATATATATATATATATATATATATATATATATATAGTTAGGTCCATATATATTTGGACAGAGACAACATTTTTCTAATTTTGGTTATAGACATTACCACAATGAATTTTAAACAAAACAATTCAGATGCAGTTGAAGTACAGACTTTCAGCTTTAATTTGAGGGTATCCACATTAAAATTGGATGAAGGGTTTAGGAGTTTCAGCTCCTTAACATGTGCCACCCCTGTTTTTAAAGGGACCAAAAGTAATTGGACAGATTCAATAATTTTAAATAAAATGTTCATTTTTAGTACTTGGTTGAAAACCCTTTGTTGGCAATGACTGCCTGAAGTCTTGAACTCATGGACATCACCAGACGCTGTGTTTCCTCCTTTTTGATGTTCTGCCCAGCCTACACTACAGTGGTTTTCAGTTGCTGTTTGTTTGTGGGCCTTTCTGTCTGAAGTTTAGTCTTTAACAAGTGAAATGCATGCTCAATTGGGTTGAGATCAGATGACTCACTTGGCCATTCAAGAATATTCCACTTCTTTGCTTTAATAAACTCCTGGGTTGCTTTGGCTTTATGTTTTGGGTCATTGTCCATCTGTAGTATGAAATGACGACCAATCAGTTTTGCTGCATTTGGCTGATCTGAGCACACAGTATGTTTCTGAATACCTCAGAATTAATTCGGCTGCTCCTGTCCTGTGTCACATCATCAATAAACACTAGTGACCCAGTGCCACTGGCAGCCATGCATGCCCAAGCCATCACACTGCCTCCGCCGTGTTTTACAGATGATGTGGTATGCTATGGATCATGAGCTGTACCACGCCTTCGCCATACTTTTCTCTTTCCATCATTCTGGTAGAGGTTGATCTTGGTTTCATCTGGCCAGCAAATGTAATTCCAGAACTGCGCAGGCTTTTTTAGATGTTTTTTAGCAAAGTCCAGTCTAGCCTAGGGGAGCGCTGCGCGAGATTTACCAGCTCCTCGTTCCGGTGCAGCTCCGTCTCCAGCGTCCTCTGGCTGTGACGCTCAGGTCAGAGGGCGCGGTGACGTAGTCAGTGCGCGCCCTCTGCTGAGCGTCAGTGCTGGAGACGGAGCCGCACGAGGAGCAGGTAAATATTGAAAGCGCCGGCGTCCTGAGCAAAGAGAGGTGAGTATGTGATTTTTTTTTATTGCAGCATTATACATGGCACAGCTTTATATGGAGCATCTATGGGGCCATAATGAACGGTGCAGAGCATTATATGTGGGGCACAGCTTTATATAGAGCATCTATGGGGCCATAATGAACGGTGCAGAGCATTATATATGGCACAGCTTTATATGGAGCTTCTATGGAGCAATAATGAACGGTGCAGAGCATTATACAGTGGGGCAAAAAAGTATTTAGTCAGTCAGCAATAGTGCAAGTTCCACCACTTAAAAAGATGAGAGGCGTCTGTAATTTACATCATAGGTAGACCTCAACTATGGGAGACAATCTGAGAAAAAAAAATCCAGAAAATCACATTGTCTGTTTTTTTTATCATTTTTTTTGCATATTATGGTGGAAAATAAGTATTTGGTCAGAAACAAACAATCAAGATTTCTGGCTCTCACAGACCTGTAACTTCTTCTTTAAGAGTCTCCTCTTTCCTCCACTCATTACCTGTAGTAATGGCACCTGTTTAAACTTGTTATCAGTATAAAAAGACACCTGTGCACACCCTCAAACAGTCTGACTCCAAACTGCACTATGGTGAAGACCAAAGAGCTGTCAAAGGACACCAGAAACAAAATTGTAGCCCTGCACCAGGCTGGGAAGACTGAATCTGCAATAGCCAACCAGCTTGGAGTGAATAAATCAACAGTGGGAGCAATAATTAGAAAATGGAAGACATACAAGACCACTGATAATCTCCCTCGATCTGGGGCTCCACGCAAAAGCCCACCCCGTGGGGTCAGAATGATCACAAGAACGGTGAGCAAAAATCCCAGAACCACGCGGGGGGACCTAGTGAATGAACTGCAGAGAGCTGGGACCAATGTAACAAGGCCTACCATAAGTAACACACTACGCCACCATGGACTCAGATCCTGCAGTGCCAGACGTGTCCCACTGCTTAAGCCAGTACATGTCTGGGCCCGTCTGAAGTTTGCTAGAGAGCATTTGGATGATCCAGAGGAGTTTTGGGAGAATGTCCTATGGTCTGATGAAACCAAACTGGAACTGTTTGGTAGAAACACAACTTGTCGTGTTTGGAGGAAAAAGAATACTGAGTTGCATCCATCAAACACCATACCTACTGTAAAGCATGGTGGTGGAAACATCATGCTTTGGGGCTGTTTCTCTGCAAAGGGGCCAGGACGACTGATCCGGGTACATGAAAGAATGAATGGAGCCATGTATCGTGAGATTTTGAGTGCAAACCTCCTTCCATCAGCAAGGGCATTGAAGATGAAACGTGGCTGGGTCTTTCAACATGACAATGATCCAAAGCACACCGCCAGGGCAACGAAGGAGTGGCTTCGTAAGAAGCATTTCAAGGTCCTGGAGTGGCCTAGCCAGTCTCCAGATCTCAACCTTATAGAAAACCTTTGGAGGGAGTTGAAAGTCCGTGTTGCCAAGCGAAAAGCCAAAAACATCACTGCTCTAGAGGAGATCTGCATGGAGGAATGGGCCAACATGCCAACAACAGTGTGTGGCAACCTTGTGAAGACTTACAGAAAACGTTTGACCTCTGTCATTGCCAACAAAGGATATATTACAAAGTATTGAGATGAAATTTTGTTTCTGACCAAATACTTATTTTCCACCATAATATGCAAATAAAATGTTAAAAAAACAGACAATGTGATTTTCTGGATTTTTTTTTCTCAGTTTGTCTCCCATAGTTGAGGTCTACCTATGATGTAAATTACAGACGCCTCTCATCTTTTTAAGTGGTGGAACTTGCACTATTGCTGACTGACTAAATACTTTTTTGCCCCACTGTATATGGCACAGCTTTATATGGAGCATCTATGGGGCCATAATGAACGCTGCAGAGCATTATATATGGGGCACAGCTTTATATGGAGCATTATGGGGC